>NC_141006.1:17747532-18064782 GCF_052327205.1 Somniosus microcephalus | reverse complement strand
CATTTCCTCCTGTTGCTAAACACAATTTAAAACTCAAATAAATTGTTATTTAATTCCCTAACACATAATTCAAATATTTACCTCAGTTCCCTAACACAGAAAATGTGGGAAAAAAATTGTGAAAAATCAAGATGGCGGCCACTCACCTCGGTTCAGAACGATAGCCCGCCCACACACGCGGTCGACCATCAGGTCACCGAAGCGTAGGATTGGTCAATCGTCAAGTCACTCAATACTCAACTGTAGGATGGCACGCGCCAGGAACCCGCCATACAATTGGTCGACCTCGATGTCACACGGTCACTAATGAGATGCTAATGAGTGGAATGTTGAAAGTTTTTTGGATACCGCGGGCGCGATTTTTGTCCGGCCGAAACGTAAATATGCCTATGACCGGTCCGTAATCGTAAGCTTTCTTTTGACATGACGCGCGCGTCGGTACGCTCTATAACTTTCAAACGTATAGAGAACGGACAGGCAGACAGACAGAAGAGGTCTTTATATATATACTAGCTGGGTGAGCCCGGCGATGCCGAGGCTTTTTCGAGGGCATGTTGTTGTTGGAGAGAGAGAGAGAGCGGGGGGGTGGGGGGACGGCAGAGAGAGGACTGGGGGGGGGGAACAGAGAGAGACTGGGGGGGGGGAACAGAGAGAGACTGGGGGGGGAGCAGAGAGAGACTGGGGGGGAACAGAGAGAGATGGGGGGAACAGAGAGAGACTGGCGGGGGGGGAAACAGAGAAGCTCTCCCCCCCCCCCACGATTTCCCGAGGCTCTCCCCCCCCCGCGATTTCCCGAGGCTCTCCCCCCCCGTGATTTCCTGAGGCTCTCCCCCCCCCCACGATTTCCCGAGGCTCTCCCCCCCCGCGATTTCCCGAGGCTCTCCCCCCGCGTTTTCCCGAGGCTCTCCCCCCGCGATCTCCCGAGGCTGTGTGCTGGCGTCACGGGGGCCGTGCGCATGCGTGCCGGCGTCAAGGCGGCTGCACAACTGGCGGCCTCTTCATTTTTTTTAAACTCATGTCACGGGGTGGCGGGCGGTGCGCATGCGTGGTTTCAAGACCGCCGGCGTGCCCCGTTGCCGGGGTAACGGGGGCCGTGCGAATGCATGCCGTCGTCAAGGCGGCCGCGCAACTGGCGGCCTCTTCTTTTTTTTTTTAAACTCATCTTTCGCCGATTAAATAAATAGAGAGCAGCAAAAGAGGAGGAGGGAGTAGGAGTCGCTCAGTAGGCCCATGCGAGAAGGACGGTAGATGTGAATAGGAGGCAGGGCTCGGCTGCCGGTTAACTAAGTGGCCCCTCGGGTCGGACGCAGGCCTGGTCTCAAACGAGGAGCCAACTGCCCCGCCCACCGCGTGCGCATTTGCTAAACACAATTTAAAACACAAATAAATTGTTATTTAATTCCCTAACATCATTAAAATATTTACCTTAGTTCCCGAACACACAGAAAGTGTGGGGGAAAAAATCGTGAAAAATCAAGATGGCGGCCACTCACCTCGGTTCAGAAGGATAAGGCCCGCCCACACACGCACCGATTGGTTGACCAGTCAGGTCACCGAAGCGTAGGATTGGTCAATCGTCGAGTCACTCGACACTCAACTGTAGGATGGCACGTGCCAGGAACCCGCCGTCCGATTGGTCGACCTCGACGTCACACGGTCGCTAATGAGATGCTAATGAGCGGAACGCTGAACGTTTTTCGGATACCGCGGGCGGGATTTTTGTCCGGCCGAAACGTAAATACGCCTATGACCGGTCCGGAATCGCAAGCTTTCTTTTGAGGTGACGCGCGCGTCGGTGCGCGCGTCGGTACGCTCTGTAACTTTCAAACATATAGAGAACGGACAGACAGACAGACAGACATCGGGACAGACAGACAAAAGAGCCGCTTTATATATATAGATAGATAGATAAAGAACATTTACAACATCGTGATCATTTCATTGTATGAGACAAATCAATTCCGCCGTTCTGCACAGCCATTCCACCACCACATTTTAACATCAAAACCTGAAGTTTAATTTGTCTCCTGTAACATATATTAATCGATTGTACTTTAAAAATTGGTTGTAAAATACCATCTTTAAATTCCTTTCTGAATAAAACATCCACAGAGCCTTATAATGATCTTTTAGCCTATATTTAAAATACTCTTAGATTGATTCTCCTCCCCTTAAAAAACAGAGCATTCCTTCTTCGCACAATCATGAATCTAGCCAAACTGAACATTAAATTAATTGCCGCTCCACTAGACTCGGGCAGACTCTCCTGCAATCCCCATCTCAAAATTGAGTCCCACGGGATTCCCATTCTCGCTCTTCGGTCCCCACCCAGCAAAAAAGCTTCACACAACTGTCGAAATGAGTACTTAAAATCATTTAACTGCGGACATAACACCAATAAATGGGACAGAGTCTCATCCCGTATCCCATACACTGGGCAAGTTGCCCTCTCCACTCGTCCAATCTTGCACAAGACCGTCATGGTAAAAATCCGGTTATGAGCCAATTTGAAATCCAGTTCAATCCATTCTTAACATTTAAAATTCGCCCACACTCCCTTCCAAATCCTGTTGAAGTCCAGCTGTGGGTATATACTCTGCCAAAACTCCTGACCAGCAGGTGTCTTGAATCTCCATTCTCTAAATACCTCATAGAAATCTCGAGTATTACAGTTGTCAAATTGGACCAACTCTCCCCCTTTCTCCAGCAGAAAACTTGGAAAAGCAGGACGCATTTTACTTCCTTTGGAGATTTCCGCATTTATTTCTTCCATCCAATCCTGTGGCATTGCCCTCACAATCTTCTCATACATGATCCTTATTGCTTTTTCCTCTACCTTCTGATCCTCCTCCCACACCATGTCCCTCACTATCGCTTCCGGCAACCAACCTGGAATTACCTCGTATAATACATCTTTCACACATATAATACCAGCTTTTATAAAAGCTTGCTTAAATAAAACCTCTCCTTCGATGCTGACCCACCTGTTCAAAAATAAGGGCTGTTTTAAAAATTCCTCAGCCCCCTTGGTCATAAACTGCATACATTTTAAAAATTGGGCCCAAGTCTCTACAACCCCCTTATAAAACCTAGGGAGAAGTTTAATCGATTTCAAAAACATATTATTGTATTCCATATACAATTTGCCCTGCCCTCCTATCCCACTTCATTTAAAAAAATGCTCAAAACAACTCTTCCAAAAACTTGTATTTGACTTCTGAAGAAATCTCTTCACCCATTTGATTCTAAAGGATTTTTTCTTCAAATCAATATCTGGGAAATTAAGTCCTCCCTAATTTCTCCGTCCAATGATGGTATTGTAAGCCACCAAGGCTGGTTTCCCTTTCCATAAAAACATCACACAAGCCTCTCGGATGGACTTTTCCGCCCACTCAGGAAAATCCTCCACCGTCAATAGGTACCATAGCTTAGATAGCAGGAGAGCAGACACCACTGCCGCTCTTCCTTGCACTTTCAGCCACCTTCTTTCCCATCTTTCCAAAATATTTTTAATTTTCTTAACCTTTGGTTCCCAATTTAATCGATCCACTTCACCCCTGTCTTTCTTGCACCCTATATGCACCCCCAGAACTTCCAAAACCCCTTCCTGCAACCAGGCATTGGGACTTACTATAATTCACTCTGGCTCCTGACGCTCTACAATATTCCTCCACTACATCCATAGCATTCCTCACTGACTCCCCATTTCTCAATGTTAAGGTTGTGTCATCTACATATTGGTGTATCACTGACACCAGCCCAGAACTGGGAACCACAATCCCAACTACACCTTGTTTCTTTCGCATCATGTAACCTAATGGTTCTGCTACCAATGTGTACAACAATGGGGACAGGGGACAACCCTGTCTCACTGATCTCTGTATCGGAAAATACTTGGATAAAAAACCATTGTAGGAATTCGTGAATTCCTGCCGAAATTACTAAGAGCGAGGCAATCAGTTAACCAAAACGATGTTTAATGCAAACTGGTGGAAGTAACATTCAAAAACTGAAATAAAGAATAGATTTGCCTTCCAAAGCTAAGCTTTATTAACTTTAAAATCTGCAGCACATCTTTTCACATCCAGTCCCAACCAAAGCTGGAAAAGAACTGAATTTAAGGTGGCCACCACACATCATGTGACATCAACTACCAAATGAGATTACAACATATATCCCAAGGCAGTTAACAAACAACCAATCACAATACTTTTACTAAACAAGGAATAATCACCACATTCACCCCTCCTTTTAAAATATACTCCAACCTAAATAACCTTTACAATTTATAATTAATTATTTACAACTAAAACTATGCACAACAAGAGTAAAACTGTTTACATGACACAATACTAAGTGAACAACAACAAATAATAACATTGCACATAAGTATTAAGTATCTGTCAACTAAAACAATATAATATAATATTTCAACAATTTTAAAACATTACTATCAATTTAAAAGTCCATTTTCAATCGATCGACCGGATATCTTGTTCGTGTCGACCTTCTTAACCTTGGTGAAATTCCTTGCCCTCCCACACCAGAAGGCACAGAAGTATCTTCAGCAGGAAGGCTATCCATATCCCGATTTTCAACGGTTTCCGGATTAGAAATCCCATCAGAAGGTAAACTGGGACGGTCATAAACATCCATCAAGGGCTGACTAATAGAAGTATAATTATCTGCAATCGGATTGGAGACATTCGTAGTATCTGTAACAGCATCCACATTATCTAAATCATGACTATTGTTAATATCCTCAGAAGAGGGCTGGCCACCACAAGGAGCCAAGTCTTTAATTGAAACGGTACTTTCTTTCCCATCTTGGAATCGAATATGAGCATATTGGGAATTTGCCTCCAACAGCTCCACCTCCTCCACTAAAGGATCATATTTTGACAATCTAACATGGCGTCGAAGCAGCACAGGTCCCTGCATAGTAAGCCATGAAGGTACCGAATATCCCGTAGTAGATCTCCGCGGATAGTTAAAGAGCCTTTCATGGGGGGTCACATTAGTAGCCGTTGAAAGCAATGATCTAATGGAATGCAGGGCACCAGGCAGTACCATTTCCCACTGTGTATTCTTAAGGTTCCGGGATGTCAAAACCAACATAACTGCCTTCCAGATCACCCCATTGTATCGTTCGCACTGTCCATTACCCTGGGGATTATACGGGGTAGTTCTACTAGTAGAAATTCCCCGACTCTGAAGGTATTCCTTCAACTGGGAAGACAAAAAGAACTTCCCTGATCCGAATGGATATACGCAGGCATCCCAAAGATAACAAAAAGTTGAGTCAGACATTTGATAACTGTAGCAGCTGATACATCTGCACAAGGAAAAGCAAAAGGGAACCTTGAAAACTCATCCACAACAGTAAAAATATATCGGTTTTGAGTAGTTGAAGGAAGAGGCCCCTTAAAATCGACGCTCAAACGTTCAAAAGGAGAAGTAGCCTTTATAAGATGAGCTCGTTGAGGCTTAAAGAAATTCGGTTTACACCGAGCGCAGATAGAACATGATGAAGTCATCCGCTTGACGTCTTCAACTGAAAAGGGCAAATTCTTACTGCGTACGAAGTGTATCATCCTCGTAACCCCAGGATGACATAAGGCATTGTGAAGATTAATAAGCATATCTCCGTGAATCACAGAACAATAAGCCCTCGACAGTGCATCAGCAGTAACATTATCCTTCCCCAGACGATAAACTATGTCAAAATGGTAACATGCCAACTCAATCCTCCATCTCATTATTTTATCATTTTTGATCTTTCCAAAATGTTTAACATCAAACATAAAGGACACAGATTTTTGATCAGTTACCAACGTGAAATGTCGCCCCGATAAATAATGTCTCCATTTACGCAATGCTTCTACTATTGCGTATGCCTCTTTCTCTATTGAAGAATGTCTTTTTTCACTATTGGTCAAAGTACGTGAGAAAAAGGCCACAGGTCTTCCAGTTTGGTTCAGAGTAGCCCCAATTGCAAAATCAGAAGCATCCGTCTCGATCACAAAAGGAACCTGCTCATCAATAGAATGCACAACTGCTCCTAAAATATCCTTTTTAAAATTCTCAAAACATGTCCTGGCCTCCCATGATAGAGGATATGTCGTAACCCGAATAAGAGGCCGGATCTTCCGTGAAAAATTTGCAATCCAATTAGAATAATAAGTAAACAGTCCAACAACTCGTTGCAAAGCCTTAGAATTAGTAGGAGAAGGTAAATCAATCAATGGTCGCAGACGTTCTGGATCTGGTTTAATCTTGTTTCCCGAGATAATATACCCCAATAGATTTACCTCAGTAGTCGAAAAGATACATTTCTCTTTATTAAAAGTTAAACCAACTTTTTCCGCAGCTTGAAGGAATCTTTTTAAATTAGAATCATGCTCCACCCTTGATTTGCCACACACTGTGATGTCATCTAAGTATGAAAAGGTGTCAGAGAGGGAGTTATCACTTATAAAAGCATCCATTGCCCATTGAAAACAAGCAACACCAAATGGTATTCGGCAAAACTGATACAGCTTTCCACCAGCCTCAAAGGCCGTATATGGTTGATCCTTCTTAAAAATAGGAGTCTGATGATAAGCACTCTTTAAGTCAATAGTGCTAAAAACCTTATACTGAGATACTTTATTGATAAGCTCATCAATCTTAGGCAAAGGGTACGCATCTAATTGAGTATACCTATTAATAGTTTGGGAATAGTCTATCACCATTCGTTTCTTGTGTCTCGTTAGTCGTGGCAACTACCTGTGCTCGCCAAGGCGAACAACTAGGTTCAATGATTCCTTCCAATAAGAGACGTTGAACTTCAGAATTAATAAATTCTCTATCCTGACTACTATATCTTCTTGACTTGGTAGCAATTGGCTTACAATCCGGCATCAAATTGGAAAAAAGTGATAATGGAGAAATGGATAAAGAGGTTAATCCACAAATAGATAAAGGTGGCTTAGTCCCTCCAAATGAAAGACTAAGAGACTCGTGTAACTGAAGCACATCATGTCCAATCAAAATATCCGCACAGAGATTAGGCAAAACAGATAGGCGTATATCAGTATACGTATTACCTAGAAGAATCATTTTCACAAAGCAACAACCAGCTATTTGTGAAGTAAGGGTCATCTGAGCCATACACACCTGATATGTAACAGGCAAAATTTTCAAATGCTTCTCCTTCGCAAACTGAAGACTTATAAAACTCTCAGTACTGCCCGTATCTATAAGGGCCTTCACTTCCAACCCATTAACTTGAGCCGTAACTATAGCTTTGTTTAGGCCATGAGCAAATGCAGCAGAAATTGATGCAATAAACACCCTATCTAAAGGCTGAATAGTCACAGTGGAGGAGGTGGTTGAGGCGGGCCCTCCCACACCAGGAGAGGAGGAGGTAATTGAACCTGATGATTTGCACACGCGTGCATAATGACCTCTCTTGCTGCATTTACTACACACAGCCTCCCGAGCAGGACACTTCAGACGAGGGTGCCGGATATTCCCACAAAAATAACACTTCTGAATCCTAGAGGCAACAGCCGCCGAAGTAGAAACTGTTTCAGAATCTAGTAAACCACTCCCATTAAGTCCACATAATTCCTTTTCATCCGAAACTGCCAAAACCATGGTCGCAGGCCGATTAAAAAGAGCATAAGAATCCGAACTTCTCTGAGCCACATCCAATGTAAAAGCTTGCTCAAAAGCACTTTTAAGATCCAAAGTCTTATTTTCTAACAACCGCTGACGAATTGATCTAGACAGTAATCCATTAATAAAAGCATCCCGTACCGATTCTTCCTTATATTCTTCAGCCGTCACGGCCTTATAATTACAGTTAACACTAAGGCACCGTGTAAGTGCTTGTAAATAAGTATCCAAAGATTCTCCCACCTGCTGCCTACGGGCAGATAGAAGGTGACGTGCAAATACCTCATTCTTTGGTTTAACAAAAATCTTTTCCAATGTAGAAATAGCCACTTCATAAGTTTTACAGTCCAAAATATATTTATATACATCCGGAGCAATGTAGTTGATCAGCATATTCAGCTTATTTAGAGACTCTTGATCCAACACGCCCAAAAAGTTTTTAAATGTACAATACCAATGTTTCCATTTATCATCCACTCCAGCAGAATTGGGGTCAGCCTTGAATCGTTCTGGTTGAAGATATCGCTCCATTCTAACATAAAGTTAATAAATTGAAATAAAGAATAGATTTGCCTTCCAAAGCTAGGCCTTATTAACTTTAAAATCTGCAGCACATCTTTCCACATCCAGTCCCAACCAAAGCTGGAAAAGAACTGAATTTAAGGTGGCCACCACACATCATGTGACATCAACTACCAATGAGATTACAACATATATCCCAAGGCAGTTAACAAACAACCAATCACAATACTTTTACTAAACAAGGAATAATCACCACAAAAACACAGGAGAACTCAAACACAGGTCTTTGCTTAAAGCTGGCTCCACGAGGACTGAGAGGGGAGGCTCCTCAGTCTGACGTCATGATGTCATGACGTCATCACGTTTCCCGCCGTTGGGAACGTCACGTGAGCCATATGATGACGTCATCGTGCTTGGTCTTAACCCTTTAGAGACCGCGCTGTTAACATGCAGCAAACGAATACAGATACCGATTGACTTTGTTACAGGCAATTATGTACAACAATATAAAAACCCCTTGGTGGCTCTGCCGCATGCGCCCCCCCAGAATTGTCCTTAACAACGGCAGTCAATCGAAGAGGAGGTCGGACAAGCCTGTTCGAGCGACTCCTATATTCCCGGAGAGGAATGTGCTGGGCAGTTGATGAACTGGCAGGTGGAATGATCTGGCCGGGTGTGGCAGTGACGGGCGGCCGACCACGACGCGGTGGCTGTGCGGTTTCGACTGGCTGTTCGAGGTCCAAGTGCGCGGGCTTGAGGCGGTCCACTGAAATGTGGTTGGGTTTGCCGCCGATGTCGACCAAAAAACTCTTGGCACCCGCCTGCAATACTCGGAAAGGTCCCGCGTAAGGAGGCTTGAGTGGACTGCGATGGGCATCGTGATGAACAAAAACGAACTTGGCCCGCATTAGCTCCACTGGAATGTGGGAGGCCAGAAGACCGTGATGTGTCGTCGGAATCGGCTGGAACATCCGGGCAGCGTCCCGTTGGGCGTCGAGTTGCTCGGTTGTGGACCATGGCTGCGTTGGTGACAGCAGGAACTCGCCTGGCACCCGGAGTGTCTGGCCATACACCAGTTCCACGGCAGACGACTGCAGGTCTTCTTTTGGTGCCGTACGCAAACCAAGCATAACCCAAGGCAGCCTGTCTACCCATGCAGTGCCCTGGAGGCTGGCTCTGAGCGCCGCCTTCAACGACCGATGAAAGCGCTCACATAACCCGTTGGCCTGCGGGTGGTAGGCCATGGTGCGATGGAGCGTCGTGCCCAAACTGATAGCCACAGCATTCCAAAGCTCGGACGTGAATTGTGGGCCGCGGTCAGACGAAATATCCGATGGGACGCCGAACCGTGCCACCCACGAGGAAATAAAAGCCCTGGCGACATCTGCGGAGGTAGTGGACATCAGCGGAACCACCTCCGGCCATCTCGTAGTGCGGTCGACCATGGTCAAGAGGTGAGTGAAACTGTGTGACGGTGGAAGTGGCCCAACGAGGTCGACGTTGACGTGGTCGAAATGGCATTCCGGCACTTCGAAGGTGGCCAAGGGGGCCTTAACATGATGTTGCACCTTGGCTCGTTGGCAAACGATGCAGGTATTAGCCCAGTCGCGAACGTCCTTGCGCATCCCTCTCCAAACGAATTTGGATGCCAGTAACTTCTGAGACGCCCTCACGCCAGGATGTGAAAATCCGTGTATGGCGTCAAAAACTTTGCGATGCCAGGAAACCGGAACGATCGGGCGGGGAGGCCCCATGGAGATGTCGCAGAGCAAAGAGGTGCCCGCCGAGTGGAAATGTACGTCCGTCAGCTGAAGGCAGGAGGAGTCGGTACGGAAAGCTTGAGTTTCGGGGTCAGCTGCTTGGTCGGCAGCCATGTGTGAATAATCTATTCCCAGCTGGACGGCCGCGCGCGAGAGGCAATCGGCCACCACGTTGTCCTTGCCGGCCACATGACAGATGTCTGTGGTGAACTCTGAAATAAAGGTGAGTTGCCGCTGCTGCCGAGCCGACCACAGTTCGGTAGTCTTGGCCATAGCAAACGTCAGCGGTTTGTGGTCCACAAACGCGGTGAAATGGCACCCATCCAAAAGAAAACGAAAATGGCGGATAGCCAGAAACAACGCCAACAACTTCCTGTCGAACGTGCTGTACTTGCGCTTGTTATGGCGCTGTTGGCGACTAAAAAACAACAGTGGTTGCCACGCACCTTTGACCCACTGCTCTTGCACGGCTCCAATCGCGAAATCAGAAGCGTCGGTCGTGAGGGCGATGGTGGCGCCAGGCAGTGGGTGTGCCAGCATCGTTGCGTTCGCGAGAGCGACCTTCGTGTCCCAGAAGGCACAATTCATCTCCGGCGTCCAAACCACGGGTCCCTTTCCCGGCTTTCCTCTGTGAGCCTCGTAGAGTGGCTGCATTAGTTGTGCGGCCTGGGCACAAACCGATGATAAAAATTCACCATACCCAGGAACTCCTGGAGGGCCTTGACGTTCTGCGGCTGCGGAAATGCTGCGATCGTCTCCACCTTTGACGGAAGTGGCAACGCCCCCTCCGCAGTGATGCGGTGGCCCAAAAAGTCCAACTGCTGCAGCCCGAACTGGCATTTGGCCGGGTTGATTATCAGGCCATGCTGATGGAGGCGGTGAAAGAGTAAGCGCAGATGAGCGATGTGTTCCTCTTTAGTAGCGCTGGCAATTAGAATATCATCGAGGTACACAAATAAAAACTTAAGGTCCCGCAGCACCGAATCCATAAGGCGCTGAAATGCCTGTGCCGCATTCTTGAGCCCAAATGGCATTCGGAGAAACACAAATAGGCCGAAAGGGGTAATAACCGCCATCTTTGGGACATCCTGGGGGTGCACAGGTACCTGATGGTACCCACTGACGAGGTCGACTTTGGAAAAAATCGAATTCCCGGCCAAATGCGCGGAGAAATCCTGCATGTGTGGTATGCGATACCGATCAGGAGTTGTGACCTCGTTGAGCCGTCGGTAGTCACCGCAGGGCCACCATCCGCCACCGGGTTTAGGGACGATAGGGAGCGGCGAGGACCGGGGAATATTCAACCGGCGAATAATCCCCAACCGCTCCATTGCGGCGAAATCTGCCTTTGCAGCCGCGAGTTTGCTGGGTTCCAATCGCCGAGCCCGTGCGTAAACCAGGGAGCCGGTCATCGTAATATGGTGCTCCACCCCATGCTTGGCGGTCGTTGCAGAGAAGGTGGGCCTGGTTAACTCTGGGAATTCCCCAAGGAGGCGGGTGAAATTGTTGGACACTGGCAAGGCGCAGGAGACCGCATGCGACGTGGCAGAACCTTGAAAACACGGGATGGAGTTGAAGGTGGCGGCGTTGATCAGTCGACGATTTTTCAAATCTACTAACAAGCTGTTGGCGCATAAAAAGTCGGCGCCGAGGATTGCTTGCGCAATCTTGGCGGTGATAAACTCCCAGTGGAAGCGTTGACTGCCGAAACACACCTGGGCCCGCCGTTTCCCAAATGTACGAATAGCGCCGCCGTTGGCAGCTTGGAGTGGACAACCGCACCGCCCAGTCCGGATGTCGAGGACCGATGCGGGAAGGATGCTACACTGCACTTCCGTGTCGCATAAAAACCACTGGCCTGAGATGGAATCAGTGACATAGAGTAGCTTCCCGGAATGGCCAATCGCCATCGCGGCCATGGGGCAAACTTCAGGTTCGGTCTTCCCGTCGCGCGGTTGGTGCTGGTGTCTCTTCGTTGCTTTAGGCTTGAACCCGCAAGGAGGGTGGCAGCATCGGGCCTTCGGGCCGAAACGGGCGTGGTAATAACAGCAGCCGGATGGTGGAGGCGTCAGGGCAGGGCCTTTCTGGGAGGGAGGCCTCGAGGCAGCGCAGTATTGTTGCATGACGGCGTAAATTTTGTCAGCCTCGGCTGCGAGCACCACACAATCCGCAGTTTCCGACCTCGCGAGGGCTGCCTGCACCTGCTCGGGCAATTGGCTCAGGAACAATTCCCGAAATAGGAAACACTGCGGTTCTGAACCAAGGAGCGTGAGCACCTGGCTCATTAACTCCGACGGCTTGGAGTCGCCTAACCCGGGCAGCGTGAGTAACCGCCGTGAGCGTTCCGACTTTGTGAGGCCGAATACCTGGATAAGCCGCACCTTAAGGGTGTCGTACTTGCTGTCGGCCGGGGGATTTTCCAGCAGGCTGATGATCCTCGAAGCCATGGAGCTGTCGAGGGCTGAGACCACGTAGAGGTAACAGGTCTGATCCTGCACTGCGTTCAGGAGCTCGAACTGAGCCTCCGCTTGCACAAACCAGGAGGCCGCCTGTTGTTCCCAGAACTGAGGGAGCTTCAAAGCCACTGCGTTGGCCTCCATCATGTCACTGTGTCTCGCTTCCCCCGCGAAGATCGTCCATGAAGAATCGGGGTCACCACTGTAGGAATTCGTGAATTCCTGATGAAATGACTAAGAGCGAGGCAATCAGCTAACCAAAACAATGTTTAATGCAAACTGGTGGAAGTAACATTCAAAAACACAGGAGAACTCAAACACAGGTCTTTGCTTAAAGCTGGCTCCACGAGGACTGAGAGGGGAGGCTCCTCAGTCTGACGTCATGATGTCATCACAATTCCCACCGTTGGGAACGTCACGTGAGCCACGTGATGACATCATCGCGCTTGGTCTTAACCCTTTAGAGACCGCGCTGTTAACATGCAGCAAATGAATACAGATACCGATTGACTTTGTTACAGGCAATTATGTACAACAATATAAGAACCCCTTGGTGGCTCTGCCACACCATTACATTTAGCACAGCTAAATATGTTTGAATAAAAAATCCTTATCCACTGAATTAAATTTTCCCTGAAACCAAATGCTTCCAAAACCTTCAATAAAAACTCATGAGAGACCCTATCAAAGGCTTTCTCTTGATCTATCTTTAATACATACGCCTCCCTCCCACTCTCTTCCATGAGCTCTATCGCATCTCGGATTGAGACCACAGAGTCTGCGATGTCCCGGCCTATGACTCCATAGGACTGAGAGGGCAAACCAATCTGCGGCAACACCTCCTTCAAAAGATTTGCCATAACCCTCGCCCAGATCTTATAATCCACATTTAATAATGTGATGGGCCTCCAATTCTTCAGATCCCGTCTATCCCCTTTATTTTTATAAGCTAAGCTTATGATACCTCTCCTCATAGATGGGGCCAGGCTTCCCTCAATTTTAATTTCCTTAAACACGTCTAAGAGCAATGGACTTAAAATCTCGAAAAATCCGTTATAAAATTCTGCACTTAGTCCATCGGACCCTGGGCTTTTCCCCCCCTTCATTCCACTTATTACTACTTTTATTTCCGCTAATCCTATTTCTTTGTCACACATGCTTCTCTCATCCTCCTTTAAACCCTCTTCAATAAAAGCAGTAACCTTCTCCATCACCAAATTGGAAATGTCTTCTTTTGTATATAACTCTTGATAAAAGCTGCTAGCCGCCTCTAAAATCTCCCCACTTTCATGAATGATCTTCTCCCCAACCTTCAACTCTTCAATTAATAATAATCTCTGTCACAGCTTCTCTTGCTATAGAAAATATCTAGTGCATCTTTCGCCCTCCAATGCATCTCTAGCCTTTGCACGGAGAATGGCCCCCTTGCATTTTTCAGCTTTCAATAATTCCCACTCTTCCTTTAGCACCCGGAACTTAGTCTCCGCTCCCTTATCCCCTCCTGTTAAGTATGTGTATTGTATTGAACAATTAACACAAAGACTTAAACGTATAACTCAAACAGGTCTTTACTGGTTGGAGGTAGGGGCTATACTGAATACAAGATTACTGCACAGTGCTTATATACCGGTGTGTTCACCCCCGGTATTACGTCTACAGCAGCCTGAGAAAGTAGTACATCTCTTAAGGTGGAACAGGCTTAAGCTCTCTTAAGGTGGAACAGGTTACATACACAACACTCCTCCCTTCTTAGCTTTATAGTCATCCCCCCCATTTAACATAACGTAATAACATATATACATATATAACTTCATGTTTAACGTAACATATCACAGATTCAGTCTCTGCGGAAAACAGTTCACAGACTCAATCTCTACGAACAGTTGCAACATACTCTTAGTGGGAACAGTTTACAGGTTCAGTCTCTGTGGGAACAGTTCGTAAATTCAGTCTCTGATCTTAATTCGTTCCAGACAGCATCTTTTTGTAGTGTTCGGCCGGAGGTAGTAGAAGTAACAATATTTTAAACAATTATTATTTTCGGCCTCTTCTTTTTCTTTTCTGCCTTTTTACAACTCTTGTCGTTCCCATCTTCTCGGCGGACAGCTGTAATGCTACCAACTCTCTATGTTCTTTAGACCTTAAGTGCTTCCTCCGGATTTCAGCACTTTGGGAGTTTCCATCACAATTTGGGCATACCACATCCTCGTAGTATTCACTATCACTCAACAGGTCGAGAGGCCCTTCTACTTCTTCCTTACCCAACTGGACGCTATCCGACTGCTGTTCCTTCTCTATCTCTCTTACTTCCCGTAGTAGAGCCACCTTCTTCCGATGTTCCGTAGACTTTTGGTGCTCCTCCATGATTTCTGCACTTTGGGGGTCGAAGTTACAAGCTGGGCAGGACAGGACATCGTAATATTCGGAGTCGTCCGACAGGTCATGGTAATATTCGGTGTCGTCCTGAGCTAGGCCAGCGAGAGGGTCGTCTATTTCCTCCATACCCAGCTGGACGTTAGCCAGCTCTTGTTCCAAATCCAGACATCTTTCCTGAAGAGACTTCTTCATGTGTACCTCTGCATCCAGCTTTTTCTGGGCTTTCAGCAAGTCGTTTACTAGTGACCTCATTTGTGATTTTAATACTTCAACTTCCTTTGGAGATTGATTGCTCGGACTATGCAGTCCCTCTACCGGAGCAGCTGTTTCAGCGGTCTGTTGTTCTACATTGACGTGAGTCAGCGTACTTTTGGCATCCAATGGCTGCTCTGTTGCAGTCGTTTCAGTCTGTGTCGTCACATCAGCCATCTCAATGACTTTTGAGAGCTCCGAACCCTTTTCCTTTGAAGATCGCAGCTCGTGTTCAAGTTTTTCCCATTTCAGAGTCTTGTCCCTCAGCATATGAAGGAGTTGGCTGACCGTTAACTCTTCTGACACCAGATTATGGCACGCACCTTCAGAACCTGAATCAGCTTTGATTCGTTCGGCCTCCTCGCGCAGATGGTTGGTGTGCTCCTGCTCCATTTTCTCCATCAGTTGCTTCTGTTGCCTTTCCAGATTCTCCCACTCTGTAACAAAGAACTTTTTTATTTCATTCATCTCTTGCTCAAAACGGCGAATCATTTGTTATAATTGCTGTTGTAGTTTGAAATGGAGTTGAGTTCGAGCCCAGTGTCCCCCAAAAATGTGCATATCAGTAGACTTGACAGACTCAGAATTCTCTGTTAAACTATGTTGTTGTTGCTCAGTGGAATTCTGTGCTGAAACTTTGTCTTTTGCACATGGGTTGGTCTTACCATCATCAGTTCTAGAGTCTGGGCTGATTATCTGCACCGAGTTCTCACTCTTTATGGCTTTTAGCGAATGCCAGTCCATATTTATGTTTCTAAACCACTCCCGGCCTAGTAGTGGTGGACCTCCCTCCGGTAGCACATATAAGTCCATTATTTGACTTCCTTCGCCCTTGTTGGCCACTGCAACCTTTATTGTCCCCATGGGGTACACTCTCTGCCCCGTGTAGGTTGTCAATATAATCTCCGTATCCTGTAGGGGAATATGTTGGAATAACCTTCTGTAATCTTTCTTATTCATGACCGACAATGCCGATCCAGTGTCCAATTCCATTTTTACTTGGACTCCTTCTATCTGAAGAGTAACCCAAATTGTCTGGAGGTCTGCACCCTTACCAACGTTGAGTACCCTTAAGCTAGCCAGTTCAATACTGCTTGCGTCTGAATCGGACTCCTGTTCGGCCACCTTGTGTACCTTTGCGTATTTCCCTTGCGGTGACTTCTTGTTGCTGGTCTTCTTCCCTGACCTGCATACTCTAGCTATATGTCCAAGCCTACCACAAGTTCTACATTCTTGGTTTTTAAACCAACACTGGTTCTGATCATGCGTTGTCTTTCCACAACGATAACATTTAACAGAACTCACACCCAATTTGTGTGCACTGAGCTCCGGTGACCGTAGCTGCATTACTGCCGTGCCTCTCGCTGCGGCTTTGTGTGCTGCTGCCATAGTGACCGCCTTCTCAAGCATCAGCTCATTCTCCTCGAGCAGTCGCTTTTGTGTATCCTGTTTAAATAAACCACACACAAATTTGTCTCGTAGTGCATCTGTCAGTCCCGTTCGAAACTGGCAATATTTCGCTAATTTACGCAATTCCAGCAAATATTCAGCATTGCTTTCATGCTGTAGCTGCCTTCTGTCGTAAAATTTAAATCGTTCCGCTAGCATCAGCGGCGTGGGGTTTAGATGATCTTTCAGGACAGTAACAATCTCATCGAACGTCTTATCCGCCGGTTCATCTGGTGATAACAGGTGTTTCAATTGCCCGTATGTCTTCGCACCCATTAAATTTAATAATGTTAGTGCTTTATCAGCCTCACGAATTTTATTGGCCTTACAATAATTTTTAACTCGTTCAACATATATGGCCCAATCTTCGAGGTCACTATCAAAGGTGCTAATATTCCCGTGTTTAGGCATTGTAGTACTTTATCAGATTTGCAATTTCTCAGATTTTTTTTTTTTTTTACTGCTATCCAAGATGGCGGCTTCCCGCTCTTGCCGTCATCCTCCGCCCACAAAATGGCGGTTTTCCCGCGCTTGGCGGTCTTCACCCGTCCCCCGACGCCGTCTCCCTTCAGCCCCCGAGTGCGGCCCTTATCTCCGCCGCGATCGATAGCCCGCGCTGTGCACCGCGGCTCTCGCACCTTGAGCTTCTGCAGCCGCCGCGCCTTTCAGCCCGAGTGCGGCCCTTATCAGGGATTTCGATCGATGGCCCGGCTGCGCCTCGCACTTGAAAGCGGCCCGGCCCTTATCAGCGGATGCGATCGATGGCCCGGCTGCGCCCCTCACTTCAAAGCGGCCCGGCCCGGCCCTTATCTGCCGATCGCTATCGCCCTGTACCTCTCTCTTCCCCAGTCCTGTCTTCTACTCCGGTTCACAAGCTGATGGAGGCTTCAGGGTCCTAATGCCTGTCGCTTCCAGTGGGGTGGTGAGTGGTGAGGTTTGAAACCTCTCTTCAACCGCCGTGGAATAACTGCCGCAGGGTAAGAACCTGACTCGTCGCCAGTGTTAAGTATGTGTATTGTATTGAACAATTAACACAAAGACTTAAACGTATAACTCAAACAGGTCTTTACTGGTTGGAGGTAGGGACTATACTGAATACAAGATTACTGCACAGTGCTTATATACCGGTGTGTTCACCCCCGGTATTACGTCTACAGCAGCCTGAGAAAGTAGTACATCTCTTAAGGTGGAACAGGCTTAAGCTCTCTTAAGGTGGAACAGGTTACATACACAACACCTCCGTCAACTGTTTTACAGACATCTGTAAACCTTTTCTTTATATTCTCTTCTCTACGCCGGTTAGCTGCCGTTCTCTTTTTCCCATAACGTACCGAAAAAACTTTTACCTCACATTTGAAATTGTCCCACCAAACTCTTCTTTCTTTCAAGAACAAAGGTTCCTTCCGAGCATTCTTTATTATATTTAAAATCCCTTCTTTATAAGCAATTTCTTTCAGGTATTGATTGTTTAAAATCCACACCCCTGAACCGATCTTAACTCTGCTGTTCCTAATTCTAATAACCAAAGCCGAGTGATCACTAAAAAATACTTTTTTATAATAAATCTTCATCACCTCAGAACTTAACCCTTCCCGCATTAACACAAAATCTATTCGGCTCTGTTTTAAAACATCACCCACCCAACCTGATCTGGAGAACTCCCTTTTTATGGGGTTCCGGTCCCTCCATAAGACTCTCAAATTTAAATTTGCCATCATTTTTACAATCATCCCTCTGGAGTTATCATCCTTAAAGGTCATCTGGGCTGAAATGTCCATCCGAGATAAAAATAGATTAAAAACCCCCAATATACAAGGATTTTCCACCTCTGCCGCTTCAGTGAATAACCCCCAAAAAAACTTGTGACGTTTGCAATGGTCGTTCGGTGCATAGATATTAAAGAGATCGCAATTAAATTCCTCCATTTTTACCCTTAGCCGTAAAAAATCTCCCCTCAGTGTCCTTGTCCACCAAGGCAATGTTCTCTTTTATGGGTGGACTCACCAAAACAGCTACCCCTCTACGGTTATTGTTTGCACAACTTGCAAACACCTCTCCCTTCCAAACCTTCTGAACTCTTTCTAGGATATCCTCATCCCAAAAGGTTTCTTGCAGACACAACAAGTCCGTACCTTTAAAACCCTGCAACAACTGCTGCAATTTCTTCTCACCCCTCAGTCCGTTCACATTAATCGAGACCAATGTAATCATGGCTCCAAAGAAGGGAAGTATGCCTGATAATCTCCCCATCATTTACTCTCTGGCCCATCCCTCCTCACATGCTCCGTCCCAACTTTTCGGCCAGCTGTTGCTTTTTCCTGCAGCCTCTGACTCTTTTTCACCTCCTGTTTGAACCATCCCTGCTGTTTCAGCCTCTTCCTTGCATTAAGTTTGGGCCCAGGAGCTGCCCGTTCTCCCTCCTTTTGCCCCTCACTAACCTTTCCACATGATGCCACCCCACCCCCCACTTCCATGTCTGTCCCCCTCTAATTCCTCACTCTCCAATTCTTCTGTAACCCCCTGTGCCTGCTCCCCGTCAGGTACATAATCCTGCTCCCTGTCAGATACATCATCTCCCATAGAGAGTCTTCCTGCTATCGCGGTTTCTCCAACAGTGCCGCTCCCTTTGACCTCATCTCCACCTCTGACCCTTGCTTCCTGATCCTTCTCTCTATGGGACAGTGGCACACCTATATTGTTCCATTCTGGCGTCTTTGTCTCGCCGATCCCGTCCTGCTGCCCCTTTAAGGCTCCTGCCTCTTGCACCATCTCCTTGTCTTGCCCCCTCCTGCTCACTGAGATGTCCGACTCCTCGTCTTTCTTTGGAGTACTTACATTTACCACGCACCCCGTTCCCGCCTCCTCTCCCCCTGCGGACACCAGATTCTTTAGGGAGAGCTGAACCATATTAAGGCTCGAGTCTGCACTTGACCCTTGCTGCCCACTGCTGTCTTTGTTCTTTTCCAATGTACTTGGTGTGTTTTCCACCATCTCCATCCTGTTCTTGCTCCACAATTTTCTGCCTCTTCCTGTGCTTTTTTCTCCTTCAATTTACCAGCTGTGTCCTCCGACTGACCCGCTCCTCCAACCGTTCCACTCACACCTCCTGCTCCTTCTCCCATCTCCTCATCACTCATAGAGCTTCCTTCTGCCTCACACTCCCAATGGGTGGGGCCTTTGTGACACATCCCACAGCTTGCCGCCTTGCAGCTCAGAGTGATGTGTCCAGACTCATCGCAATTATAACAGTACAAGTCTGGACAGTTTCTTACAAGATGGTCGTGTCCAAGACAATAATAACAAACCTTCACTTGGTTATCATGCAGTACTCGAAAGTACTGCACTCCTTCCAGTGTCTCAAATTTCATGCTGTACGGTAATGACTTCACCCCCTCTGGGAACTGCACCTTTACATACCGGGTTCTATCTGCTACCCATGTTCCTGGATAGTACCTCCTCTTTATTGCCGAGCAAATTTTAATGTCCCACGACTCCAACTTTTTGATTAGCTCTTCGTCCTCAATATAAACTGGCAAGTTTAGGAATGAGACCACCACCGCTTCCAAATATAGCAGCGATACCTCCAAGAACTTATCACCAACTTTCAGACTGAGTAAAAGTCTTTCCACCTCCTCTCGGCCACTGACCGTCACCTCAAACCCAACATTCGGCTTTGGTCGGCAGGCAAAGCAGCTTCCCTCGCCACAGTACTCATGTACCGCTTGGATAATATCCCAAGCTCGTATCTCCTTATCCTCGCACTGAACCACCACCGTGTTTTCTTTCCCAAACCTCCTGGGGTCCCGGCCCAAATCTTTGGGCCTTTTTCTTTCCCTTCCAACCACATTTTCTTCCCTAATTAAATTCATCTTGGGAACACTGTCCTCTGAGGGGCCCGGCACTTCAGACCCCTTAGCAGCCATCTGGCTGTTTTTTATGGGCCAAAAAGGCCCTAAAACCTGAAAACAAAAACCCCAAAACCCACCACCAACTTTTTACAAACTCACTCCAACTTCCTGCTGCACTCGGGCAACCAGTAACACCTGTTCACTCCTAGCCTCTCCCACCTAGAGAGTGCTACCCACTGAGCCAGGGCTGCCTTTGGCACGGTGAGATTTCTGCATTAACCCTGCCCTCACTCATTGGCAACCTGTCAAAGCACTGAATATTAATCAGCGCTTGTCACATGCCTGAGCAGATGGTTGGGACCAATGTGGCTCCCCAAGCTTGGTTGATTAACAAAGGAAAGAAAATGAAAGCATTTATTTAACACGTACCTTTGAAACATTGTCCTCCAAAGACTCAAACTTTTTCACACAAAGGGTACTAGAAATCTGGAACTCTGTTGAGGCTAGGTCATTTGAAATTTTCAAAAAGTGGGATTGATAGATTTTTGTTAGGTAAGAGTATTAAGGGATATGGAACCAAGGCAGGTAGATGAGGTTAAGATACAGATCAGCCGTGATCTAATTGAATGGCGGAACAGGCTCGAGGGGATGAATGCCCCACTCCTTGTTCCTATGTTCATAACTCAGCATGGACCGCGATCTTCCTGGTCTGTGTGGTTCAGTGTTACACTAGACTGTGCATCGAACCACTGAGACATTGGAAGCAGCCTGGGCATGGGCTGTTCGAACAAGAATACGAAAAGGCATGGGCCGGTGGTGAGTGGAGTTCAGTCCCCTGCTTCCCAGTCTCATTGTTGGAGGGCTGTGCCTGTTGCAGTGTAGGTAAACACAGCAGCCATTTTGCGTGCAGCAAATCCCGCAAGTAGCAATCAGACGAATGATCGGTTAATCTGATATTTTATGGGATGTTGATTGAGTGAGGAATGTTGCCCCTGGACACTGAGAGCTCCTTGCTCTTCTTCTTGTAGACTCATTGGATTTTAAACATCCACCTGAACTAGGGTCGCCAACCCTCCAGGAATTGAAGATTAATCTCCAGGACTCTGCTGTGAGCAACCCAGGAGAAAAATCATAGGGGCGTTAAAAAGGTGTGTGTTTTTTTCTTCTTTTTTTGTTGATCTCTTCTGTTTATTAATTATAAAAATATTGGAGATGAGAAAGAAAGAGGGTTTGACTGAATCATCCAATTGACCAATGGAGAGTCTTTGTTTTCCAGTTGGTGTGGGAAGGGGCTGCGCCGCGAGGATGGACGTGTTGGCGACCACTGGTGGGAGCGTGGGGGGCGGGCCGGTTGGAGGCAGGAGATCATGTGATAAAACCTCTAGGAATACATTCAACCTGGGTTGGCAACCCAAACCTGAACAGGCAAAGAGAGGCTCAATTTCAATGTCTCACCTGAAGACTGCCACCTTAGACAATGCAGCACTCCCTCAGTACTGCCCTTCTTCTTCTTCTTTCCTATGGTAGTAGCAAAAAACAAATTAAATGTCAATACCTAAGTCAGATATCCAGGCCAAAGCTTCCAGTGTAACAGTGTAGATATCTTGTAGACTGCCTGTGAATTTCCTCTGAGGGCAGTGCTCAATGATGTGCTCCAGGGTCTGACTAGGAGCTCCACAGTCACATGATGGGGCTGCTTTAATCTTCCATCTATGGAGAAGGTGGCAGCATCTACCATGACCGATTCCGAGATGGTTGATGGTTGTCCACTGTTTGCGAGGAAGGTTTGATCCTTCAGGTTGCACTATAAGGAATCCATTCCGTGTCGCTGTTCTTCCAAGCATTTCGCCATCGGTCATCAAGGCTGAGGGGAGATTGCTGAAGGGCTTCGGCGATGGTCCAAAATGGCCTTCTAGATTTGAGACGGGTTGGTGGTAGGTTGGTCAAGTTGGCCTGAATCGGCATGTCTTTGCTGGTTTAGTGACTGCATATTTGCGACGTAGGTGTGGTGATACAATGTTTACAAGCACTGGCAACCAAGGTGTTGGTGTCGATAAAAGTGTACTGGTGATAATTCTCACAGTAGAAGTTCAGCTGGACATCAACGGATTTGACATGCGGACTTGATAGCCATGCCTGAGAGCAGTACTCTGCTGTGGGGTACACCAGTGTGAGTGATGCCGAACGGAGGGTTTGAGAGCCTGCTCCCCATGTGGATCCGGCAGCTTTCTGGGTCAAGTTGACCCTGCTCTTTAGTTTCTTCCCAAGGTTCTGGAGATGCTGTCTATGTGACAGTGCTGCTCAGAGGTGTCTTCTTACATGATGTGCTTTGGTCCTGCACTAGCGTGTGAACCTGTAAACCTCTGACCCAGGGGAATAGTCCTATTCAGTGAGCCAAGCTGTCAATGCTCAGCCTGCTATTGAAAATGCACGGTAAATCTTTGTCTGGTAGAGTGAAAGCTTTTCATTTAACATCTTTAGCCCCCTTGAGCACAGAGATGACATGGACTGCTTCTAATCCATTTTCCTGTGTGTGTGTTTTTTATATCACTTTTGAATTTCTTTTTGGTGAAGTCATTCTCAGTTGAGATCACACAGATATTTGCTTTTATTTTGCTTGAAAGTGCTTGATGGGGATCGATGAAACTCAGATTTGATTATTCTCTAGTGCTGGAAAACCATGTCAGCTCACTGACCTCCAGCTGTATCCCTCCTGTCCCTGTCATATCTCCATCATGTAAGCATAACTACACACCCACTGATGAGGCTAGGGACTGCAGCAGTATTCCCAGAACAGGAGCACCATTGCCTAGCATGTCAGTCATCCATAAATAACTCCACAGATTGATTTCCCAATTAAAATCAGACACTGCTTTGCTTGTCCCACCAAGGTTAGTTTTGGTTTCGATGCGTTGGTCTGTTGATACTGCACACAGTTCTTTATTTATTATTTTCTCCCTTTTTCTCCTGAAGGTCTGACTCATACTGGACTATAGTGCCTGTGGAACCAAAACCAGCCCCACTTGGACACAATCCGCAACCTGGCACTTTGAAATCTACTGCGTTGAAAGCCACCTGGGTAGCGGGAGCCTTGGCTGAGTTATTGTCCTCTCCCTAACACCGGGGGGTCCTGAGGCCAAGTATAGTACCCTCAGTGTCCCAGCAGCCAAGATCAGCTAACTCAGCATGGACTGGGATCTTCCTGGGCTGTATTGCTCAGTGGCACACTAGGCAGTGCATTGAACCACTGAGACATTGGCAGCGGCCTGCGCACGGGGCGTTTGAACAACATTGCATGCCGGCATGGGCGGGGTTCAGTCCCCTGCTTCCCAGTCTCAGCGGCTGTGTTGCAGTGCAGCGTTAACCAAAGTGTCAGACACCTCCCCATAGGAACTGAATGGAAACACTGGATGGAAAGCCAGGAACAGGGGAATTGGCACTATTGTGCGCGTGGCCATGCGTGCGTGTGGCATAGTGCCAATCTTGTGCTGCCATGTCGTCCTGCATTCTTGTTCAAACTCCCCATGCCCAGGCTACTGCCGACATTTTGTGGTTCGATGCACTGCCTAGTGTACCACCCTAGTGTTGCCCCTGCCTAGCCGAGGGGCACTGGCACCAATTGTACTGCCTGGACTGCTGCCTTAGTTGAGAGCAGCTAAGACAGCACAGACCTGGGATCAAGCCTGGAGGTTCCTTGTCTTTCTGGGTCAATAACACACCAGGCTTTGCATAAAGACAGCAAGCCATTGAGGCAGCAACCTGCACCATATCTATTTAAAGACAAGCCCTTTATTAAAAAGCCCTTTGCAGACTCAGAGCACAATGCTGGAAATATGATCCAAACACACCATTGTAACAAAGGCGGTCCCTCTGGCTCCCCTGGGACCTCCATGATCCCAATGGTTGTGTGTCACACAAGCCAATGCATCCAGCGACAGAGCTCAGAGTGACACAGATTCAAACATATTGAAACATCACTGAGAAATACAGATGGTGGTTTGGGGGTGGGGGTGGGGGTAGAGTTTAACTACCCACCTGGTGGGCACTGGGCCAGGTTACTTACCCGCTGGGAAGACGTTTGGATCCCGCTGTTCCCGATTTTTACAGGCGTTTCTGGGCAGACGGCTGAGCTGACCGCCTAAAGCCTAATTCACACATGCTAATCGGGTTCTGAAGACGCCAGCGGGCCCTGACAGAGATTGTAACTTTGGCTGAGTGCTGAGGCTGTTGATGGTGAAGCCCAGGGAGAAGAGGGTCGGGAAGCTGAAGAGACCCTCCCTCCAGGTAAGGTTTTTACCTTCCTTTGTGGGGCCAGGAGGAGCAGGAGTGGGAGAACCTCACATGATAATAGATGGCTGCTAATTTGCTCAGTGATGTAAGCCCCCAAAGTGTGGACTGAGTGATATACAAAGTCGACAACACTGGCTTGTTTTAAGGAAGACAGACCCAATAATTGAAGTAAAAACGGTTTATTCAGGCCTGGGGAGCTATGGCTCTTGCGTCCCAACACAAGGCTCCAACTCCACCGAATCTCTTGAGATTTACACAGTTATACACATATTCCGAGACCTCCTACTCCAGAGGTCCAATCGATTTAAAAGTCTATACATTAATCACTAACTAGGTGTGTCTAACTTCTACCAGGTAACCAATAACATAAGTTTCACTTTTCACTGTATGGGCCTGTGGCCCCTCTGATTTCTTGGAAATGAGTCATCAGGTCATGTGATTTCTGAGAAACGAGACCCTCTCTCTCTTGACCACTACTGAGTTTCGTTTTTCCAGAAAAGGGTTATGTCATTGTCTCTTTTTGTAAGTTCATCTCTCTAAACTGGTATGGTCATTTCTGCAATTAAACATACGAGTAATTAGTACATTTCATCTTTAAACATTTTGCTGCGCAATTGCGTTCTACTAAACGTGCCCTGTTACGCTCATTTTTAAATCTTACTTCAGTCCCTCCTTTTGACCTTTTGGACAATTGTTCCAAAACAGGTCAACATGTATGTCCACTGCCTGGTGTCTGCCAGAGCATGCACTCCCTGGCCTTCTACCAGTCTAGGTTATACATGTATATATCCTATCAATTTGGAGGCCGACTTCCCCCCTCTGTGGTATGGTGGTCTTTCCTCTACGGTGGGCTTTCCTTTAGGGTGGTCTTTCCTTTATGCACTCCTTCTGGTGTAACCATTCCCGGGGCCCCTTAGACCCTGCACTAATGGTTGAGGCTTTTCTGCTCAAGCCGGTCCCTCATTCCCACGTGGGGTGTGTGACGTGCCAATTCGAGACTGTCATCACACACCAGTCCTCATTCACCACCCTCCTTCTGCCACCCTCCTTCTGCCACCTCCATCTTACGGTTGGCCGGCCCGGTCTTTAATTACCATGCCCAATTAATCCCATATAATTTCAGGGCTTCCCATCGCATCTTACACCATTTGCCTTGGAGAGGCGGGGGAGTTGTCCATTCTTAACATCGCTACCTGCCCCTCCTCAGGCTCTACTTCTTTCACCGCACCACTTTCGGCCTTACTCATTCTGGCACAAAGGCACTGGAGAAATAAAAATACACAATATATCAGAATGACAATCAAGAGGAATATCATTATGCCTTGTACCACCGAGGCGCCCACAGTCCCCGACCATCCTGGTTCCCAATTATCAAAATATGAGGAAGTGGGTGAGTTTCCTCTAATGTTGTACTAATGTCTTTTTGTTGTTTTTTTAAGCCTTCTTCTATTTTATGATAGTACTTTAAAATTTCCTTCGTTTCCTGCCGTAACTTCTGCCAAGCTTCCTCTAACTTAGGAATTGCCTTGGGCTCTGGTATGACATAAGTTTCAACCCTTTTTAGTAAGTCCCATATTATCAAATAACCAGGTTTTCCTATCTGTGTAGGTATCTTTAGACCAAAACAACGGTTTGGTTGGGGAATGGTATAAGCCATATCTTGATATTCATATTTCTGTTCAATTGTGGTGACACAACAGGTCCCATTGTTCCTTGATGCTACCCAGGTCCGGTGTATCCCCTTGGGTGAACCTCGAGGGTGCAATTGGTAATTTTCGTAAATCCGCACTCGGATGTGTCTCCCTCAGTGGGGGGGTGTGTGCACACCCATGTCCTTCCCTTGTGGTGGCACCCGTCCACTACCACCCCCCTTTAGGTTTCATTCTTCTGTTTATTATCTTCATCCCTTTCCCAAAGCGCCTTGGTAGGGACATCATGATATTTAACCCACTTTCCCTTTGTACTTCTCCTATATTAATCACATCGTATCGGGGTTGTCCCCCTTCTGGGAATTGTGGGATGGCCAGTACAAAGCCAATCATCTTAGTCCATGGGGTCAGACAATCACCTGCTCGGTGTACTTGTCCCATTTTACATTCCTTACATAGGCTGTTATTTGTGTCAATCCAAGGTTCCAGATCCTTATTAGTAATCCAATCAGGGATCTGTCCATTATTTATTTGCCTCATGTTATGCTGAGCATTCGACAATAGCCATGAGCCCTACGTCGCACATATTAGTTCCTTATCGGTTTGGCGAGAAGCATTATTAAGTCTATCAATAATTGTATTGATTGTTTCTGCATGGGGGGCTACTATCTCTTCCACCCCCGACAATTGCATTATTGTTTGGTTTCCCTGCCAGTGTCAAGTGCTGGCTATTTCCAATAGCTTGTTTTAGTAACTTCTCTATTTTTGCTTGTAATTCTTCTACTCCTTCGTTTACTCCTTCTATGTCCAAGCTATTAACTGTTGCTAACCCGGCCGCATACCCTGCTCTGGTCGTTTCCAATACTCCCCGTTTCTTACATCTTTGTAAGATAGATTTTTTTTCTCCTGTGGATCCTCTAATTGTTTTACCCACAGGGAGTTCCAGGTTTGTTTTGTATCTCAAAGTACTCATATTAATGGCAAGCTTAGTAACTCTATGTGCTACACTAGAATACACCTCATCCTGTGTTCTCCTTATTACTAATCCCCCTCGATAATGGCAATACTTATATTTATCCCTAGAATCAAGGCGAGGACGCTCCATCTCATTCCGGACGTCCAATGTTCCTGTAATTACAAAAAGGGGGCTGGTCGTCACCAGCCAGTTAGAATTATTCTGCTCTTATACATTTTATCAGTTCAAAATGCTGTACATCTGGTTCATTTCTTGTTCTGTGGCTCTGTCCCCAGACATACCTGAAGATGCAAACTATGGCATATAATATTATCATCATACACAGCCCATTATCATCATACACAGCCCTATCATTGATATATGTAGTAACTCCCCTTCCCATTCTTTATATCTTCTAGTATACTCCTCACTCTGTCAAAAAGGGCACCATCTCTGGTTTACTCATTGTCTTTCTTATATATTTTTAACTGGGTCCAGTGTTTCCACCTTCCTTTACCCGTTCCAGACCCATCTACATGAGCATGTGTCATTATTTATTAATACTTCATAAGGTCCTGACCATCTGGGTGCTAGCCCTGGTTTGGCTGGTATTATTTCTGCTATCACTTTGCTATCTATTGCTAAGACCTCCTTCTGGTCGTCCCGTGTATCCTGTTCTCGATCCCGTATAATCTGTTGGTCTTTGGCCTCATGTCTCTAACTATCTGTCCAGATTTATCTTTGGGCAACGGGACAGCCTCCCCAGCAGTCTCCCGGCCGTTTGAGACGGTGCTGCAATTAGTTTATAAGATAACTTCCATTTATCAAATCCTAATTTTCCTTCTATCACTGTGGGGAAATATCAGCTTAACATTAAGAAACTTAAATTTAATAATGTCCAATATCTTTAAGTTCTATTCAGTAATACTGAAGTTGTTGCTTGGTGAACTCAAACAGCTGTCAGTGGAAAGGGTTAACTCCTTCGCAGGCTTTTGAAGGTGGAGCTGAGCTAAACATTATTGCGTCACTCCACGCAACCCAAAAAACATCCCTGACTGAAAGACAGTTGTGGTTTCACACTTTGATTCAACATGAACATTTGGGCTTCATTGGTCAGATTCCCTCTCTCAGTTGATCGTTTAGCTGCCCATTCTCTTGTGTGCTTTAATTTATTATTACGGACTCTTTGGGTAGGAGAGAGGTTCCTACTAATTCTTTGATTATATTCTTGTCTCTTACGGGTCTTCTCCTGGTGTCATATATCCCTGCCTACTCCCGTTATCATGTAATCAGACACCACCCCAAAGGCATTCCGACTATCTATATAGGTTTACACATTTTCCTTTGGCTACCCCCCTTTGATCAAATCCTGTATAGGCTGGGCCATTTCTACTTTGTTTCCCAGGCCTGCCTGTTTGTTTGACTTATAATCTGGGGGCCAGTACACTTCATTCGCTTTAGGGTCGACTAAAGCTCCTACTTCTCGCAGTATATCTATCCCTAGGATTGTTCCTTCGGTGTTCTCGCATACCCACAACTGTGTAGGTATTATTATACATCCAATTTCTAGTAAGACTGTTTCGCTCTTATAAGCCCTGATTCTTCGTCCACCGATTCCTGCTATACTAACTGAAAGTTTCGTTCGGGGTAAGGGTAAGTCTGTCAATGAGATTGTGGCTCCTGTGTCTATTAACATTTTGCACTGTCGGCCCCCTACCAATGCATCAACAAACATCCTCGGATCCCCCTCCCCTCTCTGGCGCGGTCCCTTCCTGCTGCCATCCCTAGAAGCTTGCGAGCAATCAAAGCACGCAGCCAGTCCTAATGCCCCTCCCATCTGTTTTTGGGCATTTGTCTCTTCCCTTGTGTCACTATGTATCCTAGGTAGACTACTTCATCCTTCCCTACCTATACCTTTCTAAGGTTTAACTCTAGTCCCGCCTTCTATAAGGCTTCCAGTACCATAGTCAATTAAATATTGTAAAGGGACCTGCCACTATCGGATATTCTTGCGGAGTTGAGTTATCTTATTCAATTTGGACTACACCAATTTACATCAACCAGAATTTCACTGTGGCCACAATGAAAGTCTGGTTTTAATAGGTTAATTTACCTCATAACTCCAAGGTTAGATCTTAGACTGAAACTTAATCTTTCATTAAACAAACTTTTTGTTGCTCTTCTCAGTTTTTACACTTCAGCTTAACTCAAATTGTAATAGGTTTTTTTTTTCATTCTGAGGGCACAATCTTATTTGCACATTCTTAAACTTCCAAAATCCCAGACAAGACAAAGGGGTTAAATGCTTTTACTTTAACACAGAGAAGTGGGTGGAGCTACAACACACAGCAGACATTTCTTTTTCTTAACGGACAGGTTTTCAGACAAAGGAATATTGTATCCTCTTAAACATTCCTAATCAGGAAAACATCCACACTCACACATTTTTATACAAACTGTAATTCCAGCATATGTCTAAGGTTCCTTTCACTCAGCAAATCTCGTGTTTTACTTGTCTTGGTACAGATGCTAATAACTTCCATGTTGGTAAAGCTTTAAGTTTATCTTTTCCTTCCTTTTTAAATCTGACTCAACAGCTTTCCCTAGTTTCCAAATCCCTGTTTGTTTGTTTTTTTTTTGCTGGGGTTTCAAATTGGTTCGCCTGCAAATTAGATCTTTTTCCTACTTTATCTCTCCCTTCTGTTTCAATTCCTTACATTATCTGTTGCCTCTTTATCTTTAGCTCCTCCCCACCAAGCCTTTGGCTCTCTGCACTGTTTCTTTTTATTTTCCAGGAGTCGGGTTATAGAATCCAGGTCCCTTGAGGATTCTTCTTCCACCCTCTTAGTCATAACTAACTGCTATGTTTCACGCGTAATTCACGATGTTGAGGAATTAGGTTTGTACGCTACGTTGTTCGCCCCTATAGCGTCACCTTCACTTTCTGTTAGTCACTTCGTTTCGTTAGACACACACCAACCCTTTAGTCCCGAGGTTTTGGTACTGTGGGGTCTGTAGCTCCCGGCGTCCTACTTGATCCTGGCCGTCACGTGGGACTACTGTCCTCTTAATTCAGGCTCAGGCTAGGTGCTGGGGACAGACCTCACCCTTGTCCGTTCTAACCTCTTTATGACCGTAGGGTTTTATCTCATTCACTCACCACGGTGCACCCATTCATTCAATTGTTGAGATTTCGCCGTCTCACGGATAAAGAGGATTTCCCGCCTCCCCGGGGTAGGGGTCTTTCCGCCCCTGTCGGTTTGCCGCCACACGGCTAAATGAGGATTTCCCGCCTCCCGGGATAGGGGTCTTTCCGCCCCTGTCGGTTTGCCGCTATACGGCTTAGGGAACACCTTATCCCTATCTTTTTAACCGCCTTCAATTAAGGGTGTCTTTCTTCTTATAGTTCTTTTATACGTCGATTCTGACTCAACGTCTCGCCAGCGATTAACCCCTAATTTTACAGGTGGTAATTAAAACATACTCACCCGTCCTAGGTTAACGCTGTCCGAGAGTCTGGTTCAGAACGCGCATCCCATCCTCGTCGCCAATTGATGTAAGCCCCCAAAGTGTGGACTGAGTGATATACAAAGTCGACAACACTGGCTTGTTTTAAGGAAGACAGACCCAATAATTGAAGTAAAAACGGTTTATTCAGGCCTGGGGAGCTATGGCTCTTGCGTCCCAACACAAGGCTCCAACTCCACCGAATCTCTTGAGATTTACACAGTTATACACATATTCCGAGACCTCCTACTCCAGAGGTCCAATCGATTTAAAAGTCTATACATTAATCACTAACTAGGTGTGCCTAACTTCTACAAGGTAACCAATAACATAAGTTTCACTTTTCACTGTATGGGCCTGTGGCCCCTCTGATTTCTTGGAAATGAGTCATCAGGTCATGTGATTTCTGAGAAACGAGACCCTCTCTCTCTTGACCACTACTGAGTTTCGTTTTTCCAGAAAAGGGTTATGTCATTGTCTCTTTTTGTAAGTTCATCTCTCTAAACTGGCATGGTCATTTCTGCAATTAAACATACGAGTAATTAGTACATTTCATCTTTAAACATTTTGCTGCGCAATTGCGTTCTACTAAACGTGCCCTGTTACGCTCATTTTTAAATCTTACTTCACTCAGTAAAGCAGTAGCCAGTGAAATCTGGCTGCCAGACATTACCAATCAAGAGAAATGAGCAGGCGTTGTTTCTTGTTTCCATTCAAAATTTAATGCCGATTTTTTGCCTGTGCCCTCCCTCCTCCTCTCCACAAAGTGCTGCCTCTTGCTGGTGTGTGTCTCCAAGGACACAGAGCACCCGCTGATACTTCAGATGGTGCCCGTCCTTCACCTGTGTCAATCCATTGAGTGGCAACTGACTATTTGATCATGGGAGAGCATCACAGCCAAACCCAAACCTGTCCTCACTCACATGCACGCACACACATATGCATATACACACACACACGCATATACATGCGCACACTGTGGTAAACCACTGTTTGTATTCCACTGTGTACATGCCTGTACATGCCTCGGCTGACTCCTCCCACGAATCCAGGTATAAAGGTGACTGCTCCACAGCCCCTTTGTATTCTAGACCGGTCGACCACTCGAGGCACACCTTCATTCTCTTGTTAATAAAAGCCTGTTAATTACTCGCTTAATCTCAGTCTTTTGAGTTATTGATAGCGCATCAATTTTATTAACAAGATTTTTATAATGGAGAAGATCCTCACACCAGCATGCCTGGACTTAGATCATCGGGAGGCGGACTCATCCATCAAGTTTACTCACGGGCTTAGGTGTTTCGAAAAATTCCTGACCGCCTCCGCTGCAATCAAATCGGACGAGGACAAACTGGATGTCCTGACCTCCAAAGTGAACCACCGAGTGTACTCGGTCATCCAAGACGCGACCTCGTACGCGGACGCTATCAAGCTCCTCAAGGACCAGTACACGCGCCCAGTGAACGAATTGTACGCCAGGCACCTTCTGGGGAGTCGTAAACAACAACCTGGGGAATCGACCGAGGAATACCTTCAGGCACTTTCTGTGCTTGGCCGGGCCTGTGGTTGTAAGGATGTAAAGGCCGCCGTGTACACAGAGGAACTTATCCGGGACGCTTTTGTAGCGGGTGTAGGGGGTTTCTCTTGCTCTTTCTGGTCTCCTACCAGGCTTCGTGCAATAATTACCCTTGAGTGGTTCGACCCACTCTCCCCTACGGTTCTAGACCTTGGACTTAGGTGCAGGGAACTGTAGTGCAGAGAAAGACTCAATAGGCCAGGTCGAATAGCACAAAATGGAGGCTTTTATTATTAAACAGTTTGCAGCATTATAAAATACATATCATAAGCACAAATCAGAGCGACTACAAGCATGCACATATCTATAAACTTGATTCCATGGAAATGGGAAACACACGGCACATCGAAAAAGGGGAAACACATTACGATTACCCTTACCCTCTCCCTCCCCTAGACCTAAACTAAGTTTCGACTTGAGGAACTCGGGATCATGCTCACCACTTTCAGTTTCGCAAAAGAGGGGGTTCGCAGCCTTTTTGGCACAGCTTTCCGTCGTCACGTGGATTTGGAAACTTCTGGCGCAGCTTGTTTTTCTCTCTCTCTCAGGCGATGAGGCAGTGGACACAGCCTCGATGAGCGCTCGTCATGGCTGAATCCGTTAAAGTTGTTGAAGAACTGGATGCATGGGAGACTCTGCCACAGATGTGATGCTGAATAACTGGATGCACATGGGAGAGTTCGTTTATTTCTCTTTCCCGCCTGGCTTAGGCTTTTCCAGAGGGTGTCTTCTCCTTCGGTCTGGGTCGTCGATGATCTCCCGACAAACGTACCCGGGCCACCCTCCTTCGTCTTCCCGTCGTGGTTGAGCCTTGCCTGGCCGAGCTGGCTTCCCAGCCAAAAGTCTTCTCGTCGTCACCGAAGTTACGAATTGTACCGAAGAAGTGAATCGTCCTACGAATGAATCGTAGCCGTCGAGGTGAAGCGCCTTACGATAATTGCAATCGCAATCCGTCCTTATGGACCTTTTCAATTCATAGTTATACCCTTTTGGGACAGTCTTATCTCCCGCCAGATCATAGTCCAGTCTTTGTAATATTTTTGGCGGGCAGAAATCCCTGCAGGGGCGCTTTGTCTTGTAACGGGAGCCGGTGATAGCTTAACTGGCCTTCCTGACTGATAATGTCTTTTACTTTGTCACCGTAACTCGGTTCGCATATTGATCGGTCTGGAGATTTCCCTTGATGGCTGTTAAACGTTTTTTCCTTTGTACATTAAATGGGTTTAAGTGTTCATTCATTGTCCGCCCATATCTTGATGGGCCCCATCCTGTTGCCTGAAACTGTCTTGTACTTAGAATCCAATTGAATATGTATGCCCATTTCCCTGAGTTTCGGTTTCCCGATACTGGCTTTCGCGGGCTTACTGTTCTCAATCCACAAGCCTGTCTGGCTTGCAGTAACAGAAATCAAATGGTCCAAGAAACTGATCACGAGGTCCGGCGGCAATTTTGTATGCCCTTTTATCAAAGGTTTTATCTGTACAAGCTTCTTTTGGTCAATAAAGCTGTATTATTAATCCTGTTATCTTGTGTGATTATATAATGAAAATTTTCGAATCTTACACGGGCCACAAGTCCAATTACACCCGACAGCGACTGTTGGAGCAGAGTGACCTCGACCTCAACAAGGCCTCTGAACTCGCACTATCATTGGACGCAGCCTACCGGGGCATGGATGCCTACTCCTCTGCAACGTGGACGCCGCGGGGAACGACAGCCTGGGACACGGTAGGACCGTCTCATAGCGCCGTGCCACCCCAGCCACATCCCAGCAACGGCCCAACTACCGCAGCAGTGTCCCAAGGCCAGACAGCAGTGCCCCAAGGCCAGAAATGCTACTTCTGTGGCCAGGTCAAACACCCCAGAGCGCGCTGCCCGGCGAAAAATGCGATCTGCTCGGGCTGCGGGAAGAAGGGACACTACGCCAGCGTCTGCAGGGCCAAAGCCACCCCGAACCCCAGCAGCGCCGCGTGTGGGCCATGCGGGCCGCCATCTTGGGCCTCCCTAGCCATGTGCGAACCACCGGAACAGCAGCCATTTTGGACGCCTCCAGCCACATGTGGATCATGGACGCCGCCATCTTGGACGACAGCCGGGACGCAGCAGGCCCCCAACACCGCCTCATCTGATACCCGCAGCGACACACCGACCCCTACGCTGGCCTCCGTTACACTGGACCAAGCGAGACCGCACCAGCTGGCCAGTTCCACAATGGACATTAAGGTAAATGGTCACGAAACAATCTGCCTTTTTGACTCTGGGAGCACGGAGTGCTTCATCCACCCCGACACGGTGCGGCGTTGCTCTCTTCCAGTCCTGCCTGTGTACCAGCGGATTTCTATGGCCTCCGAGTCCCAGTCGGCGGACATTGGCGGCTACTGCGTGGTGACACTCGTAGTAGACGGGACTGTGTACGATAATTTTAAACTTCTGGTCCTGCCCGACCTCTGCGCTGCCGTTCTACTGGGGTTAGATTTTCAGTGCCACCTTAAAAGTGTTACGATGGCATACGGTGGACCCCTCCCCCCACTCACAGTCCGCAGCCAGCAGCTTCCAAATTGCCCGCCGCGCACCAGGTGCAACCTCTCCACACTCAGAGTCACCCCCCCCACTGTTTGCTAACCTCACCCCCGACTGTAAGCCCATTGCCACAAAGAGCAGGCGATACAGTGTCGGGGACAGGGTTTTCATTAAAACCGAAGTGGAGCGGCTCCTGAAGGAAGGGATTATTGAGGGCAGCACCAGCCCCTGGCGAGCCCAGGTTGTGGTCGTTAAGACCGGCGAGAAGCAGCGCCTGGTCATCGACTACAGCCAGACAATAAATCGCTACACCCTGCTGGACGCTTACCCACTCCCCTGCATAGCTGATATGGTCAACCAGATCGCGCAGTACCGCGTCTTCTCGACCATTGACCTGAAATCAGCGTACCACCAGCTCCCTATCCGTCCTGAGGACTGCCAGTATACTGCCTTTGAGGCAAACGGCCGCCTCTATCACTTCCTTAGGGTTCCCTTTGGCGTCACCAACGGGGTCTCCGTCTTCCAAAGGGAGATGGACCGGATGGTCGATCAAAATGCGTTGCAGGCCACTTTCCCATATCTGGACATTGTGACCATCTGCGGCCATGACTTGCAGGACCATGACGCAAACCTCGAAAAATTCCTCTGCACCGCCAAACTCCTCAACCTGACGTATAACAAGGAGAAGTGCATATTCCGCACAACCCGCCTCGCCATCCTTGGCTGTGCTGTGGAACACGGAGCTATCGGCCCCGATCCCGACCGGATGCGTCCCCTTATGGAACTCCCACTGCCCCACTGCCTCAAGGCCCTGACGAGGTGCCTAGGGTTTTCCTCTTATTACGCCCAGTGGGTCCCCTACTATGCGGACAAGGCCCGTCCGCTGATCAAGTCCACCTCTTTTCCCGTGACGGCAGAGGCCCGCTTAGCCTTCCACCATATCAAGGAAGACATTGCCAAAGCCACCATGCACGCAGTGGACGAATCCATCCCTTTCCAGGTGGAAAGCGACGCGTCCGACTTTGCCCTGGCCGCTACCCTCAATCAGGCGGGGAGACCCGTGGCCTTCTTTTCACGAACCCTCCAGGGCCCGGAGACCAGACACTCCGCTGTTGAGAAGGAGGCCCAGGCTATTGTGGAGGCTGTGCGTCATTGGAGGCACTACCTGGCCGGAAAACGATTTACCCTGCTCACTGACCAGCGTTCAGTTGCTTTCATGCTTAACAACAAGCAGAGGGGCAAAATCAAAAACGACAAGATCTTGAGGTGGAGAATCGAACTTTCCACCTACAATTACGAGATCTTGTACCGGCCCGGGAAGCTCAATGAACCCCCGGATGCTCTATCGCGTGGCACCTGCGCCAGCGCGCAGATCGATAGACTGCGGGCCCTCCACAATGACCTCTGCCACCCGGGGTTCACCAGGTTCTTCCACTTCATCAAGGCCCGCAACCTGCCTTACTCCATTGAGGAGGTCAGGACCACGACCAGGAACTGCCAAGTCTGCGCTGAGTGCAAACCGCACTTTCATAGACCAGACAGGGCTCACCTGATAAAAGCCACTCGCCCCTTCGAGCGCCTGAGCGTTGATTTTAAAGGGCCTCTCCCCTCCTCCGACCGCAATGTGTACTTCCTCAATATTATTGATGAGTACTCCCGTTTCCCATTCGCCATCCCCTGCCCGGACATGACCAGTGCCATGGTCATTAAATGTCTGAACGACCTCTTCACCCTGTTCGGTTTCCCCAGCTATATCCATAGCGACCGGGGCTCATCGTTTATGAGCGACGAACTCCATCAGTACCTGCTAGCTAGGGGTATTGCCACAAGCAGGACCACCAGTTACAACCCCCGGGGGAACGGACAGGCAGAAAGAGAGAATGCGACAGTTTGGAAGGCCGCCCTGCTAGCCTTAAAGTCTAGGGGCCTTCCGACCTCCCGCTGGCAGGATGTGCTCCCCGATGCGCTCCACTCTATTCGGTCACTGCTCTGCACTGCCACTAACGCCACCCCGCATGAGAAAATGTTTGTCTTCCCAAGGAAGTCCATATCGGGGACATCGCTACCGCCATGGCTGACGTCCCCAGGGCCGGTCCTACTAAGAAGACACGCGAGGACCCATAAAATGGACCCCCTGGTCGAGAGGGTCGACCTCCTCCACGCCAACCCCCAGTATGCTTACATTGCGTACCCGGACGGGCGGGAGGACACAGTCTCCATAAGAGACCTCCCACCCTCGGGGGCCGCAGTAACCCACTACCCACTACCACCCCCCCTCCACGATCCGATATCCAGCCCCAGCAGACGGCAGGCCTGGGCCCCGCGACCCACTCAACATCTACGAGGACTACACACCAGTGCCCCAGCCTACGCGGGACTCGACACCGGAAGCTTCACTACCCCTGCCGTCGCCACGTCGATCACAGCGGCAGACAAGACCTCCGGAGAGACTCCAATACACTAACTTTTTATACACTTCACCCCGCCGGACTCAATTTTAAACAAGGGGTGAATGTGGTAAACCACTGTTTGTATTCCACTGTGTACATGCCTGTACATGCCTCGGCTGACTTAACCCACGAATCCAGGTATAAAGGTGACTGCTCCACAGCCCCTTTGTATTCTGGACCGGTCGACCACTCGAGGCACACCTTCATTCTCTTGTTAATAAAAGCCTGTTAATTACTCGCTTAATCTCAGTCTTTTGAGTTATTGATAGCGCATCACACACAAACACACACACACACATACACACACGCACATACATGCACGTGCATACACACGCTCTCTGTTGAGCTCAGTCCTACACCTTTAATCAATCGTGGAACCTTCTTTATTACAGTTTTTAAATATGGCATGTTGGCAACTGCAAGCAAATAAGCAGGATTGCGTGGCAGCCATAGCCAGCTAGGTTATAATAAATATTGCAATAATCGTTGCAAAGATCTTTTAACCAATAAATTAATAGAGTAAGTGAGAAACCAATCAGTAGTGCTGACCCTATGAAACAAATGGAAGATCGGTAAAGTAAGGGAGAACTTAAGCAATTTGATTGGCACAACATTTAAAGCTTGCCCTTGTTGAAAACAGTGATTAGAATTGCACTTGGTTGACCTCCCCCATTTGGAACTTTCAAATGATGTGCCCCAGCCCTCAGGTTGCAGTCAGCCAGCAGCAGGGTTGTAGGAGGATGCGATGGGTTATTAATCCTGTGAGGTGTCGATTGCTTCAACCTCTGGTGTGTGGTGGAGAGTCTCATGAGCTGCCCTTTATCTCCAGCAGAAACGTCCCTGATTGTCCTGTGATCATAGGAACTGTAAAATACAGAGGAAATGTCACAGGGAGAAAGGATTGTTGGGGAACGGAGTACGGGGGAAATATTGCAGGGGGAGATGTTGTAGGGGGAAATAAATAGTATGGCACAGGAGGAGGCCATTCGGCCCACCAAGTCTGCGCCGGCATTTTCGAAGAGCAATCCAGTTAGGCCCATTCCCCGTTTTTTTCCCATTTTCCTGCAATTTTATCTCCAACAAATATTTATCCAATTCCCTTTTCAAGGTTACTATCGAATCTGCTTCCACCACCCTATAAGGAAATGTATTCCAAACCCTAACCACACATTGCGTAAAATATTGCAGAGAGTGTTTTTTCAGGGGGAGATATTACAGGGGGAGATATTACAGGGGGAGATATTACTGGGGGAGATATTTCTGGGGGAGATATTACTGGGGGAGATATTACAGGGGGAGATATTACAGAGGGAGATATTACAGGGGGAGATATTACTGGGGGAGATATTACAGGGAGAGATATTACTGGGGGAGATATTACAGGGGGGAGATATTACCGGGGGAGATATTACAGGGGAAGATATAACAGGGGGAGATATTACAGAGGGAGATATTACAGGGGGAGATATTACAGGGGGAGATATTAGAGAGGGAGATATTAGAGAGGGAGATATTACTGGGGGAGATATTACAGGGGGAGATATTACAGGGGGAGATATTACAGGGGGAGATATTACTGGGGGAGATATTACAGGGAGAGATATTACTGGGGGAGATATTACAGGGGGGAGATATTACCGGGGGAGATATTACAGGGGAAGATATAACAGGGGGAGATATTACAGAGGGAGATATTACAGGGGGAGATATTACAGGGGGAGATATTAGAGAGGGAGATATTAGAGAGGGAGATATTACTGGGGGAGATATTACAGGGGGAGATATTACAGGGGGAGATATTACAGGGGGAGATATTACTGGGGGAGATATTACAGGGGGAGATATTACTGGGAGAGATATTACAGGGGGAGATATTACTGGGAGAGATATAACAGAGGGAGATATTACTGGGGGAGATATTACTGGGGGAGATATTACAGGGGGAGATATTACTGGGAGAGATATAACAGAGGGAGATATTACTGGGGGAGATATTACTGGGGGAGATATTACAGAGGGAGATATTACTGGGGGAGATATTACAGGGGGAGATATTACAGAGGGAGATATTACAGAGGGAGGTATTACAGGGGGAGATATTACTGGGAGAGATATTACTGGGGGAGATATTACAGGGGGAGATATTACAGGGGGAGATATTACTGGGGGAGATATTACAGAGGGAGATATTACTGGGAGAGATATTATTGGGAGAGATATTACTGGGGGAGATATTATTGGGAGAGATATTACAGGGGGAGATATTACTGGGGGAGATATTACAGGGGGAGATATTACAGGGGGAGATATTACTGGGGGAGATATTACAGAGGGAGATATTACAGGGGGAGATATTACAGGGGGAGATATTACTGGGGGAGATATTACAGGGGGAGATATTACAGGGGGAGATATTACAGGGGGAGATATTACTGGGGGAGATGTTACAGGGGGAGATATTACAGAGGGAGATATTACAGAGGGAGATATTACAGGGGGAGATATTACAGTGGGAGATATTACTGGGAGAGATATTACTGGGGGAGATATTACTGGGGGAGATATTACTGGGAGAGATATAACAGAGGGAGATATTACTGGGGGAGATATTACTGGGGGAGATATTACAGAGGGAGATATTACTGGGGGAGATATTACAGGGGGAGATATTACTGGGAGAGGTATAACAGAGGGAGATATTACTGGGGGAGATATTACTGGGGGAGATATTACAGAGGGAGATATTACTGGGGGAGATATTACAGAGGGAGATATTACAGAGGGAGATATTACTGGGGGAGATATTACAGAGGGAGATATTACAGAGGGAGATATTACTGGGGGAGATATTACAGAGGGAGATATTACTGGGGGAGATATTACTGGGGGAGATATTACAGGGGGAGATATTACTGGGGGGGATATTACAGGGGGAGATATTACAGAGGGAGATATTACAGAGGAAGGTATTACAGGGGGAGATATTACAGAGGGAGATATTACAGGGGGAGATATTACGGGGGGAGATATTACTGGGGGAGATATTACTGGGGGAGATATTACTGGGGGAGATATTACAGGGGGAGATATTACTGGGGGAGATATTACAGAGGGAGATATTACAGAGGGAGATATTACAGGGGGAGATATTACAGGGGGAGATATTACTGGGGGAGATATTACAGGGGGAGATATTACTGGGGGAGATATTACAGGGGAAGATATTACTTGGGGAGATATTACAGGGGAAGATATTACAGGGGGAGATATTACAGGGGGAGATATTACTGGGGGAGATATTACGGGGGGAGATATTACTGGGGGAGATATTACTGGGGGAGATATTACTGGGGGAGATATTACAGGGGGAGATATTACTGGGGGAGATATTACAGAGGGAGATATTACAGAGGGAGATATTACAGGGGGAGATATTACAGGGGGAGATATTACTGGGGGAGATATTTCTGGGGGAGATATTACTGGGGGAGATATTACAGGGGGAGATATTACAGAGGGAGATATTACAGGGGGAGATATTACTGGGGGAGATATTACAGGGAGAGATATTACTGGGGGAGATATTACAGGGGGGAGATATTACCGGGGGAGATATTACAGGGGAAGATATAACAGGGGGAGATATTACAGAGGGAGATATTACAGGGGGAGATATTACAGGGGGAGATATTAGAGAGGGAGATATTAGAGAGGGAGATATTACTGGGGGAGATATTACAGGGGGAGATATTACAGGGGGAGATATTACAGGGGGAGATATTACTGGGGGAGATATTACAGGGAGAGATATTACTGGGGGAGATATTACAGGGGGGAGATATTACCGGGGGAGATATTACAGGGGAAGATATAACAGGGGGAGATATTACAGAGGGAGATATTACAGGGGGAGATATTACAGGGGGAGATATTAGAGAGGGAGATATTAGAGAGGGAGATATTACTGGGGGAGATATTACAGGGGGAGATATTACAGGGGGAGATATTACAGGGGGAGATATTACTGGGGGAGATATTACAGGGGGAGATATTACTGGGAGAGATATTACAGGGGGAGATATTACTGGGAGAGATATAACAGAGGGAGATATTACTGGGGGAGATATTACTGGGGGAGATATTACAGGGGGAGATATTACTGGGAGAGATATAACAGAGGGAGATATTACTGGGGGAGATATTACTGGGGGAGATATTACAGAGGGAGATATTACTGGGGGAGATATTACAGGGGGAGATATTACAGAGGGAGATATTACAGAGGGAGGTATTACAGGGGGAGATATTACTGGGAGAGATATTACTGGGGGAGATATTACAGGGGGAGATATTACAGGGGGAGATATTACTGGGGGAGATATTACAGAGGGAGATATTACTGGGAGAGATATTATTGGGAGAGATATTACTGGGGGAGATATTATTGGGAGAGATATTACAGGGGGAGATATTACTGGGGGAGATATTACAGGGGGAGATATTACAGGGGGAGATATTACTGGGGGAGATATTACAGAGGGAGATATTACAGGGGGAGATATTACAGGGGGAGATATTACTGGGGGAGATATTACAGGGGGAGATATTACAGGGGGAGATATTACTGGGGGAGATGTTACAGGGGGAGATATTACAGAGGGAGATATTACAGAGGGAGATATTACAGGGGGAGATATTACAGTGGGAGATATTACTGGGAGAGATATTACTGGGGGAGATATTACTGGGGGAGATATTACTGGGAGAGATATAACAGAGGGAGATATTACTGGGGGAGATATTACTGGGGGAGATATTACAGAGGGAGATATTACTGGGGGAGATATTACAGGGGGAGATATTACTGGGAGAGGTATAACAGAGGGAGATATTACTGGGGGAGATATTACTGGGGGAGATATTACAGAGGGAGATATTACTGGGGGAGATATTACAGAGGGAGATATTACAGAGGGAGATATTACTGGGGGAGATATTACAGAGGGAGATATTACAGAGGGAGATATTACTGGGGGAGATATTACAGAGGGAGATATTACTGGGGGAGATATTACTGGGGGAGATATTACAGGGGGAGATATTACTGGGGGGGATATTACAGGGGGAGATATTACAGAGGGAGATATTACAGAGGAAGGTATTACAGGGGGAGATATTACAGAGGGAGATATTACAGGGGGAGATATTACGGGGGGAGATATTACTGGGGGAGATATTACTGGGGGAGATATTACTGGGGGAGATATTACAGGGGGAGATATTACTGGGGGAGATATTACAGAGGGAGATATTACAGAGGGAGATATTACAGGGGGAGATATTACAGGGGGAGATATTACTGGGGGAGATATTACAGGGGGAGATATTACTGGGGGAGATATTACAGGGGAAGATATTACTTGGGGAGATATTACAGGGGAAGATATTACAGGGGGAGATATTACAGGGGGAGATATTACTGGGGGAGATATTACGGGGGGAGATATTACTGGGGGAGATATTACTGGGGGAGATATTACTGGGGGAGATATTACAGGGGGAGATATTACTGGGGGAGATATTACAGAGGGAGATATTACAGCGGGAGATATTACAGGGGGAGATATTACAGGGGGAGATATTACTGGGGGAGATATTACAGGGGGAGATATTACTGGGGGAGATATTACAGGGGAAGATATTACTTGGGGAGATATTACAGGGGAAGATATTACAGGGGGAGATATTACAGGGGGAGATATTACTGGGGGAGATATAACAGGGGGAGATATTACTGGGAGAGATATTACAGGGGGAGATATTACTGGGGGAGATATTACAGGGGGAGATATTACAGGGGGAGATATTACAGGGGGAGATATTACAGAGGGAGATATTACTGGGGGAGATATTACAGGGGGAGATATTACAGGGGGAGATATTACAGGGGGAGATATTACTGGGGGAGATATTACTGGGGGAGATATTACAGGGGGAGATATTACAGGGGGAGATATTACAGGGGGAGATATTACAGGGGGAGATATTACTGGGGGAGATATTACAGGGGGAGATATTACTGGGGGAGATATTACAGGGGAAGATATAACAGGGTGAGATATTACTGGGAGAGATATTACAGAGGGAGATATTACTGGGGGAGATATTACAGGGGGGAGATATTACCGGGGGAGATATTACAGGGGAAGATATAACAGGGGGAGATATTACAGGGGGAGATATTACAGAGGGAGATATTACAGGGGGAGATATTACTGGGGGAGATATTACAGGGGGAGATATTACAGGGGGAGATATTACAGGGGGAGATATTACAGAGGGAGATATTACAGGGGGAGATATTACAGGGGGAGATATTACAGGGGGAGATATTACAGGGAGAGATATTACTGGGAGAGATATTACTGGGGGAAATATTACAGGTGGAGTTATTACTGGGAGAGATATTACAGAGGGAGATATTACTGGGGGAGATATTACTGGGGGAGATATTACAGAGGGAGATATTACAGAGGGAGATATTACAGAGGGAGATATTACAGGGGGAGATATTACAGGGGGAGATATTACAGGGGGAGGTATTACTAGGGGAGATATTGCAGGGGAAATTTTAATTTTCACGATAAGTCGCTTATAAACATCTTATGTCCTTTCTGACACTCCGGATATCTAACATCAGCTCACCATCCTCAACCGCAACTCAGTAAAATCATGAAGTCCCATAAATGTGTTCGGCCTAACCTGTCCTTTATAATCCTGTGGCCCAGTAAAGGCACACCCAGTGTCATAGTAGATCACACAGGCTAGAAGGTCCTGGGCTCAATCCCCAGCTGAGGTGCCATAATTGGTTTCTGTGCTCCTAACTAGGGAAGGAGAAATCAAGAGAAATCCTGCTTCGTCTGATCACTGTGCAGTGATCCCTGGTCAAAAGTAGCTCACTCTCCGAAGCTGTGACTGGGGGCCCACCACTGTATTGCACACCTCCCACTCCACACACCAACCTCGTCCCTTTAAGTGTTTCTAAATGGCCCTCATGCTTTGTGACTGTTAAATAATCCACTGTTTAATTGACCATTTCGTCACTCATTTGTATTTTACCCATGAGCCCCAGCCTATTTTATACCTGAAATAACATCCCACTCTCTCATCCTTACTTCGCCAAACACACTGGTGACCCCCTTACTTGACCCCCTTACTTCCTCTAATGCCCAACACAAGTTACTCATGTCTAGCGTCACTTTCCATTTTTTAAAAATCATCTCATACTTTCCTTTTCTGGATTCATATTCCCCTTTCCCATTTCCTTAAATGTTTGTTTATTAGGTGTCAGCCATGGGCCAGTGGTAGCATTCTCACCTCTGAGTCAGAGAAGATTGTGGGTTCTGAAATGTCCAAACAAGCCACTCAGTTGATTTCAAGATGGTGGCTCACCACCACCTTCTCGAGGGCAACTAGGGATGGACAATAAATGCTGGCCTTACCGGCGACGTCCACATCCCATGAATGAATAATAAAAAAAAAGCCCCAGAGATTTGAGCAAGTAATCCAGGCTGAGAGCTCAATGTAGTACTGAGGGAGCACTGCACTGTCAGATGTGCCGTTTTTCAGATGAGATGTTAATCCAAGGCCTGTCTGCCCTTTCAGGTGGACATTACAGATCCCATGGCACTATTTAAAGAAGAGTAGGGGAGTTCTCTCGGTGTCCTGGCCAACATTTAGCACTCAATGTAACTAAAGCTGTTGGTAGCACATTTGCCTCTGAGTTGATGAAGGTTGTGGGTTCAAATCCCCCTCCAGGGACTTGAGCACATAATGTTAGGCTGACACTCCAGTGCTGAGGGAGTGCTGTACTGTTGGAGGTGCCGTCTTTCGGATGAGATGTTAAACGAGGTCCTGTCTGCTCTCTCAGGTGAATGTAAAAGATCCCATGCCACTATTTCGAAAAAGAACAGGGGAGTTATCCCTGGTGTCCTGGCCAATATTTATCCCTCAACCAACATCACTAAAACAGATTATCTGGTCATTATCTCATTGCTGTTTGTGGGAGCTTGCTGTGCACAAAGTGGCTGCTGTGTTTCCCACATTACAACAGTGACTGCACTTCAAAAGTACTTCATTGGCTGTAAAGCGCTTTGAGATGTCCAGCGGTCGTGAAAGGTGCTATAGAAATGCAAGCCTTTCTTTCTTTAAACAGATTATCTGATCATGTGGAATGAAGTGGGGCATGTTTCAGTGGGGGACCATTTGGGAAACAATGATCATAGTGTCATTAGGTTTAGAGTAATTATGGAAAAGGACAAGGAAAAATCAAATGTGAAAATAGTCAACTGGAGAAGGATTAATTTCAGTGAGTTGAAAGGGGATCTGGCCCAGGTGGATTGAACTCAAAGATTGGCAGATAAAAGAGTAAATGAGCAATGGGAATCCTTCAAAGCAGAGATAGTTCAGGCACAGACTAGTCACATTCCAACAAGGGGGAAAGGAAGGGCATCCAAAGCTAAAGGTTCCTGGATGGCTAGATTAAATGAAACATAAAAAGGAGGCTTCTGATAAAAGCCAGGCTCATTATATAGTAGAGAAACAAGCTGAATACAGAAAGCACAGAGGAGAAATTGAAAAGAGAATAAGAGGGGCAAAGAGAGAGTATGAGAATAGATTAGTGGGTAACATAAAATGGAACCCCAAAAACATATAAATAGTAAACAGGAAGTCAAATGAAGGGTGGGGCCAATTTGGGACCAAAAAAGAGATCTTTTTGTGGAGGGTAGTGCGGTTAATGTTGTATATATGGAGTATCAAAAGGCATTTGATAAAGTACCACAAAATAGACATGTTAGCAAAATTTGAGCCCATGGGATTAAAGAGACAGAGACAGCATGGATACAAAATTGGCTAAGAGACAGAAAGAAGAGAGTAGTGGTGAATGGTTGTTCTTCAGACTGGAGGGAGGTACACAGTGGTGTCCCCCTGGGGTTGGTGTTGGGACCACTGCTCTTTTTGATATATACCAATGACCTGGACTCGGGTATACAGGGCATCATTTCAAAGTTTGCAGATGAAATGAAACTGGAAGATACAGTAAGCAGTGAAGAGGATAGTAACAGACTTCAGGAGAACATAGACAGACTGGTGAAATGGGCAGAAAAATGGCAGATGGAATTTAACTCAGAGAAGTGTGAAGTGATGCATTTTGGATGGAAGAATGAGGAGAGGCAATATAAACTAAATGGTACAAATTTAAAGGGGTTGAAGGAACAGAGAGACCTGGGGGTGTACGTACAGAAATCTTTGAAGGTGGCAGGACCAGTTGAGAATGCTGCTGCTGCCGTGGCTGCTCTTCCGCCAGTTCTGAGGACTAGGATGAGAGGGTATAAATGGTTCCCATTCCGCTGGTATATATGTCAGTTGAGGAATAGATGTTATAAGCGCTCAGGCAATGTGGGGAGAGGATTTTCTAGGAGGTCACACTGCATATGGATCTCAGCTTAACCATTTACAAGCTTAATAGACCTGCAAACAGTGTTCCAATACCTCCAAAGCCAAAGTTCTGTCATCTGGAAGTCAGTCATGTTACAGGTCCACTTTTATGCTGCAGGTGCAGCTGTCAAGAGTTCATGTAGTTTCTGAGCCTGGCACAATCAGCTGGTGTGGTTTGTGAATGGTGTGGAACACGCTGAAAATGTCCTAAAATGGGAAGAGCCTGCTAAAATTGGATTATGTAGGCGGTTAACAAGCTGTTAACTGTCTTAAGTGCCTCTCCCGCCGCTTGGTGGCGGCTCCGATCGGGACTCCCAGACCCGACACTTGGTAAAGTTGCATGGAGGCGGGTTGACGGCGGGTTCAGGATCCGCCATCAATCAAAACAAATTTAACCTCTGACCCACCTCCAAACCCGCCTCTGAGCGCCGGCAAAATCGTGGCCAGAGAGTACAAAAGCAAGGAAATATTGCTAAACTTTTATTAGTCACTGGTATGGCTCCTGCTGGAGAATTGCACTCAATTCTGGGCACCACACTTTAGGAAGGCCTTATACTGTAGAGGGTGCAGAGCTCATTTACTGGAATGGTACCAGGGCTTCAATTACATGGAGAGACTGGAGAAACTGCCATTGTTCTCCTTTGAACAGAATAGGTTATATGGAGATTTAACAGAGGTGTTCAAAATCATGACGGGATTTGATAGCGTAAATAAGGAAAAACTGTTTCCAGTGGCAGAAGGGTCAGTAACCAGAGGACACAGATTTAAGGTAATTGGCAAAAGAACCAGAGGCGACATGAGGAGAATCTTTTTAATGCAGAGAGTTATTGTGATTTAGAATGCATTGCCTGAAAGTGCGGTGGAAGCAGATTCAATAATAACTTTAAAAGGGAATTGGATAAATACTTGAAGGGGAAAAATCTGCAGGGCTATGTGGAAAGAGCAGGGGAGTGGGACTAATTGGAGAGCTCTTTCATAGAGCCAACACAGGCACAATGGGGCAAATGGCCTCCTTCTGTGCTGTATCATTCTGTGATTCTTGCTGTTTGTGGGACCTTGTTGTGTACAAATTCTCTGCCACATTTCTCTATATTACAAGAGTGACCACACTTCAAGAGTAATGGGAAGCACTTTGCGAGGTCGTGAAAGGCACCATATAAATCCAAGTTCTTTCACTGTTTTATTTATCTTTCCTTCTCTGCACCAAACCGTTTTGATCTGGATTCTGTGGTGTACCTGCTCCTGGTATGGGCGATCTCTTTTGCTCCTGATATGGGCGATCTCTTTTGCTCCTGGTATGGGCGATCTCTTTTGCTCCTGGTATGGGCGATCTCTTTTGCTCCTGGTATGGGCGATCTCTTTTGCTCCTGGTATGGGCGATCTCTTTTGCTCCTGGTATGGGCGATCTCTTTTGCTCCTGGTATGGGCGATCTCTTTTGCTCCTGATATGGGCGATCTCTTTTGCTCCTGGTATGGGCGATCTCTTTTGCTCCTGGTATGGGCGATCTCTTTTGCTCCTGATATGGGCGATCTCTTTTGCTCCTGGTATGGGCGATCTCTTTTGCTCCTGGTATGGGCGATCTCTTTTGCTCCTGGTATGGGCGATCTCTTTTGCTCCTGGTATGGGCGATCTCTTTTGCTCCTGATATGGGCGATCTCTTTTGCTCCTGGTATGGGCGATCTCTTTTGCTCCTGATATGGGCGATCTCTTTTGCTCCTGGTATGGGCGATCTCTTTTGCTCCTGGTATGGGCGATCTCTTTTGCTCCTGGTATGGGCGATCTCTTTTGCTCCTGGTATGGGCGATCTCTTTTGCTCCTGGTGTGGGCGATCGCTTTTGCTCCTGGTGTGGGCGATCTCTTTTGCTCCTGGTATGGGCGATCTCTTTTGCTCCTGGTATGGGCGATCTCTTTTGCTCCTGGTGTGGGCGATCTCTTTTGCTCCTGGTATGGGCGATCTCTTTTGCTCCTGGTATGGGCGATCTCTTTTGCTCCTGGTATGGGCGATCTCTTTTGCACACTCTAACCCTTGTCCTGCTATGTTCTCATTTCCTCAATTACCTCCACCAGTTCATCTCATTTGCTTCGGCTATGAGATAAGATCGAATAAGAACATAATCCAGGAACAGGATGAGACCGCTCGGCCCCACAAGCCTCTCCCTTTTAAATTTCCGACAAACATTGATCACTGACTGTCCTCAGGTTAAACTTTTATCCCCTGCCACGTAACAGATCCAATCTTTCCTGCCTGTACCTCCCAGCTACTGTAAGAATCTCTCTGTTACTCATACAGACCTTTGCCTGAAAGTTAGCTTTGAGCACACAGCATGTCGGATGTTGAGTTTAGAGGTAGAATGTCAGACTGACTCAGTCAGTAACACTCTTGTCTCTGAGTCAAGTGCCACACCAGACACTTGAACACAAAATCTAGGCTGACACTCCAGTGCAGTATTGAGGGAGTGCTGCATTGTCGGAGGTGTCGTCTGAGGACTCACTGCCCTCTCAGGTGGATAGAAAAGATTCCATTTTGAAGAAGAGCAGGGGTGTTCTCCCCGGTGTCCTGGCCAATATATATCCCTCAACCAACATATTATTTAGTCATTATCAGGTTGCTGTTTGTGGAACCTTGCTGTGCGCAAATTGGCTGCCATGTTTCTTACATTACCACAGTGACTCCAGTTCAAAAGCACTTCATTGGCTGTAAAGTGCTTTGGGACGTCCTCAGGTTCCGAACAGTGTGAGATAAATGCAAATCTTTCTTTCTTAGAGACATAGAAACATAGAAACATAGAAGATAGGAGCAGGAGTAGGCCATTCGGCCCCTTGAGCCTGCTCCGCCATTCAATGCGATCATGGCTGATCATCCAATTTCAGTACCCTGTCCCTGCCTTCTCCCCATATCCCTTGATCCCTTTAGCCTTAAGAAATATATCCAACTCCTTCTTGAATATATTTAATGAATTGGTCTCTACTGCCTTCTGTGGTAGAGAATTCCACAGGTTCACCACTCTCTGGGTGAAGAAATTCCTCCTCATTTCTGTTCTAAATGGCCTACCCCTTGTCCTTAGACTGTGAACCCTGGTTCTGGACTCCCCGACCATTGGGAACATCCTTCCTGCATCTAGTCTGTCCAGTCCTGTCAGAATGTTATAAGTTTCAATGAGGTCCCCTCTCATTCTTCTAATCTCCAGCGAGCACAAGCCCAATCATCCCAATCTCTCCTCATACGTCATTCCTGCCATCCCAGGTATCAGCCTGGTGAATCATCGCTGAACTCCTTCCATGGCAAGAACATCCTTCCTCAGTTAAGGCGACCAAAACTGCACACAATACTCAAGATGTGGTCTCACCAAGGCCCTGTACAACTGCAGTAAGACATCCTTGTTCCTGTACTCAAACCCTCTCGCTACGAAGGCCAACATACCATTTGCCTTCTTAACCGCCTGCTGCACCTGCATGCTTACCTTCAGCAACTGATGCACAAGGACACCCAGGTCTCGTTGCACTTCCCTTCTCCCAATCTATTGCCATTCAGATAATAATCTGCCTTCCTGTTTTTACCACCACCTCACATTTATCCACGTTATATTGCATCTGCCATGCTTTTGCCCAATCACCCAACCTGTCCAAATCATCCAGGAGTTTCTCGGCATCCTCCTCACAGCACACACGCCCACCCAGCTTTGTGTCGTCTGAAAATTTGGAGATATTACATCCAGTTCCCTTGTCTAGATCATTAATATATATTATGAATAGCTGGGGTCCAAGGACCAATCCCTGCGGTACCCCACTAGTCACTGCCTGCCACTCGGAAAAAGACCTGTTTATTCCAACTCTTTGCTTTCTGCCTGCCAACCAGTTCTCTATCCAAGCCAATACGTTGCCCCCAATCCCATGTGCCTTAACTTTACGTGCTAATCTCTTATGCGGGACCTTATCAAAAGCCTTCTGAAAGTCCAAATACACCACATCCACTGGTTCTCCCTTATCGATTTTACCAGTTACATTCTCAAAAAATTCCAGTAGATTAGTCAAGCACGATTTACCTTTTGTAAATCCATGTTGACTTTTTCTGACCCTGTCACTGTTTTCCAAGTGCTCTGCTATTACATCTTTTATAATGGACTCTAGCATTTTCCCCACTACCGATGTCAGGCTTACCGGTCTGTAATTCCCCATTTTCTCTCTACCACCTTTTTTGAATAGTGTTGTAACATTAGCTACCCTCCAATGCATGGGTACTGTTCCAGATTCTATCGAATGTTGGAAGATGATCAGCAATGCATCTACTATTTGTAGGGCCACTTCCTTAAGTACCCTAGGATGTAGATTATCAGGCCCTGGGGATTTATCGGCCTTCAATCCCATCAATTTCCCTAACACCATTTCCCGACAAATACTGATTTCTTTCAGTTCCTCCCTTTCATCAGACCCTATGTTCCCCGACATTTCTGGGAGTTTATTTGTGTCCTCCTATGTGAAGACAGAAGCAAAATATGTATTTACTTGGTCTGCCATTTCCTTGTTCCCCATTATAATTCCCCTGATTCTGACTGCAAGGGACCTACGCTTGACTTCACCAATCTTTTTCTCTTCACATATCTATAAAATCTTTTATAACCAGTTTTTATGTTCACTGCAAGCTTACTCTCATATTCTATTTTCCCCTTCTTAATTAATCCCTTTGTCCTCCTTTGTTGAATCCTAAACTGCTCCCAATCCTCAGGTTTACTGCTTTTTCTGGCCAATTTATATGTCCTCTCCTTGGATCTTATGCTATCCCTAATTTCCCTTGTTAGCCATGGTTGAGTCACCTTTTTTGTTTTATTTTTATGCCAAACTGGGATGAACAAATTCTGTAGTTCATCCATGCGGTCTTTGAATGTTTGCCATTGCCTATCCACCATCAACCCTTGGAGTGACATTCCCCAATCAATCCTACCCAACTCGCGCCTCAGACCATCGTAGTTTCCTTTATTTATATTCAGGACCCTAGTTTCTGAGTCAACTACTTCATTCTCCATCTTAATGAAGAATTTGATCATATTATGATTGCTCTGACCCAAGGGGCCTCGTACAACAAGATTGCTAATTAATCCTTTCTCGTTGCATAATACCCAGTCTAAGATGGCCTGATCTCTGGTTGGTTCCTCGACATATTGGTCCAGGAAACCATCCCGCAAACACTCCAGGAATTCCTCCTCCACAGTATTGGCTAGCCCAGTCTCTATGTAGATTAAAGTCACCCATGATGACTGCTGTGCCCTTATTGCACGCTTCTCTAATTTCCCTTTTAATGCCATCCCCAACCATCGCATTACTGTTTGGAGGTCTATATACCACTCCCACTAATGTTTCCTGCCCCTTGGTATTTCTCAGTTCTACCCATACAGATTCCACATCATCAGAGCTAATACCCTTCCTTACAATTGTGTTAATCCCTTCCTCAACCAGCAATGCTACCCCACCTCCCTTACCTTTTTGCCTATCTTTCCTGAATATTGAATACCCCTGGATGTGAAGTTCCCAGCCTTGGCCACCCTGGAGCCATGTTTCCGTAATCCCAATCAAATCATATTCATTTACCTCTATTTGCGCAGCTAATTCATCTACCTTATTACGATTGCTCCTCGCATTAAGGCACAAAGCCTTCAGGCTTGTTTTTTTAACGCTCTTAGACCTATTAGAATTATTATTTACTGTGGCCATGTTTGATTTAAACCGTTGATTTCTCTGACTGCCAGTTTTGCTTTTCTCCTTCCTATCTTTTGCTTTTATCCTTGTTTCCCTTTCCTTTGTCCCCCTGCTCAGGTTCCCAAACCCCTGCCATTTTAGTTTAAACCCTCCCCCAGAGCACTAGCAAACACTCCCCCTAGGACATCAGTCCTGGCCCTGCCCAGGTGCAAACCGTCCGGTTTGAACTGGTCCCACCTCCCCCAGAACCGGTTCCAATGTCCCAGGAATTTGAATCCCTCCCCCTCGCACCATTCCTCTAGCCACGTATTCATCTGAAATATCCTTCTATTTCTACTCTGACTAGCACATGGCACTGGTAGCAATCCTGAGATTACTACCTTTGAGGTCCTATTTTTTAAATTACCTCCTAACTCCCTATATTCAGCTTTTAGGACCTCATCCCATTTTTTTACCTATATCGTTGGTACCTATATGCACCACGACAACTGGCTGTTCACCCTCCCCTTCCAAAATGTTCTGCAGCCGCTCTGAGACATCCTTGACCCTTGCACCAGGGAGGCAACACACCATCCTGGAGTCTCCTTTGCGGCTGCAGAAATGCCTATCTATTCCCCTTACAATAGAATCCCCTATTACTATAGCTCTACCCCTCTTTTTCCTCCCATCCTGTGCAGCAGAACCACCCCTGGTGCCTGGAAGTTGGCTGCTGCTGCCTTCCTCTGATAAGACATCCCCCCCAACAGTACTCAAAGTGGTGCATCTGTTTGAGAGGGGCATGTCCACAGGGGACCCCTGCACTACCTGCCTGTGCCTAGTACTCTGTCTGTTGGTCACCCCTTCCCTTTCTGCCTGTCCAACCTTTGCCTGCGGTGTGACCAACTGATCAAACGTGATATCCACGACATCCTCAGCCTCACGAATGGTCCAGTATGTACCCAATCACAGCTCCAGCGCCGCAATGAGGTCTGCCAGTAGCTGCAGCTGGACACACTTCCTGCACACATAATTGTCAGGGACACAGGAAGTGTTCCTGAGTTCCCACATAGTGCAGGAGGAGCATACCATGGGGCCGGTCTGTCCTGTCATGACTTAGCCTTTAGTTAATTAAAATTAAATTAAATCAAATCAATCCCACCAATTACACTACAGTTAAATGATATATTTAAGGGCCCTGGTTTACCAACAGTCCCCGCTACACCACAGCAACTTTAACTCTGTGGTTTATAGTTTCTAAAGTTTAAAAAGAGAGAAATACTCACCAACCAATCACTTACCTGCTTTCTGGTGATGTCACACTTCGATTACTTTTTACTTCTCTCCCTCTCTCTGAGATTGGAGACTGGAGATTAGTCCGCTCTGAGGCCTACCTGGTCTCTGCCACTCTGTAAAGTCTCGCCGAGATTCCCGCTGCCGCTCTCGCCGCTCTGAGGCCTACCTGGTCTCTGCCGCTCTTTAAAGCCTTGCCAAGATTCCCGCCACCGCTCTCGCTGCTCTGAGGCCTACCTGGTCTCTGCCGCTCTTTAAAGCCTTGCCGAGATTCCCGCCGCCGCTCTGGCCACTCTGAGGCCTACCTGCTCTCTGCCGTTCTTTAAAGCCTCGCCGAGATTCCCGCCGCCGCTCTTGCCGCTCTGAGGCCTACCTGGTCTTTGCCGCTCTTTAAAGCCGCGCCGAGATTCCCGCCGCTGCTCTCGCTGCTCTGAGGCCTACCTGGTCTTACTGCAGGAGAAGTGGCAGTCACCTGAGTCAAACTACTTTGCCAGTGAACTTCCGCGGATATGTGAGTGACATGAGTCTGTCTGTATTACTAGTTCACTGACTCAGAGAAAAAATACCTCAGCGCTTCAGTGATCCTGTACACTGAAGAGTCTCTCATACCTTAATCTGCGATGTCTCTAAATCTCAAATCAATACCTTTTGTCTTTGAGGCCCCATCTTTTATAATTGAATAAGACCTTTTAGACATCTAATGTATTGCCTATTTGAAGCTTCATTGGCCCTCAGAGGCAAACAGTAGCATTCTGCAACACATCAATATACACGGATCATTCCACTCTTTAATGAGCTTCCAATTTAAGAGCCATCGTGTAGCTGCTTCGGGCTACCAATATCTTCATTTCTGCTTTATGTGAGGAAAAAGAGTCAAGCTCCAATTACTGTCCATCTATTAACTGTTTAAACATATTGTCTAACCTTTTGAGTTCAGGATCTCCAATACTCCATGAATATCAAACGCAATCATTCATATTTCCCTAAAGCAGGGCTTTGAGTTTGTCATCAACGAGTCTCGTTTTAGCGATGAGTATCCTCTGTGTGACTGACCAGGTGATTGATTTGTGGAATAGTTCACTATTTTTCTATTGTTTGTCGTGTGATTCATGGTTAATAAACTCCTTGAATAAGTCCAAGGGGGTTAATTTTAACTTTGGCCGTGGTATAAAATGGGCAATATCGCATTCGCTGCCCATTGACGACACTGGACAACACTGGAAAGGACAAGCGGCCATGGTGTATAATAGGCGGCTAATTTGGCATCACCCATTTCACACCGTTGCCCAAAGTTGAAATTAGCCCTCTTGTTTTCTAACTATTTGTGGAACATGGAATTTATTCCACAAGCCCAAGGTAACATTGAGATCAGAGTTCCTATACCCTCAAGTCACCAACAATTTGTAACGACTGTGTCTTTTGGTAAATCCTGTTAAGTCACAATTGACTTCAGCTGAACACCTCCCTGTGTGTCACCAACACAGAGCTCTCTGATTACTTGGTACCAAAGAGGACACTGAGCCCCTTGAAGGCAGTCTTAGCAATGGCGGAGATGGGGAATTTCCACTTACGATCAGAGGAGATAGTGAGATTCCAAATGCTGATAGATGAATGACGAAAGATGGACATCGAAGGTTGTAACTATATCCAGTTAGCACAGAGTTACTTCCTAAGTATCATTAATGCCCTCAGGCAGAATGATTACAAAAACAAATCTGCTCATAAACCTCCCCGGGGATTTTTAAAAAACGAAAAAAAACACTTCATTTTTATTGCAAGTTACTGGAGGAAAAGATGCGAGTGTTGTATCTAATAAGCAAGTGCCACTGTGAAGGAATAAGCCATATTTCAGAAAAATACACCATCCTATGAACAGAATTCAGATTTTATTAATACATGATATACTGGGTTTAAAAATCTAAAGCCTCAACGACACAAGCTGCGCAAACAGGCTTCTGAGATGGGATGGTTTGATAACACAAAAGTTGTAAACACCATAAGCTTTTGAAATGGGATTTGGTTAAAATGCTAAAATAATGGCCCTATTGAAATAGCAGTTTGGCGCTTCTGGAAGGTCTGGAGTTTGGGAGAAACACAATGGAATGACCCAAGTAAAGTGTTAAAAACGAACACTTCAAATATTAAAAAACCATGTGCCTTTGTAAAAGTAACATCAAATGAAACAGGAAACACGATATAATATAACCAACTAAGATGGCTAGGAAAACAAACACTCTTGTTGAAGTGTCTTTAATTTACATGTTGTAAATATGATACCAACAGAACACTTTGAAGATATGATGTCAATAGATGCACCAAGCAATCACATGGTTTTTGTATTGAACTTGGAACACCACGGAAACAGGAGTCTGTGGTTGTAACCAGTTAAGGTGGTTTTAGAATTGAATGGAAGGCCGTCGATAAGAATGGCATCAAAGAGATAAATCTGTAATAACAATTTTATATGATAAGTTTTTGGAACACCTAAAGGTAGAGACATAATTATGCATGCAACAGTTGAATTGGTAGTAAGTATAGAAACAAGTTAACAAGAAGATGACGAGAGATAATTAGCTAACATCAGCAGAAAACTTCAAAGGATAAACCACTAAAAAAAGGTATAAAAATAGAGCTTTTCAGATAGACAGTCAGAAGTTGCTGGAAAGGAGCAAAGCGATTCTCTCAACTTCAGAGGCACGTTCTGTAAGTTTTTAACTCTGAGTCTCGGGGATCAAGGTACTTCTAATTTGATTTTGGTGGATATTCTGGATTAGAATTAAGAATAAGAAATGTAAAAATGTACGATGTTAAGATTTGAGAATAAGGCTCTCTGAGGATAAGAAATGTAAGCTATTTGTTTTTGAACTGTTAAAGTTGCGATTGACTCACAAGCTTTTAACTGTATGTCGGCTCGTAAATAAATCTATATATTTTTAGAATTGTCTCAAGTAATATCTCTGTATCAATCTCACAAACTCAATTTCTGTACAGTCTTTTGTGAGGAGTTGCAGAATTCTGGGGGGGTATTCCGGACCCTCATAATATCCAGAAGGTTACAGTCTAGGTAAACTTATTAAAAGTGCTATCCGGAGGACGGTAACATCTTCACATTGTTCCTTTACTTTAGGGAGAGATAGTCTGAACCTTTAGACCAAATTAAATGTCTTACAGAATTCGGCTATCTTTAACTTTAGTTGAAATTGAACGTCTGGGGAATACGCCTGATCTGGGTAGCCCAAAAAGGGCTAGGACTGTAATTATCCCTTCACCACCTCTCACAGTAACTCGTTACAATGAAGGAAAACTGAAATGGAAAGTTGTGTGTTTCTGACTCTGCCTCCGATCAACTATAATTGTAAATATCAGAGAAAGTTCAACAGGACCAACATCTAAATTCCATTTGAGTTGGGCAACAGCTGCAGCCTCAATTATCTCCCCCCATTTAGACTCGCTGCACTTTCCTTCCACATCTGAGGCCTTTCACATTTGATTAATGGCTTTTTCTCCCAGTAAACAGGCAGAGGTTTGGGAGCCTCTCCTTAATGGGTCCTGTTGCAAGCTCTGTAGATAATTGCCATGCAGTCTGTTACTAGACTGTTCTGATCATCATTTTATTTAAGCAGGAAGATCATGCAGCTTTGGGGGCTCCCATTGCACCAACTTGCCAGACAAAGCACTGTAAATTATTACTTTTACTCAGTTTCTTTTTCCTATTACTTAGTTTTGTATCCACTAAAGTTATTAATAATCCAACAAAGAACCAGATGCCGCACTCAATTCAGACCTTGTCCTTTCATCTCTATAACTTGCGTTCAAATGCACCAATGAGAAGGGAAGGTCATCTACTCCCTACACACCAACTCGGAACACTAGCAAAGGGTTCAGAATAGCTGACAACTTTTTATTTTATTTTATTCATTTATGGGCCCTGGGCATCGTTGGTAAGGCCAGCATTTATTGCCCATCCTTAGTTGCCCTTGAGAAGGTGGTGGTGAGCCAGCTTCTTGAACCGCTGCAGACCGTGTGGTGATGGTACTCCCACAGTGCTGTTAGGGAGGGAGTTCCAGGATTTTGACCCAGCGACGATGAAGGATCGGCGATATACTTCTAAGAAAGGATGGTGTGTGACTTGAAGGGGAACTTGGAGGTGGTGGTGTTCCCATGCGCCAGCTGCCCTTGTCCTTCTAGGTGGAAGAGGTCGCGGGTTTGGGAGGTGCTGCCGAAGAAGCCTTGGCGAGTTGCTGCAGTGCATCTTGTAAATGGTACACACTGCAACCACGGTGCGCCGGTGGTGGAGGGAGTGAATGTTTAAGGTGGTGGATGGGGTGCCAATCAAACGGGTTGCTTTCTCCTGGATGATGTCAAGCTTCTGGAGTGTTGTTGGAGCTGCACTCATCCAGGCAAGTGAAGAGTATTCCATCACACTCCTAACTTGTGCCTTGTAGATGGTGGAAAGGCTTTGGGGAGTCAAGAGGTGAGACACTCGCCGCAGAATACCCAGCCTCTGACCTGCTCTTGTTGCCACAGTATGTGGCTGGTCCAGTTAAGTTTCTGGTCAATGGTGACACCCCAGGATGTTGATGGTGGGGGATTCGGCGATGGTATTGCCATTGAATGTCAAGGGGAGGTGGTTAGACCTCAAGAATGATGCTGATTATCAGCCTGCGACATGTAAAAACAAGGAGTTCCTCAGGCTCTGAACCTTAAGTGGTCAGTGTGCTCAATGCTCCTTCACATTGTATTGAAGTAAAGCTGGAGGAGGAAATGGAATGTTGGCACAATGTCGGCAGTGCATTTTCAGAGGTATGTCCCCGTGGAAAGTCATGAATTTTCATATTAAAATCATGCATTCTGGTTAATATTAAGGACTTTTATACTTCACAATTGATAGATCTTTAATTATTAAAAAGGGGAACACAAAGTGACATTTGAATTTTCAACAGACTAAAATGACCATCACTTACCCAAAAGTTAGCGCAATAGTCACTGTCCCACATCAAACGTCCTTCCTTTCCATCCCAGTTCACCAAGTCACTTAGCCCCTCTGACCCCATTGACAAAGATACTGCTCTCCGCCCAACTCCTCACTCTTTCACAGAAACCCAACCCTTGTTTCCACTTGTGGAGGAGTCCAAAACTAGGGACCATAAATATAAGATAGTCACTAATAAGGAATTCAGAAGAAACTTCTTTACCCAGAGAGTGGTGAGAATATGGAACTTGCTACCACAGGGAGTAGTTGAGGCGAACAGCATAGATGCATTTAAGGGGAAGCTAGATAAGTAAATGAGGGAGACAGGATAGGAGCATATGGTGATAGGGTGAGATGAAGTAGGGTGGAAGGAGGCTCGTGTGGAGCAGAAACCCCGCACAGACCAATTGGGCTGAATGGTCTATTTCTGTGTTGTAATTTTATGCAACGCTCCCAGTTCTTACTGGAATTCTTCTCTTCCCTCCTTAGGTCAACATGACATGGTTTTCTTCTTCCCTCTCTGTATAAGTTGGCATTCTTTCCAACTTCTTCATCTCAAGCTGGTGGTCTTTTTCTCTCGGTTCAAGGTGGCACTCCACCCTACCCCCATTAATGCTGATTCCCTCCTCACTCTTCCCAACCCTAGATGCAACTCTTAGCTTCTGTCTCCTTCTCTCTCACTTTTATTGCCCTTTCTCTCATACCTTCACTGCCATCTATGTCCTCTTTCCCTCTTCCCTCCATTGCCATCCATTTGTCTCCTTATTTCTCTGTATCCCACTTCCCTTCTGAGCTACCCATTTCTCTTCGTCCCTTCATTTCTCCAATTCCTTGTCCCCTTCATTGCAATCCATTTTCCCATTCCCGCTCCTCTCTATCGCCCTTCCCTTTTCCCTTCATTGCCATCTCTTTCTCCTTTTTTTCTCTCCTCCATTCCCCTATCCCTGTCTCCCTTTACCGCCATACAACTCTTCCCATTCTATCCCTCCCCTCAATGCCACTACTATCTGGGCCCTGCTGCCAGTAGTGATTTAACCTGCTGCCTATTGTTGGGGGGAACCCTTGTACTTCTGAGAATTACCACCCAGGGAGCTATCAGGCTCAGCTGACTGTTGAAGCTGCCAGAGGGCATCAGGGCTGAAGCATGTTCCGCGGGCACAGAGCTGGGTCTCTCATCAATAGTCAAGGGCTATAACCAAGGACTAACCTAGGTGAAGGGTCAAGGCCATAGTGCAGGGCATCAGCCCAATGGTGACCCACATGAAGGGTCAAGGTCCATAGTTCAGGGCACCAACCTAGGGCTGACCTGATGGGCCGAATGGCACAGATTCGATTGGCCAAATGGCCTCCTTCTGTGCTGTACTATTCTATGATTCTATGAAGGGTCAAGGCCCATAAAGCAGGGCACCAACCAAGATTGTAAAGAATAAAAGAGGTGAGCTGAATCAAGAAGTAGTGGTCAGGTTGTTGCTCAACACAAATTGTTCCTGTAAAAACTGATCATTTGCCCTTTGCTCCAGTGCAGGGACTGTGCTGGTAAGGATCATGTTAAGTCTGTGTGTTATATTGAGAATTACTACACAGACCACAAGAGTAAAATTTAACAGGTCTTTACTGGTTGAAGGTCAGGGTGGAACTGCCCAATAAATCATTACACAGCACTTATATACCGGTGTGGTCACCACCGGTATTACAGTATACAGCAGCCAAGATAAAGTAGTGCAAACCTTAAAGTAGTTCTCTTAAAGGTGGAACGGTTACATACACTACAATCCTCCCTTTTTTGGTTAACAGTATATCTTCCCATTAAACATAACATCATAACATATATACACAACTTAATGTAAAAACAGTTCACAGATTCAGTCTCTCTGGAGGCTTCCTGACTTGGTCCGGATAACGCCTCGGAGGTGTAGTAGTTTTCGGTGGTGTAGTAGGTTCTTTTGGCAAGGTCGATTCGGTTTGAATGTCAGTGTCGGGTTCATCTGCTTCCAGTATCACCGGATCGGAGGTAGATACTATGGTTATCTCTGCGTCATCATTAGGCATATAGAGTTGTGGTGTAGGTTGTCCCTTTTCGGATGACGCTATGATCTGGTCAGCATGGCGCCTTATTATGCTTTCACCAATGTCCACGGTATACATCAGCGGTCCTAGTCGTCTGCAAATAGTTCCAGGCTGCCATTTCTCGGTACGGTAGTCCCGGGCCAAAACTTGTTGACCTATCTGGAAGGTTCTAGCTGGCCTTTCATTCATGCCTTGAAATTGTCGGTTCTCTACGTCCCTTCTGATGTTTGGCTTGATCAAATCCAACTGGCATCTTAGTCTTCTATTGAAAAACATCATGGCGGGAGTTTGGTTTGTGACCGCATGTGTTGCATTCCTGTATGCCAACAAGAAGTTATCTACCTTATGTTGTAGATTTATGTCTTCATTACCCGTGGCCTTTATGGCCTTCTTGAAGGTCTGGACAAACCTTTCAGCTAATCTATTGGTGGCGGGATGGTATGGGGCGGACGTATAGTGCTTAACCCCATTGTTTTTTAAGAACTTCCTGAATTCTTCAGACACAAATTGCGGTCCATTATCAGAACAGATCTGTTCCGGCAGCCCATTCCTGGCAAATATGGTCCTTAATACTGTGATGGTTTTTTCCGTGGTGGTGGAGGGCATCTTTATTACCTCCGGCCACTTGGAGTGTGCATCCACCGCGATTAAGAACATTGAGTCCATAAATGGACCAGCAAAGTCGATATGTACCCTTTGCCATGGAGATGAGGGCCACTCCCATGGATGCAGAGGAGCTTGTGGTGGGGCGTTTTGGACCTTCTGGCATCCTAAATAGCTCTTGGTCATTTCTTCGATGTCTCAATCGATACCTGGCCACCACACGAACGCTCTGGCTAGGTTCTTCATTTTCACTCCACCCAGATGCCCCTCGTGAAGCTCCTTTAGCACTTTTTGCTGGAGTTTGGGTGGAATCACCACTCTGGATCCACACATCAAAGTTCCTCGGCACACTGACAGCTGTTCTCTTCTTTGCGAAAAAGCTGGCAACAGTGGTTCGCCATGTGCTGGCCATCCCTTCACCGTTAAATCGTAGACTCGTGAGAGAGTCGGGTCATTTCTTGTTTCCCTTTTGATCATAGAATTTGTTACTGGTAGTCATTCCACTATGGTTGAGTGGAACATCTCCACTGGGTCCACTGTAGGCGCCTCTTCTACCGTTGGCAATGGTAGGCGTGATAAACCGTCAGCATTCCCATGCTGTTTTGATCCTTTGTATTCTATGTCATATTGGTGTGCCCCTAGGAAAAGGGACCACCTCTGTAGCCTTTGCGCTGTCATGATGGAAACGCCCTTTTGAGGGTTGAATATGGATACCAACGGCTGGTGGTCTGTCAGCAGTGTAAACTTCTGGCCCTGCAGGTAATGATGAAACTTCTTTACTCCCCACACCAGGCTGAGAGCCTCCCTATCTATCTGAGCATAGTTGCGCTCAGCAGAGGTCAATGATCTGGATGCAAATGCGACTGGCTTTTCCGAGCCATTTGGCAACTTGTGTGAGAGTACTGCTCCAATACCATAAGGAGAAGCATCACAAGCTAAACGAATAGGTAGCGTTGGGTTGAAATGAGCCAACACTTCCTCTGAGGTGATCAATGTCTTGCTTTTGCGAAAGGCCTTCTTACAGTCCTCGCTCCACTTCCATGGTACTTCTTTCTGCAAAAGAGCATTCAGCGGGTGCAGCACCGTGGATAGATTTGGCAGAAATTTATGGTAATAGTTGATCAACCCTAGGAACGATCTCAACTGGGATACATTTTCCGGAGCGGGAGCCTTCACAACAGCTTCGATCTTGTCAGGTGACTTGTGCAGCCCCTCCTGATCAATGACATGACCACAGTACGAGATCCGTTCCTGAAAGAACTCACATTTCTGGCGATTAACTCGAAGGCCATATTCCTTCAACCTGGTGAGCACCAGTTTCAATTTTGCGAGGTGTTCCTCATCGTCATCTCCTGTAATCAGGATATCGTCCAAGTAACATTGAGTGCTTGGAATTCCCTGTAATACCTGCTCCATGGCCCTCTGCCAAATTGCCGGAGCCGAAGCCACTCCAAAAACCAGTCTATTATATCGATACAAGCCTCTGTGCATGCTGATTGTGAGATACTGGCTCGACTCTTCCTCAACTTCCATTTGTAAGTACGCTTGCGCCAGGTCTATCTTGGTGAAGCGTTTCCCGCCAGCCAATGAAGCAAAGATATCCTCAATCCGCGGAAGCGGATATTGCACCGTGTGAAGCACCGGATTAACTGTGATCTTGAAGTCTCCGCAGATGCGGACCTTCCCCGGTTCCCCTGGCTTGTTACTTGATGAACGCTTCATGACGGGAACAATGGGCGTGGCCCACTCACTCCAGTCCACCTTAGACAGTACTCCTGAACGTTCCAGCCCTTCCAGCTCAGCTTCCACAGCAGGCCGTATTGCATACGGTACCGGTCTGGCTTTGAAAAATTTTGGGTTTGCATGTTCTGCAATCTTGATTTTTGCCTTAATTCCTCTCAGTGTTCCCAGTCCCTGTTGGAACACCTCTTTAACCTCATCCAATATTCTGGACAATCGTTCAGGTTTGACATCTTTTTTTCCGGAATCTACCGTTATTGCGTTTGGGGAGTGCCAGTCCATATTTATTTTCCTGATCCACTCCCGTCCCAGAAGTGGTGGACCTCCCTCAGGTAGTACATATATGTCCATTCCTTGGTGTTCTTTGCCCTTGTGTTTCACCTTGACTTTTATCTTTCCGATGGGGTATACTTTTTGCCCCGTGTATGTCTGCAATACTATCTCCGTATCCCGTAGGGGAATATGTTTGAATAACTTTTTGTAGTCTTGCTTATTCATGACCGTCAACGCCGATCCGGTGTCCAATTCCATCTTCACTTGGACACCTGCTATCTGCAGTGTGACCCAGATAGTTTGTCGGTCAGCTTCCTTACTCACGTTGTGAATTCTCAGACTACCCAGTTCCTTGCTGTTGGAGTCTGAATCCGAATTCTGTTCATCCGAACTCTTCTCAGCCACCTTATATACCTTTCTGCACTTTTCCTGTGGTGACTTTTTGTTGCTGGTCTTCTTTCCTGACCGGCATACTTTAGCTATGTGACCAAGCTTGCCACATTTTCTACATTCCTGGTTTTTAAACCGGCATTGGTTCTGATCGTGTGTTGTCTTCCCACAACGATAACATTTCGTTGTACCCAAAGCCATTTGATCTACGCTGAGTACCGCTGCCTTCAGCTGCATTTCCGCGGTGCCTCTCGCTGCGGCTTCGTGCGATGCTGCAATAGTGACAGCCTTATCAAGTGTAAGATCATTCTCTTCAAGCAACCGCTTTTGTGTTCCTTCTTTCGACAATCCACACACGAATTTGTCTCTCAGTGCCTCTGTCAGGCTTTCCCCAAACTGACAGTATTTCGCTAGCTTGCACAGTTCAATTAAATACTCCGCGTTGCTTTCCTCTTTCAGTTGCGTTCTCGCATAAAATTTAAATCGTTCCGCCAACATCAGCGGTGTGGGGTTCAAATGATTCTTCAGGACAGCAACAATATTAGCGAAAGTCTGATCCGCCGGTTTAGCTGGTGATAGAAGATGCTTCAATAGCCCGTATGTCTTCGCACCCATTGAGTTTAGTAAGGTTAGTGCTTTATCTTCATCTGATATTTTATTTGCCTTACAATATATATCTCTATGCGTTCTACATACGTGGCCCAATCTTCAACATCGGGATCGAAATCGTTGATGTTACCACGCTTAGGCATCCTCGTGATCTTCTTGAGAAACAAAATAATAATTTTTTTTTTTTTTTTTTACAAAATGGCGGTTTCCCGCGCTCGTCTTCTTCCCCCGCCTCTGAAAACAGCGGCTTCCCGCGTTTGTCTTTCTCCCCCGCTGGCTGTAATGGCGATTGCCGTATTGCTGTGTTCGCCCTCCCCCAGCGGTTTGCAAATCGCGCCTCCCAGCCCCTCTTGCAGTCCGGTCCTTCCCCCCCCCCCCCGACTGCGGCTGAGTTCTCCGCGGTTTTTATTTATTTTCTCCCGCGCTTACGCTGTCCCGGTCGCTGCGCCTCGCGGCCTCGGTAGCTGCCCGGCCTTTTTCACCGGTCGCGGTCGAGCTGTCTCTCGACGCTGTTGCGTCTCCCAGCCCGCTTGTAGCCCGGCCTCTCACACCGGCTGCGTTCCCGCTTGTAGCCCGGTCTCTCACACCGGCTGCGTTTGCTTCACCGCGGCTTCCGTGCCCTACGCTGCCCCAGTCTCAGCGCCTCTGGCCCCGACTTCTGTCCGGCTCTTTTTCCCGGCCGTGGTCGAGTTCTCCGCCCTTATATCCTCCGTTTTTTTTTGTTTGTTTTATTGTCTCCCCTACTCACAGTCAACGTGGCCGACTTGCTGCTCGTCGCTGATCGGCTTACCACCACCGTGATAGAGGGATGATCACTGCCTGTTGCTGATGGAAGGCTTCGTGTCAGAATTCTTCCTTCTTCCTTTGCTCTGCAGACCCGAGTCTTTTCTCAGCAGAATGATTAGGGCGGATGCCTCCTCTCGACGCCCGTTAAACTGCCTTGGATGTATCTCTGCCGCAGGGTAAGATCGAACTCGTCGCCATTGTTAAGTCTGTGTGTTATATTGAGAATTACTACACAGACCACAAGAGTAAAATTTAACAGGTCTTTACTGGTTGAAGGTCAGGGCGGAACTACCCAATAAATCATTACACAGCACTTATATACCGGTGTGGTCACCACCGGTATTACAGTATACAGCAGCCAAGATAAAGTAGTGCAACCCTTAAAGTAGTTCTCTTAAAGGTGGAATGGTTACATACACTACAGATCATCTGAGTGAGATGTCTAGCAATAAACTATTTGATAGATTTAGCAGTAAGAAAGAAAGCGGTTTTCACGACTTCAGGCTTTCCCAACATGCTTTGCTGTGTAGTCACTGTTGTAATGTGGGAAGCACGGCAGCCAAAATTGCACGTAGCAAGATCCCACAAACAACAATAAGATAACCTGTTTTGGAATGTTGGGTGAAGGATAAGTATTGGCCAGGACTCCAGGACAACTCACCTGCTCTTCCTCAAATAGTATCATATTATCTTTTACGTCCAGCTGAGAGGGCATAACGTCATCCTGTGTCCTGCTACTGATAATTATCCAGTGACCCCCTGACTGGAAGGTTCCAATTATCCAGCGACCCCACCTACTAGAAAGAAAGACAGACGGACTTGCATTTCACGACCACTGGACATCTCAAAGCACTTTACAACCAATGAAGTAGAGTCACAATAGCAAAATACTGCAGATGTTGGAAATCCGAAATAACAACAGAAAATGCTGGAAAAACTCAGCAGGTCAGGCAACATCCGTGGAGAGAAATTTTAATTGACGTTTCGGGTCGAACCCTTCTTCAAAACTGGAAAGAAAAGAAACTAGATCGAAGGCAGGGCTGCGATCCGACAAAAGAATAAAAGAAACAAAAGAAGTAAAAGAGATTAGAAGCTAGACGAGATGGTAATAGGCTGAGATTAGGTGTAAAGTGTACTGGCTGGGCAAGAGATAGCTGCCAGGTGTGAGAGAGAAACAAAAGGAAAGGGCTGGGGGGGGAAAGAAGTGGAAAAATGACATACGATAGCAAAATACTGCAGATGTTGGAAATCCGAAATAACAACAGAAAATGCTGGAAAAACTCAGCAGGTCATATAAGGTAGCCAAATCTAGTGGGAGGATAGAGGATTGGGAAAACTTTAAAAGACAGAAAAAAATAACAAAAAGGTTGATTAAGAAAGGGAAGATAGATTATGAAACTAAATTAGCAAAAAATGTAAAAACAGATAGTAAGAGTTTTTATAGTTATATAAAAAGAAAAAGGGTGGCTAAAGTAAATGTTGGTCCCTTAGAGGATGAGACCGGGAAATTAATGGTGGGAAATATGGAGATGGCAAAAACACTGAATGAATATTTTATATCAGTCTTTACAGTAGAAGACACTAAGAATATACCAACACTGGACAAACAGGGGGCTATAGCGGGGGGAGGAGCTAAACACGATCAAAATCACTAAGGAAGTGGTACTCGGTAAAATAATGGGACTCAAGGCGGATAAATCACCTGGACCTGATGGCTTACATCCTAGGGTCTTGAGGGAAGTGGCGGTAGGGATTGTGGATGCATTGGTAATAATTTTCCAAAACTCCCTGGACTCGGCAATGGTCCCGGCAGACTGGAAAACTGCTAATGTAACACCCTTATTTAAAAAGGGCAGTAGACAGAAGGCTGGAAACTATAGACCGGTTAGCCTAACATCTGTGGTAGGTAAAATTTTGGAGTCCATTATTAAGGAGACAGTAACAGGACATTTGGATAATCATAATTTAATAGGACAAAGTCAGCATGGTTTTATGAAGGGGAAGTCATGTTTGAAAAATTTGCTGGAGTTCTTTGAGGAAGTAACATATAGGGTGGATAAAGGGGAACCAGTGGACGTAGTGTATTTAGACTTCCAAAAGGCATTTGACAAGGTGCCACACAAAAGATTATTGCTTAACATAAAAAATCACGGGATTGGGGGTAATATTCTGGCATGGATAGAGGATTGGCTAGCTAACAGAAGGCAGAGAGTTGGGATAAATGGTTCTTTCTCAGACTGGCAATCAGTAACTAGTGGTGTTCCACAGGGGTCAGTGCTGGGTCCCCAACTCTTTACAATCTATATTAACGATTTGGAGGAGGGGACCGAGTGTAACATATCAAAGTTTGCAGATGATACTAAGATGGGAGGGAAAGTAGTGAGTGAGGAGGACATGAAAAACCTGCAAGGGGACATAGACAGGCTAAGTAAGTGGGCAGAGGTTTGGCAGATGGAATATAATACTGGAAAGTGTGAGGTTATGCACTTTGGCAGGATAAATCGTAGAGCAAGTTATTATCTTAATGGCAAGAGACTGGAAAGTACTGAAGTACAAAGGGATCTGGGGGTCCTGGTACACGAAACTCAAAAGGTTAGTATGCAGGTGCAGCAAGTGATTAAGAAGGCCAATGGAATGTTGGCTTTCATTGCTAGGGGGATAGAATATAAAAGTAGGGAGGTATTGCTTCAGTTGTACAAGGTATTGGTGAGACCGCACCTGGAATACTGCGTACAGTTTTGGTGTCCATACTTAAGAAAGGACATACTTGCTCTCGAGTCAGTACAAAGAAGGTTCACTCGGTTAATCCCGGGGATGAGGGGATGGACATATGAGGAGAGGTTGAGTAGATTGGGACTCCAGTCATTGGAGTTCAGAAGAATGAGAGGTGATCTTATTGAAACATATAAGATTGTGAAGGGGTTGGATCAGGTGGATGCGGGGAGGATGTTCCCGATGATGGGTGAAACTAGAACTTGGGGGCATAGTCTTAGAATAAGGGGCTGCTCTTTCAAAACTGAGATGAGGAGGAATTACTTCACTCAGAGGGTGGTAGGTCCATGGAATATGCTGCCCCAAAAAGTTGTAGAAGCTACATCATTACATAAATTTAAAACAGAAATAGACAGTTTCCTAGAAGTAAAGGGAATTAAGGGTTACGGGGAGCGGGCAGGAATTTGGACATGAGTCTAGGTCCGGATCAGTCATGGCCCTGTGGGTAGCGGAACGGGCCCAGGGGCCGTGTAGCCTGAACCTGCTCCTATTTCGTGTGTCTAATTCTGTTAGATTCAGGAGATGGTTCTGTGATAGTGGATTGGCGGTTAGGATCAGATCAACCATGATCTTATTTAATGGCGGAGCAGGCTCAAGGGGCCGATTGGCCTACTCCTGCTCCTATTTCTTATGTTCTTATGTTCTTATGTCAGGCAACATCCGTGGAGAGAAATTTGAGTTGACGTTTCGGGTCGAACCCTTCTTCAAAAGTATTTCCACCCTTCCCTCACCTTCACATGGTCCATCTATGACTCTTCCCTTCCCTTCCTCGACTTCTCCGTCTCCATCTCTGGGGATAGGTTATTGACAAACATTCACTACAAGCCCACTGACTCCCACAGCTACCTGGACTACACTTCCTCCCACCCCGCTTCCTGTAAGGACTCTATTCCATTCTCCCAGTTTCTCCGTCTCCGCCGTATCTGCTTCGACGATGCCACCTTCCACACCAGTGCTTCAGACATGTCTTCCTTTTTCCGCAACCGAGGATTCCCCTCTACCGTGGTTGACACTGCCCTCGACCGTGTCAGTTCTATCTCCCGCACTTCTGCCCTCACCCCTGCCCCTCCCTCCCGGAACCACGATAGGGTTTCCCTTGTCCTCACCTTTCACCCCACCAGCCTCCACATTCAACGGATCATCCTCCGGCATTTCCGCTACCTCCAAAGTGATCCCACCACCAAACGTATCTTCCCCTCCCCTCCCCTTTCAGCATTCCGCAGGGACCGCTCCCTCCGAGACAACCTAGCCCACTCCTCTATCACCCCAAACAGCCCTTCCCCTTCGCCTGGCACCTTCCCGTGCAAGCGGAGGAGATGTAACACCTGCCCCTATACCTCCCCCCTTCCCACTGTCCAGGGCCTCAAACACCCCTTCCAGGTGAAACAGCGATTTACTTGTACTTCTCGCAATCTAGTATACTGTATTCGCTGCTCACGATGCGGTCTCCTCTACATTGGGGAGACCAAATGCAGATTGGGTGACCGCTTTGCGGAACACCTCCGTTCAGTCCGTAAGGAGGACCCCGAGCTTCCGGTCGCTTGTCATTTTAATTCACCGCTCCATTCCCACTCGGACCTCACCGTCCTTGGCCTCTTGTATTGTTCCACGGAAGCTCAACGTAAACTCAAGGAACAGCATCTCATCTTCCGATTAGGCACTCTGCAGACTTCCGGACTCAATATCGAGTTCAACAATTTCAGATCATAACCTCGGCCCCTATTTCATTTTTTCTTGTAATTTTTCCACTCCTTTCCCCCCCCAGCCCTTTCCTTTTGTTTCTCTCTCACACCTGGCAGCTATCTCTTGCCCAGCCAGTACACTTTACACCTAATCTCAGCCTATTACCATCTCGTCTAGCTTCTAATCTCTTTTACTTCTTTTGTTTCTTTTATTCTTTTGTCGGATCGCAGCCCTGCCTTCGATCTAGTTTCTTTTCTTTCCAGTTTTGAAGAAGGGTTCGACCCAAAACGTCAACTCAAATTTCTCTCCACGGATGTTGCCTGACCTGCTGAGTTTTTCCAGCATTTTCTGTTGTTATTAAGTAGAGTCACTGTTGTAATGTGGGAAGCACGGCAGCCAATTTTGCACAGAGCAAGCTCCCACAAACAGCAATGTGATTAAGACCAGATAATCTATTTTTCTTATGTTGGTTGAGGGATAAATATTGGCCAGGACACGAGAGATAACTCCCCTGCTCTTCTTCGAAATAGTGCCATGGGATCTTTTATGTCCACCTGAGAGAGCAGTTCCTGGAGTGAGACTTGAACCCACAACCTTCTCACTCAGAGGCGAGTGCGCTACCCACTGAGCCACTGCTGACACTGTGTGGACGGTCAGGTGAGGTACGGTGCAGGCTCAGTGGTGATGGCCATCACGGCCAAACAGCTGATTGCCGCTCACTTATGAGAATAACAACATCCAGTTGCGTGAGCAGGACCATTACTCAGCACGACTCAATACCTTCAGGAACGCAGGGAGGGGTACTCGAGGGAAGCAATGTTGGGAATATAAAATACATTTGCAGGTTAGAAGGAATGCATTTTCATGCCTGGATTTCTAAAGCATGCAAATAAGTGAAACACAAGCTGCTCTCTGGGGGAATGAACTGTTTCCCAGAAGAAATCAAACTGCCTAACTCATGAAAATATATATTTTTTTGATGTGAAATTGATTGGATTTTAAATTGAAAAAACAAATCCCACGAAGCCTCCTGGTTACCTCACTTTATCCCAATCTATTAGTGATGACATCAATTAGGAGCTGAAAGGTGAACGATGAAAGAAATTGCCAATTGAAGTGCTTACAAATGGAGCCACTCTGGGCAGCAATGGACAGCGTGTAATCGCTCTTAATATTGTGTGGTCTGTGGCTTAGAACATGATCATTATGGCTTTTTATCATTTCTATTGCTTTGTTTCATCAAACACAAGAAGTAACTGAAGCTTCATGAAGCGCTGAGGCTATTTCTCTAACGTGGCTACTGCTTGTATGACCCGAAGCAGCTATTTGTTTCCTGCATCACAGTCTGAACTTAAAGGTCTAGAAATTCGACGGCATCGCACCTATTTTCCGGACGCAATACGGATGCCGCAGCATCCATCATGGCTGGTGGGGCACGTGCACTCGTTTCACACCAGAGGGGCGCCGGCCACCATATTGCTGAAGGCAGGAAAACAGGCTGCCAGGGCCTGCACCCGAAACACGCATTAGGTAGTTTGCATCTGCAAATAGGGGGCCTAGCGCCAGTTTGAGGCCCACTTTGCAAAATGGGGCTGCCCTGAATGCAACCGGGCTGTGTTCAGGAAAACATGGTCTACATACGGCCTAAGTAGCGGTCCTTAAAGGGACTGAATGAGGCCGCCACCAGAAAGGGGTTTGGGAAGAAGTGTTTAGACCCAATGCTCCAGCCATCCGAGTGTGGGGCTGGCTTGACGGACCAGCTGGTCTTTTCCGACCCATCAATTTTGTCTGTTCGTATTGCCGGCTCCGCTTGACCCCTCCTGATTCACCCCCCCCCCCCAATCACGTCCCCTCATCGCTGTGTCGGCCCATCCCTCCTGATCGTTTCCCCCCCCTCTCCCAGGACCTACCTGAGGGCCTGTGCTGGTGACTCAGTGGCCCAAAATTTAAATCCTCTTCACCGGCAAGCTGCTGGTAAATGAGAGGTAAAAGCAGAGGCCCAATATAGCTTGTAGAAAATATCAGGGCATAAGGGAGAATTTCTACCCAAAATTCACAAAAATATGCCCGGAATTCAGAAATTTGAATGACGACCAAAACCTCCCATACCTACTAGGGGAAGAGAGAAATTGTGTAACCTTAGCGGCACACTATGTTACAGCTTGCCATAAACAGAGGGACAACCACTAAATATAAGAAAAGAGTATATACAAATTATATGAATGTATATTTATACACTCAGGGATATATCTGTTTATACACTGTATGGATAGATCTGTATTTATGTGTTCAACCATGAATGTTTTTCAATGCTTTGGCAACATAAGATGTACCTTGTCATGCCAATAAAGCAATTTGAATTTGAATTTGAATTAGGGGCCTACTGTTCCGGTGCAGGGATTGCTCCCTGCATGCAGTGTGAGCCAGCTGCCAATTTCTAGGCCACAGAGTAGAAGGGGCTGTCGGGAGCTGAAGAATGGGAATGTCTCTGTGTTTTTGGGAGTGGGACGGCTGCTCTGTAGAGAGGGGAGTGCACTGGGCGAGACACGCGGCCCAAGTGATCAGGAGTGGGATCTGCTGGCAGTGAAGGAGGAGGAATCTGTTGTCCGAAGGGCCAGCTTTGGCTGAAGGGTCTGTCGACCTGGACCTCATGGGATCTCCTTTTAAAAGGATGCCCTCTGAGCATCAACTGTTGATGAAGACAATACGGTTCAGCGAGCCACAGACTGGTGTTGCCGCAGGTGGAGCTATCCACTCGCCACGTGTACGCAGCCTTGCCCTGTATGGTGGTGCGTGATGGCTCCACGACACGGCACCCCACCATGGAGCATGTGGCAGCTCCAGGGAGGTCTGTGGCAAAGCTCAGTCAGAGGCCCAAAGGGCAGTTGGCACTTCCGCCAGGAATACCCAGACAGCTTCCATAGAGACCAGGGGTCCCAGAGCGGAATGGTCTAGCTCTTTCAACTTTAGTATTAGTTCGAGAAAACTATGAGGCAGGGCTTCACTGAACTCACAGGTACCATTGTTGCTCCAGAAAACAGAAATAGCGGGTGAATTTCCATTGGGAAGCCCATTGTGGCACTAATGCAAATCCTGTTCAGCTGCTTCTTCCACTTTCCCCTTGTCCACCCAGCTAAACCTCTCCCAATCTCTCCCCTGCCCTAACCCTGAACCACTGCATTTGTCTAATTTTCCCTCCATATCCTCTCCAAGCTCATGTTACGAATGAGACCCACCTCCTGCTTAGTGAGTTGCTGAGGCACACCCTGTACCTTACCCATACTGCGGCCAGAGTGCACCAGTGATGGATGAGCGTTGATGTTGAATTTTTTGATGAGGTAACAGAGAGGGTTGATGAGGACAATGCAGTTCACATGGTGTACATGGACTTCCAAAAGGCGTTTGATAAAGTGCCACATAATAGGCTTGCCAGCAAAGTTGAAGCCCATGGAATAAAAGAGCGGCAGCATGGAAACAAAATTGGCTAAGTGACTGGAAACAACAACAACAACAACTCACAGTTATATAGCGCCTTTAATGTAGTAAAATGTCCCAAGGCACTTCACAGGAAAACAAAATTTGATACTGAGCCACATGAGGAGATATAAGGACAGTTTGGTCAAAGAGGCAGGTTTTAAGGAGTATCTTAAGGAGGAATGAGAGGTAGAGAGGTTTTGGGAGGGAATTTCAGAGTTTAGGAGTGGAGTGGTGAAAATCGGGGGGGGGGGGAGGGGGGATGGTGGTGTGCAAGAGGCCAGAGTTGAAGGAGCGCAGGTATCTCGGATGGTTGTAGGGGCTGGAGGAGGTTACAGAGATAGGGAGGGATGGCAGAGAGTAGTGGTGAATGGTTGTTTATTGGACTGGAGGAAGCTACACAGTGGGGTTCCCCAGGGGTCAGTACTAGGACCACTGCGTTTCTTGATATATATTAATGACTTAGACTTGGATGTACAGGGCATAATTTCAAAATTTGCAGGTAAAACAAAACTTGGAAGTATAGTGAACATTGAGGAGGGATGGGCGGACATGTGACAGATTAAATTTAACACCGAAAATTGCGAAGTGATACATTTTGGTAGGAAGAACAAGGAGAGGAAATATAAACTAAAAAGGTACAATTCTAAAGGGGCTGCATGAACAGAGAGGCCTCAAGCGGTTAAAAAGCATACGGGATCCTGGGCTTCATAAATAGAGGCAGAGAGTACAAAAGTAAGGAAGTTATGATAAACCTTTATAAAACACTGGTTCAGCCTCAACTGGAGTATTGTGTCCAATTCTGGGCACCACACTTTAGGAAGGATGTGAAGGCCTTAGAGGGGGTGCAGAAAAGATTTACAAGAATGTTTCCAGGGATGAGGGACTTCAGTTACGTGGATAGACTGGAGAAGCTGGGGTTGTTCTCCTTAGAGCAGAGAAAGTGGAGAGATTTGATCGAGGTATTCAAAATCATGAGGGGTCTAGACAGAATAGATGGAGAGCAACTGTTCCCGTTGGTGGAAGGGTCGAGATCCAGAGGACACAGATTTAAGGTGATTGGCAGAAAAACCAAAAGCGACATGAGGAAAAACTTTTTCACGCAGCGAGTGGTTAAGATCTGGAATGCACTGCCTGAATGGGTGGTGGAGGCAGATTCAATCATGGCTTTCAAAAGGGAGTTGGATAAGTACCTGAAGGAAAAAAAATTGCAGGGCTACGGTGAAAGGGCGGGGGAATGGGACTATCTGAAGTGCATTTGCAGAGAGCCAGTACGGATTCGACGGGCCAAATGGCCTCCTTCTGTACTGTAAGCATTCTATGATTCAATGATTCAATGGCAGGGAATATTAATCAAACAAACTGCTCTGTATTGGATGGTGTCGACCTTCTTGAGTCTTGTTGCAGCTGCAGCATTCAGGCGAGTGGTGAGTCTTCCATCACACTCCTGACTTGAGCGTTGTAAACGGTTTTGAGGGGTCAGGAGGTGAGCCACTCATCATTTCACAAATAGATGTAAGGAAAAATAATGCTGAGCTGGAAAGGAGAGATGATGGGGCGTGACTGGTCAGAGATATGGGCCTTGAGGAGGTTTGGAAGGTGCAGAGAGAAGTGGAGAGATGGATTAAAGTGGCTTTGCCACCAATGGTGAGGCAAAGGGAGAGGGGAATGTACAGAAAGTCACATTCCGAGGAACAGAGCATCTGGGACAGAAAGAGCTAGTTGAGGTTGCAGACATTGGGTGGGGCAAGGCTCGGGAGGGATTTATCGAAAAGAACAAGAATTTTAATGGTGCTGTGTAGGGGGACCAAGAGCCAGTGTATGTCAGTGAGGCCAGGAGTGAAGGGAGAGCGGAGCATAGTGCGAGATAGGACACTGGTGGCAGTTTGGGACAAGTCTGGAGTTTATGGAGGGTGAAGTATGGGGGGCCAGCAAGGAGAGTTTTGGAGCAGTCAGTCAGGAGGTGACAGTCATGGATAAGGCTCTCAACAGAGGAGGGGCAGAGGTAACAGTTGAGGCAGGCAATGTTGCAGCTGTGGAAATTGGTGGACTTTGTGATGGACAATATGTGGGGGTTTAACTAGAGCGTTAAGAGTATGGACAGTCTGGTTCATGGTGACGGTGATCGGGGAGGGGAGTGGAGTTTGCTGCTGTAAGGATAGGCACATATAGATTATTAAATAAAATAAGCTAATTGCCATTATGTAGAATTATATTGGTAGTAGAGCTAGAGTATTGTAGGGTTAAGTGAGGTTAAAACACATTTCAGACAGACACACATATGTACCAGGCAGACTCTTCAGCACAGCGGGCGTTGGGGGGGAGGGGGGGAGGTGGGGTAGTGTTAGAATTGGATGTCAATTACTGAAGGAACATAAGAACATAAGAAATAGGAGCAGGAGTCGGCCATGCAGCCCTCGAGCCTGCTCCGCCATTCAATAAGATCATGGCTGATCTTCGACCTGAATTCCACTTTCCCGCCCGATCCCCATATCCCTTGATTCCCCTAGAGTCCAAAAATCTATCTATCTCAGCCTTAAGTATGCTCAACAATTCAGCCTCCACAGGTCTTTGGGGTAGAGAATTCCAAAGATTCACAATCCTCTGAGTGAAGAAATTCCTCCTCATCTCAGTCTTAAATGGCCGACCCCTTACCCTGAGACTATGCCCCCTAGTTCTAAGCTCTCTAACCAGGGGAAACAACCTCTCAGCATCTACCCTGTCAATGACCCTCAGAATCTTATATGTTTCAATGAGATCACCTCTCATTCTTCTAAACTCCAGAGAGTATCGGCCCAATCTACTCAATCTCTCCTCCTAGGACAACCCTCTCATCCCAGGGATCAAGCTAGTGTATGAAGGAACAAGCAATATAACCCATTCAGAAAAATACAACATTCTATGAAAAAAATCTGGCCTTATTAAAACATGACCAACTCGGTCTGGAAATCTAGAAACCTGGCTATGGAAAGCTGTATTGTTAACCGCATACAGGCTATTGAGATAAGATAAGTTCTTGACACTGAATCAATAACCTTATAGAAACAGGAGGTTGGAGGCTCCTAAAGATGCAGCTTTTGAAAGAACACAATGGTACACCCTGTTAAGGTGTCCTAAATTACACTTCGGAAAGAAACACAGAAAATTAAGAAACATATGCCTTTGTAAAAATTACATTAAATGAAACACAGGAGACATGATTCTGTGTTGCAACCAGCTGAGGTAACTAAGAATTGCATAGATCACTCTGGTTGAGGTGTTTTAATTTATACGTCATAAAAAGACACAAACAGAAGTCCTTGGTAAAAATGACATCAAATAGATGCACCTGCTGATTGCACCATTTTTTATGGTGAGCTTCGAACACCTAGGGTAGAGACATAATTCTTAATGCTACCAGCTGAATTAACTGTAAGAGTAGCAGGGGTCAGCAGAAAAATGACTAGAGATAATTAGCTTACAACAGCAGAAAACTTCAAAGGAAATACCACTGAGAAAGGATATAAATATTGAACTTTCAAATGGGATGATAGATTCGCTGTAAAGGGGCAAAGGGATTCTTGGCTTCAGAACTAGTTCTCTAAGTCTTCAACTCCTTGTATCTCGGGGATCAATGTATTGTACTGTATTTGATTTTGGTGGATATCCTGGAATAAAGACTAAGAACTGTAAAAATGTAGTGAAGTTAAGATTTGAGAATAAGGATCTCTGATAAGATTGTAAAAGCTTACTCTATTTGGAACTGTTAATGTTTCAATTGAATCACCAACTGTAAACTGTATGTTGGTTCTTTAATAAATCGATATATTTTTGGTACTGTCTCACATAATACTTCTGTATCAAACTTGCAAACTCAATCTCTGTACACTCTTTGGTGAGGAGTTGCAGAATTCTGGGGGAGTTTTCCGGACCCTGATAATATCCGGAATGTTACAGTCTAGCTAAACTTATTAAAAGTGCTATCTGGAGGATGGTAACATCTTCAGGTCATTCCTTTCCTTTAGGGAGAGATAGTCTGGACCTTTAGACACAATTTAGGATTTAGGACAAGTCTTTAGGATTCGGCTACCTCAAACTTTAATTGAAAGTGAACGTCTGGGGAATACGCCTGATCCGGGGTAGTCCTAAAGGGACTAGGACTAGTAATAATCATTTCAAGTGAACCTTCGTTGCATCGCCTCTAAGGCATGTATGTCCTTTCTCAGATAAGGAGACCAAAACTGTGCCCAGTACTCCAGGTGTGGTCTCACCAAAGCCCTATACAATTGTAGTAAGACTTCCTTACTCTTATACTCCAACCCCCTTGCAATAAAGGCCAACATGCCATTTGCCTTCCTAATTATTTGCAGTACCTGCATGCTAACTTTCTGTTTTCCTGTATGAAGACACCTGAATCTCTATGAACACCAAAATGTAAAAGTTTTTCAACATTTAAAAAGTATTCTGATTTTCTATTCTTCCTACAAAAGTAAATAACTTCACATTTCCCCACATTATGCTCCATCTGCCACCTTATTGCCCATTCACCTAACATGTCTATACACCCTTTGCAAGCTCTTTCTGTCCTCCCCACAGCTTACTTTCCCGCCAGGACTCCAGGCTGGCTGGAGAATAAGTCCCTCTTGCAATATAGCCAAATCACCAGCCTTGATGAGTTCTTTGCTCATGAGTATATTTGATGGAAATCTTATGGACAGTGCAAGTAATAGGTTGTATTAAAGTGTTTATTAATAAAAGTTATTAATCATATGTCCCTATATTTCCTGGCCCTTGAATCTGCATTGAGGTGAAGGATAGTGAGTACCCTAAAAACCTAACAGTGGCAGGGACCGAAGACGTGGTATCAGCCTCCCCAATGCTGAGCTGGAGGTATGGGCATTGAACAGGCAGTCTGACATCATGAAGGTAGTTGGGGGTGACAGAGAGGGGGTGGAGTGGTAGAGCTACAGATTATCAGTGTGTATGTGAAAGCTGACACCTTGACCTTGGATAATGTTGACAAGTATGTAGATAAGGAAGAGTAGAGACCCGAGAATGGCTCCTTCAGAGACCCCAAATGTCAGTGCCATGAAGGGAAAAGAAGCCATTACTGGAGATGCACTAGTTGTATTCAGTTAGGTAGGGATCGTTGTGAAGGCAGCCCCATGGAATAACAGGGAATCATAGAATCACAGAAATTTACGGCACAGAAGGAGGCCATTCGACCCATCGTGTCTGTGCCGGCTAAAAAGAGCTCTCCAGTTTAATCCCACTTTCCAGCTTTTGGTCTGTAGCCTTGTAGGTTACGACACTTCAAGTGCATATCCAAGTACTTTTTAAATGTGACAAGGGTTTCTGCCTCTACCACCCTTTCAGGCAGTGAGTTCCAGACCCCCACCACCCTCTGGGTGAAAAAAGTTCTCCTCAACTCCCCTTAAACCTCCTACCAATTACTTTAATTCTATGCCCCCTGGTTATTGTCCACTCTATCTCGGCCCCTCAATTTTATACACCTCAATCAAGTCTCCCTTCAGCCTCCTCTCTGCCAAAGAAAACAACCCCAGCCTATCCAATCTTTCCTCATAACTAAAATGCTCCAGTCCCGGCAACATCCTTGTAAATCTCCTCTGTACCCTTTCTAGTGCAATCACATTTTTCCTGTAATGTGGTGACCAGAACTGTACACAGTTCTCTAGCTGTGGTCTAACTAGTGTTTTATACAGTTCAGGCATAACCTCTCTGCTCTTATATTCTATGCCTCAGCTAATAAAGGCAAGTATCCCGTGTGCCTTCTTAACCACCTTATCTACCTATCCTGCTACCTTTAGGGATCTGTGGACATGCACTCCAAGGTCCCTTTGTTCCTCTATACTTCTCAGTATCCTACCATTTATTGTGTATTCCCTTGCCTTGTTAACCCTCACAAAATGCATTACCTCATACTTGAATTCCATTTGCCACTTTTCTGCCCATCTGGCCAGTCCATTGATATCTTCCTGCAGTCTACAGCTTTCTTTCTCACTATCGACCACACAGCCAATTTTTATATCATCTGCAAACTTCTTAATCATGCCCCCTACATTGAAGTCTAAATCTTTGATGTATACTGTAATGTATTATCACACAGTTTATCACATGGTTTTGTACGAGCATGTTCAGTTCGCTCTGGCCAAGTAAACAAGTACACGAATTAGCAACTCATCATGTGTCTGTCCTTCATTTGTTCTACCCACATATATTATATTTTGGCGATGAGAATAGGATCCCAAAACCATTTTTAGGGATCTTGGAAGGACACAGTGTTCAACCTTCGAGTTGACAATTTAAGGTGAATTTGTGACAACTAAACTGAATTTTTTGCGATGTTTTACCATGAATGCTGATGCAGAATCATCTGTGCTTCGCCTTTGTGTGTACATGTACACAGCAACAGTGGCATTGATTTTCACAGGTACACAGGGAGCGGCTGGGTCACTGTTCAACAGGGTAGGGACAATCATGGCCTCATCTACGGATTCATCGGAAGCCTCAGCATGTATGACTGAGCTCGCAAACCATTCAATTCTTACATTGAGTGGATGGAGATGTTTTTTAGGGCCAATAACATTATTGAGACTGAAGGTGCAGATGAGAATGTTCAAGCTCAAAATAAAGTAATTCATGGATAGACGAAATTTTCTAACGGAGATGGGGCCGAATGTCTACGGAACTTTGTCGAACCTATTCGCACCAGGGAAAGTGAAGGATGTGTCATTTGAAGACATTATCGAGAAACTCGAGGACCATTTCGACCCAAAGCCATTAGAAATAGCAGAGAACTATAAGTTTGGTACCAGAAACCAAAAACAAAGTGAAACCACCATTGTAGCTCTTAAGTACCTGTCCTTGCATTGTAACTTCGACACATTTTTGGATCGTGCATTACGAGATAAATTTGTGTGTGGACTGGCGGATGAGCTCACACAGTCCAAGTTAATGAACACTCCGAACCTAATGTTTGAAATAGCATGCAAAGCTGCCCTATCTATGGAGATGGCGTCTAAGAATGTTAGGGAGCTCGTCCAACTCAAGTGACTAGTGCAGCTAGGGTCTACAGTTGCAAAGCCACTGCCGAACCTAAAGCTGCGAGACTGAGTCAAAAGCAAGTCGGTGAGAGCAGTTCAGTGAACTGCTATCGCTGCAATGGATATCACTCACCACAGTCCTGCCAATACAGAAATGCGAAGCGTTTTCACTGCCAGAAGCAAGGCAATATTTCAGCAGCTTGCAGAGCTAGATCTAAAGCAGGAAGTAAGAACCACTCTAATGGCAATGCAAAGCACCGACACAAAAAGGAGGAATTCACAATATTGAAGTGAACACACCTGATGTTGAAGACTAGGCATCTACAGTATCTATGCCAATAGCAGCAATGCTAGCAATCGTGAGAAAGACTTCTGTACAATGAGCAATATATTTATATGTGTATTGATACAGTGGCGGACTGCTCTATCATGAGTAAGGACACATATGAGAGTAAGTTTAATCAAATACCATTTACAAAGAGTATCTTAGAGTTAAAAATCTACTCCAAATAAATCCTAGAGATATGTGGACAAAGGGAATGTAGAGTTCAACACAATGGCCAGTCAGTAAAGCTGCCTATTACTGTAGCAAGATACAACAACAGGCCAACCCTCCTGGGCGAAGACTGGTTGAGAAAGTTAAAACTAAACTGGAAAAACACCTTCAGTGTAGATGCTTCAAAGAAGCGACTCGACACAATGCAGAACAAATATAAAAGCATGTTCTCAGACAGTTATGAGGGCATCACTGGGTATGACACGCATATCCGCATCAAGTCCAACGCGAAGCCTGTCTATTGTAAGACAAGGCCAGTCCCCTATGCATTGAAAAGTCAGGAAGAGCTAGAGAAGCTCAGAAAGAACGGAGTGCTAGCAAAAACTGACAAAAGTGAATGGGCTACCCCGATTGTGGGAGTGCCCAAAGTAGCCAAAACTGCACGCTTGTGCGGTGACTATAAAGTTACTATCAACCAAGCAGTTGATGATGAGCAGTACCCGTTACCTACATCGCAAGATTTGTATGCAGCACTCTCTGGGTCAAAGGTTTTCTCCAAGCTTGACCTGTCACATGCTCATGCTCAGAAGAATGTTGACAAAGAAAATCAACAGTATCTCACTATCAACACACACAAGGGACTGTACTCACACACCAAGCTGCTGTGTGGTGTAAAGTCCTCCCTCAAAATCTTCCAGGCTACGATGGATAAGATTTTGCAAGCAGTTCCAAATTGCTTATGCAATCAAGACGATATGCTACTCATATGTTTCTTACCTCAGCTAGCAACCATGTTAGCTCCATTGCACGAGCTCCTCAAGAAGGATGTCCAGTGGAAGCGGACAGAAGCACAACAGGAAGCTTACGATGCTTGTAAGAGAAGTGTCTCTCTAGCGATGATCTAACTGTGCACTATGACAAAGAGGGGGGAATTTTTCAGGGGGTTCAGCGGGCATGATCGGTGGTGGGTCGGGTGGGGAAAAAACATTTTTTGACAGTGGGTAAGGAACCCGCTGCCAACCCGCCTTCACACTAGTTTCCCAGATGTCAGGTCTGTCAGCGCTGAACAGACCAGGCACCAAGCAGCGGGGGAGGCAATTTAGATCATTAAGAGATTGTAAGATTGTATTTTGAGCTCATCTTTCAATTTTTTGAGTTACCCCATGAGTTATACGCTATACTGAATTATCTGATTACTTGACAACTGCAAAAGTGGTATAAAAGCTCCCATCTCACAGCTGTTCACTTTCCAAGCTCAGAATCCATTGCTTACTGCATTTGGAGGAAACACTCTATCCAGTGTCACCTCATTGGAACAACCTCTCTCACCATTGACAGATCGCTTCTGTCATCTCAAGTTCACCTGCCATCTATTCCATCAGCATCTGTGCCCTTGAAGCTATCTCACCTTGGTCCTCAGAATCCCACATGATCAGCCCCAATGCCAGCAGCACCAGGCACACCAGCAGCACCAACAACAATGACACCAACCTTCTCCGCAATCAACTGATGATGCACAGGACATAGGGCATCAGCAACTGACCACATTGCTGCCCGGGAGGCCAGGATTTACTTCACTTGATGCTGTACACCCTGGCTGCCACATGATGCACCAGGTTGGCACCATCCCACACGAACACCATAAAGCATCCCTACAATGCCCAAGCCATTCCATTCACACTCATCACCATTGAGGGGGTACCGTTATGTCTCACCATTCACTGCAACTCACTAAGCCACTTCCAAAGGTGCACACAAAACTGTCCAAGTAAGCAAAGTGTTGAAAATAAATATTTCAATGCTTGACAGCACGTTAACAGAAACTTCACATGAACATTGGCTGAAACACCCAAGTGCCTACCCTTGTGTGTTGTTAGTTGGTATGATTGGACTAGGATGAGGGTGAGTGTGAGGGGTGGCTAGTGAGATGGGGAAGTGATAATGTGTTTAGAGAGGGATGGGTGGAGGTGCAAGGTAAGTTGGTGTGAGTAAGGATGTGCAGGAGTAGGGTAGGGAAGGCAGAGTGATGGGGATGTGATGAGTGGCACAGCAGGATGAAGTTGAGTGTGGCTTTGCAATAATGATTCGTGATCTACTGAGATCATTGAAATGTTTGCGCCACTGCAGCCTGGTCCTCCTAATGGCATCCCTGCTTGTGTCCTCTTGGGCAATGTGCAACCAGGCCGTGTTGGTCTCCTGGGGAGGTCTCTTCCACCCATTGGAAGGGAAGAGAACCTCCCTGCGTGCTGTGACTCTCTTCATAAGCATATGGAGGGGGTCATGGGAGAGCTGGGTGCAGCCGTGCACCTTTGTGCAGTGCTCGTCAGTGTTTGCAGCACCTCAATGCTGTAGAACACTGACAGCACAACTGTCAAAATCAATTTGCGCATGGTCTCTTTAAGGAAACCAGCTGATGATGCATCATCAAATGACGTCATCAGACCCACTTCCTTCAATTGACCGGGAAATGTGCTGGGCCAGCTTAACAAGCCCAATCAACGTAAAGTCATTCTACTGAGCAGGCTGGAGCCAGCAGCGGGGTCGCACCCCGCCACCGACGTTGCCTGCCCCGGATCCGCTGAGGTAGGCAAAATCGTGCCCAGAAGATGAGCCTAAGTCAGCGTGTGATGCTTCCAGCTATGGTGTGGGGGCTGTCACAAGCCACGTAATGGATGACGGCCAAGAGAAACAAATTGCATTTGCATCGCGAACTCTCACAAAGAGTGAAAGAAACTAGGAGCAAATTGAAAAGGAAGCACTCACCATAGCGTTTGGAATCAAGAAATTTTAACAGTTCCTGATCAGCAGAAAGTTTACCCTGATAACCGATCACAAACTGTTCCTTGTAATATTGGGGCCCAAACTTGCCATCCCTGCAATGGCCGCATCAAGAATGCAACATTGGGCAGTGTTGTTGACACAATATGACTACACAATTGAATATCGCACTTCAAAGCAAAACGCAATCGCAGATGCCTTGTCCACGTTGCCACATGAGGACTCGTGTTGGGCGTGAAGGTGAGATTTTCATGCTAGGTGCAGTTAACAAAGACTTTCCTGTGAATGCACCTGAGATTGCAAATGAGACTCAAAAGGATTTAGTACTGAAAAGACTGTATGAAAACACCTTGAATGGATGGACTGATCAGTGTCTGGACACAGAATTGAAACCATTCCATAACCGTCGTACTGAATTGTCTTGTGAGCAAGGTTGTGTCAAGTGGGGAAACAGAGTGGTGGTACCTACTTCATTGAGGGATAGAATTCTAGCTGAACTTCATACTGAACATCCAGGGATCATCAGTATGAAATCAATTGCAAGAAGCTTTGTTTACTGGCCTGGATTGGACAGTGATCTTGAATCACTTGTCAGCAAATGCAGTGTTTGCCAAAATTGCAGAACCAAACCCCTAAAACTCCACTACAACCCTGGTCATGGCCAAGTAGACCTTTTCAGAGAGTACATGTAGACTTCTGTGAGAAAGCAAATGATTATTTCCTGGTACTTTTAGATAATCACTCAAAGTGGATTGAAGTGAAACACATGGGTTCAAATACTACAACTGAACGAACCATAGATGAGTTGACTATCTTTGCATATCATGGCTTACCTGAAGAGCTTGTTTCTGACAATAGTCCTCAGTTCCGTTCTGCTCTATTCCAAGAGTTCATGAAATGGAACGGTATCAAACACACTCTCGTTCCACCATAACATCCAGCTTCAAACAGAGCAGCCGAAAATTCAATCAGAATAGTAAAAGCAGCTCTCAAAAAGCAAGTGTTGCAGGGTTGTTTGGGACTCAGCATGAAGCAACTTTTGGCAAATTTCTTGCTGAGGTACAGAACTACTCCACACACTACGACTGGACATACCCCAGCAGAACTCTTGATGAAGAGGAGATTGAGAACACGATTGAGTCTTGTTCAACCAAATTTGGCCTCAAGAGTTGAACAGAACAGTTGAGTCAGAAACGTTATTGGCCCAGAAATTAGGATCGGGGGTTTGCCGCGCGTGCAAGCCCCCAATGTGCACTTGCCCGTTGCGCCGACAGCTGAAGCCTGGGACTGCTTGGAATTCCTTTCACTGGCCCGGTTCAGCTGTCGGCGCGCTGTGCTTACCTGATCCAGCGGCGTAGTTAGTGCGATGTGCCGGCTGGGATCAGGTGAGCACTGGGCAGCCAATCAGGGGAGGGGAAACTTCATTCATGAGTTTGATAGTAAGAACTGTCAAACTCATGAAAACACTACTTAAACTTTAAATAAAATTTTAAAAAACATCCCACTAATTAAATTAACTATAAATAACTTTAAAAAACTATTTTAAACAATTAATCAAATTTTTGAAAAAAATAATTTTTTAAGAAATCGGGTCTAAAAATAAACTTACCTTACTGTAAAGTCCTTAAAAACAATAAAGCTGTGGAAAAAATGTTATAATTTTAAATAATAGACCACTTACTTTAAAGAATCAAGTCCTTACGTCCCCTTTTTACATTTCTAAAGAGTTCAGGCCCTTACACACGGGCAAACCTGTCAAAAAGAAGGAACGCGTTGGACCTCTGAACCCCTTGGGGGAAATGCCGGTTTCCCGCGCATGCGCTGTGCATGCTGAAATCCGGCACTTCCAACGGGCCCACGCGTGAGTACCCCGTCCGTACTCATGCGTTGGGACCGGAATTACGGGCCCATTATTATGACAGCAATCAGAAGGAACGCAGGTTCAAACAAAACGAGTGTTTTCGTGTTCTCAGTCCCTCTGAAAAGTCGAGTTCACACAAGTGGGATATAGGAACCATAGTAGAGGTTGGTGGAACCAAGAGATATTTGGTTGAAATTGGTGACAACATCCGAAGTGTTCATGTAGATCAAATGATCTCTGCTAGCGATGAACCAAGATGTGATCGTGAACCACCTGATCATGAACACATACATGAGTTTGACTCCGCTCAGACTTCAGTAACTGAAGTACCAGGTTCAAACAAGTCTGAGATAGAAACAGGATCATCTTTGAGTTCGGAACCAGAACAAAACAGCCCGAAAACTGGTTCAACACCAAAACCTTCTGTAAGGAGATCAGGAAGGCTCTGCAAACCTGTTATTAAACTGAATTTGTAGTTTATTTTTAAAAAAAGGAGTTTTTATGTGGTACATGTAACACTGGGAATGGTGGGACCATAGTTTTGTTGTATTTGAGAGGGGAATATGTACATTTCTTTTAGGAGGAAAGCAGTGTAATGTATTATCACATGGTTTAGTATGAGCATGCTCAGTTCGCTCTAGCCTAGTAAAGCAAGTAGATGGGCTAGCAACTGATCGTTTCTCTGTCCTTCATTCGTTCTACCCACATCTATTACATATACCACAAAAAGCAAGGGACCTAGTACTGAGCCCTGCCGAACCCCACTGCAAACAGCTTTCCAGTCACATAAACATCTGCCGACCATTACCCTTTGCTTCCTGCCACTGAGCCAATTTTGGATCCAACTTGCTACTTTCCCTTGGATCCCGTGGACTTTTACTTTTCAGACCAGTCTGCCATGTGGGAACTTGTCAAAAGTCTTACTGAAATCCGTGTAGACTACATCAAGCGCACTACCCTCATCAACCCTCCTTGTTACCGCCTCAAAAATTTCAAGCAAGTTAGTCAGACGCGAGCTTCCCTTAACAATTCCATGCTTACTGTCCTTGATTAATCCGTGCCTTTCTAAATAGCAATTAATACTGTCCCTCAGAATTTTTCCAACAATTTTCCCACCACCGAGCTTAGGCTGACTGGCCTGTAATTCCTTGGTCTATCCCTTTCTCCCTTTTTAAACAACAGTACAACATTAACAGTCCTCCAGCACCACACCTGTAAGGCGAGGTTTTGGAGAAGAATGACGTGGTCACCCGTGTTGAACACTGCAGAGAGATTGAGGAGGGATAATGCATCACGATCACAGTCACAGAAGATGTCATTCATGACTTCAGCAAGATTGTTTTTATTCGGTGAGGACAGAAGCCCTCGTGGGGGAATCTAGAACTAGGGGGCATAATTTCAGAATAAAGGGGCACCCTTTTAAATCGGAAATGAGGAGGAATTTCTTCTCTCAGAGGGTCGTGAATCTTTGGAATTCTCTTCCCCAGAAAGCTGTGGAGGCTGGGTCATTGAATATATTTAAGGTGGAGATAGCCAGATTTTTGAACGATAAGGGAGTCAAGGGTTATGGGGAGCGAGCAGTGGAGTTGAGGCCAAGATCAGATCAGCCATGATCTTATTGAATGGCAGAGCAGACTCGAGGGGCCAAATGACCTACTCCTGCTCCTACATCTTATGTTCTTATGTTCTTATGTAAATTCAGGATAAATGGGCATGGCGCGAGGAGTCAATAATACAATCTAGGGAAAGAAAGAAAGAAATATAGCGCCTTTCACAACCTCAGGATGTCCCAAAGCACTTTACAGATAATGAGGTTTTGTTTGAATTGTAGTCACTGTTGTAATGCGGGATCACGGCAACCGATTTGTGCACAGCAAGCTCCCACAAACAGCAATGCAATAAATTACCAGATGAAGGGCAGCAGCCGAATTGAAGGAATCCAAACAGGGAAATACAGGATACATGGGCATGGTGTTGGGAGTCCATGACACATCCTAGGAACTTAGAGCGATTAGAGAACAGAAAAACTATTCTGTTAATTATTTTGAAGCTACTGAAATGATTTCCTGAACCTCCAGAGGATGTCTGCAATCCCAGCTGAGCACTAGTCTTAAATGATTAAGCAAATTTATGACACAAAAAATGAACAAGCAAATATATAACACCATATAGGAATTCTGTCATTTATCTCCTCACAAAGGAAAACTGACCCCACCTTTGTATCTTCTTTACGAGCTGCAGGATCTAACTAAATGTGCCTGTCGCTCATCTGTGAAGATTCCAATTTGTTTAAATCAGCCCAACTCAAAAGACTCCATTTGGTGCATTCCTTTTTATACTCTTCCACTGATTGCCAAGATTTTTTATAATACCATAACTACCATACTTATTCAAAAGATAGCAGGCATTCATGTCTGTAACTGAACCAATTGTGAACTCTATATATATTTGAAATCATGTTAAACTCAGTCTCAAAGCTGTTACCAGGGAGACAATAATTTGTATTGATATAGACTGGGGCAGTACCAATGTCTTATAAACTCCAATGTATTGTGCCTGATTTAAAAGAAAAGTTACTCGCTCAAAAGCTACTTTAGACTTATGAAGAAAATGGACAGGATAAATAAATCAGAGGAGTGGGACTAATAGGAGTCAGCACAGGCATGATAAGCTGAATGGCCTTCTTCTGTGCTGTGTGATTCTATGATTCTATATAAAAAGGACATGCAATAGATGTGATTTATTTGGATTTACAGAAAGCATTTGATAAGGTCCCACATAAAAGGCTTATGCAAAAGATGGTAGATGGAAATGAAGGAAATATGGGCACGTGGACATAAAGATGATTGAAGGACAGAAAATAAAGGGTTGGCAGGGAGAGACAGTTCTAGAAAGTGGGGGTTAGTAATGTTCCACAAAGGTGCGCATTGGGGTGTCACTTGTGGCTCAGTAGCAGCACTCTTGCCTCTGAGTCAGACGGTTGTAGGTTCACATCCCACTCCAGAAACTTGAATACAAAATCTACACTGACAATGACAATGCAATGCAGTGCTGAGGGAGTGCTGCACTGTCAGGGGTGCCATCTTTTGGATGAGACATTAAACCGAAGCCCCGTCTGCCCTCTCAGGTGGACGTAAAAGATCCCTTGGCACTATTTTGAAGAAGAGCACAGGTGTTCTCCGAAGTGTCCCGGACAATATTTATCCCTCAACCAACATCACTAAAAAAAGAGATTATCTGGTCATTATCACATTGCTGTTTGTGAGATCTTGCTGTGCACAAAGTGGCTACCACGTTTCCTACATTACAACAGTGACTACACTTTAAAAGTACTTCATTGTCTGTAAAGCACTTTGGTAAGGCCTAAGGTTGTGAAAGGTGCTATATAAATGCAAGTCTTTCCTTTACTACATATGTAAATTAAGTCGATTTAGGACTTGAGGGACTGATGTTGACATTTTTCTGATGATACTAAATTTGGGGGTGTGGTAAATTGTGAGAAAGATTGTGAAAGACTGCAGGAAGAGATGGATAGACCAGCACAATGAGGAGATAGGTCAACGACACAATTCAATGCAGAGACGTTTTGGAGGTAAGAATAGAAGAAAGGAAGTGTATCTGAAGTGGTGAGATTTTAAATGGAGCAGCAGAACTATGGTGCAGAGATACGAAGATGATTGAAGGTGGCAGCATCAATAGATAAAGCCATAAAAGGCAAACTGTTTGCTGCATTGCTTCACTTTATTAGGGCGGTGACAGCCAGATGGAAAGGACCTTCCAATACCCTTCCTTCTTGCATTAATGCACAGTGTAGCTAGTTAACCCGTGAGCTCCTCCATTCATTTCTTAAGGGACTCAACTTAGTTCTTGAGGCACTCAACTCAATTTTGTAGCTAAAGGCATAGAATGAGAGAACAGGGAGGAAATTGTTGATCTTGTACAAGATCTTAGCCTCCAGTCGGAGTATTATGCTCAGCTGGAGGAACCCCATTATAGGAAGGATATGAAAGAAATGGAAAAGGTGCAGTGTGGATTGGCTAGGATGGTACTAGTGTTGAAAAAGAGTAAGATTAAATATGGGGATTGAGCATATGGAGAAATACACTGGCTTGCAGGTGACGGGATGAATGGTCTGTTTCTGCACTAAAACATTCTATGATCCCAAGTAATTTTACTACTTAAAGGAGTTGAATGGTTGGCTGAAATACAAAATGATGCTTCAGTTGTACAGAGCCTTGGTCAGATCCCATCTGGAGCACTGTGTTCAGTTCTGGGCACCGCACCTCAGGAAGGATATATTGGTCTAGGAGGGGGTGCAGCGCAGATTCAGCACACCGATACCAAGGCTTAAAGAGTTAAGTTAAGAGGACAGGTTGCATAAATTGGCTTGTATTCCCTTGAGATTAGAAGATTGAGGGGTGATCTGCTCGAGGTGTTTAAAATGATAAATGAATTTGATAGGGTAGGTATGGAGAAAACTACTTCCTCTGGTGGGGAATCCAGAACAAGATCTTAAAATTAGAACCAGGCCATTCAGGATTGAAATCAGGAAGCACTTTTTCACACAAAGGCTAATGGAAACCTGGAACACTCTCTCTCCCAAAAGGCTGTGGATGTTGAGCCAATTCAAAACTGGGATCAATACATTTTTGTTAGGTAAGATTATCAAGGGATATGAAGCAAAGGTGGGTAAAGGGAATTGAGGTGCAGATCAGCCATGATTTAATTGAATGCTGGAACAGGTTTGAGTGGCTGAATGGCCTATTCCTGTTCCTAAAAGTCTGTGCCGGGAAGGAGTTTGTCTATGATGGCAAATTCTAAAAATGCAAAACCAAAGACCAAATGCAATACAGCTGAACTCAGCTGGCTATTGTGGATGCTGAGCTTACCTTGTGTGAGGCATACGGGTTGTAGGTCGTTCTGGATCCGCAAAATACCCGACGGGGCGATTGTATGAAGTGCCAACTGTGTCCCTCGAGAAATTAACTAACTGGCTACACTGTGCACTAAATGCAAGGAGGAAGAGTATTGGAAAGTACTTTGTATGAGGTTGTTACCATCCAGACAGAGGCAGAGAGTAAGATGTGGGTTCTGCCCTTAGGGCGAGTCAAAAGAGTCAGCAGAAACAGGAGGAATCTCCGGAAGTAGAGTTGCTTAAAAGATCAGCACAAGAGGTGGACAAGAAATCCCCAAGTATAGTAGCCACGGGAAGGCCAATGGAACACAACAGCATATGGCTGTTCAAGAGGAACAGGGAACATTAAATGTTAACACTGCAGTTATCAGAGACTCCAAAGTAAGTGAGATGGATAACATTTTCTACAATGTTCTGAACAGTGTTTAGCTTCCCTGTTGCCAGGGTTTGGGACTTCGATAAGATCCTACAATGGGAAGGAGAGACACCAAAAATCAAGGTTCCTGCATGAACGAATGACATAGGTAGGTGTTGAATGGAGGTCCAGTGGGGGTGAGTTTCTGACTTCCAGGGTATTAATCTCAGGATAGTTCCCTGTGCTATACACTGGACCTGTTAGAGACACTCAACTTAGGGCCATCAATGCAAGTCTCAACGCATGGGGGAGGAGGCAGAGGCTCACAGACTTGGTCCAATGGGCCAATCCCAGGAGAACGGAAAGGTGTCTTCACCGAATCATAGGAAGCACATTCATCTCAGCTGCTGGGATAAGTACAACTCTTGGGAAAGGTTTAGACCTGGGAAGCAAGGGGAGGAGATACAATGTGGGTTAATTATTAAGAAGGGGTCATACGAGGACATGCAATGGACTAAGATGGATTTACAAGAGCAGAAGAAGTGAAATGGGTGATTTAGGATTGGTGATAAATAAATATTAGTTGTTGAAACCTGGTGAAAGGAAGACAACTGGGGAAGAAATCTGTCGGGTTTGTGTGGTTCAGCAAGGACACCGAAGAGAAAGGAAGGAGATGGCACTGTTTATCAGGAAAGTGGATGAAACTTTGTTAGGAAAAGAAAGAAAGACTTGCATTTATATAGCACCTTTCACGACCTCAGGACATCCCAAAGCCCTTTCCAGCCAATGAAGTATTTTTGAAGTGTAGTCACTGTTGTAATGTAGGACGGAGGTGGTCATGTTCATTAGAAAAGGAGTGGTATTGTTTATTAGGGAGAGAGGGCACTGGTTATTAGGGAAGGTTGACGTTACTGAGAGGAAGGAATTAGAAATTGACACAAAGGGGTAGATTTTCAACTTGCCTCCCGGGCGCAGAACTGGCGTTGCGGATTGGCCACCCGCTATAGACACCACCTGATTACTGGGTAGTTTCTATAACAGGCAGCCAATCCGCAATGCCAGTTCTGCGCCCGGGCGACAAGTTGAAACTCTATCCCCGACTCTCTTTGGGTGAATCTGGGGGTCAGAAAGGTTTGTGTGAAAAATGAGTGGTAGGAATATACATCAAGTAGCAAATGAAAGAGGGGGAAGTGCCACTGTGGGGAGACAGAGAGGATTTATGCGGAGGCTGGAATTAGACTGGGACTTACAATGGGAACAATCTGGACACACAAGGGAATTTACTGAAGTACTTCAAAAATCTACAAGGTGAAGGTAATGTCGGATTTGTTGCTAACTAATGGGGAAGCAGTAATGGGCCAGGGAGAACTAAGGGAACATGTAGCCCTAGTAATTATAAAGTTGTTCAGTTTAAGATTGAAATGAGGACAGAACAGATAATAAAAAGCATTAATAAATTGGATTTCAGGAGGGCAGGCTGTGAGGGGGCGAGAGAAATAAAATGAGAAGAACTATTTAAAGGGAGGGAGGTGGATGGGAATTTGGAGTGTTTTAAAAAGACATCTTTCACATTGCAGAGGGCGTTTATCCCAGAAAGAGGTCAAGGAGAGTGAAACTGATGTGGATGAAAAGGGGAATTATGAAACCATTAGGGAGAAAGGGAAGGAAAGGATGGGGAGAGCTATAGAATCAAACAGAGGACAGGCACGAAACAGAGAGGGGACCAGAGAATAATATCAAGGACAGTAACGTCAGGAGTAAGACAAGGGTACGGAGGGACACTGGGCTGGTTACCAGAGGAAGTGGGGAGGTGGGGTCTGAGGAAGAGGGAAGTTACACTATTATTTTGTGACTGTTTTCACCATTGGAAAGGGTTCAGTGAGGCTTGGGCTGAGGGAGGAGCTTAAGGCTGGGAACCCTTAGTATCACAAGGCGAGGCTTAGCAGAAAGATTTAGGCAGCTGATGGTAACCAAGGCGCCAGCCTCCCATACTTTCCATTGGAGGCTACTGGTGGAGTTGGCTGTAGATTTCCCTCACCGATATCTTTCAAAGCATGGTAGACTCGAGTACCGTAACATTGGATTGGAAAGTTGGTGATGTAACCCCCCCCCCGCCCCGATCTTTTAAAAAGGGGCAAGGGAACAAGCCTCAAATTTCAGACCTGTGAGCCTTACCTCCATAGTAGAGGAAGTGTTCGACACTATGTTGAGGGATAGCAGAAAGGAGCATTGGGATGGACACGGTCTAAAGTGATAGGTTGTGTCTGACCAATTAACGGGATTTCTTCGCTGAGGCTGCAGCTCTGGTAATTAAGGCTGAGGCAGTGGCTGTGACCCCAGGAAGGCAAGTGGCAGTGTCCTACATAAAAGACCAATTCACAAGGTGTGTAATAGATGGCAAAGTATTAGGCTGGATTGATGTGTGGCTGAAAGGTAGACAGCAAAGATGGTGGGGTGTGAGAAGGGGACAGGATGGACATCTCCACCAGCAGATTCCCACATGGGTCAGGTTGAAGGGTGAAATATTGGGCCAGGATTTGCTGTAGCATGAGTCCTGTGACTGTACCCCCCTCAGAAGGAATCAGCTCCTCTGAGGATTTGTTGTCCGTGAGGTCCATTGGCTGCTGTTGCATGCATGAAGGCCCTGGCGGAGAGAAAAGATATTTCACTCACTGCTGAAATCAAGTCAACACAACTGAGTGTCTTATGACATGTGGGTCGCTGATATTTTATTCTGTCACCAAGCAGCTGGGAAGTCCCTGTCTCCCTATCTCCGATGGTCACGGATGCCGAAATGCCACTGATCTCCAGTGCCTCCTCCTCTGCAGTTGTCAGCTGTGAGATCTGTGGAGGCCCACCGCCGGTTCTCTCCCTCTCCTATTGTATTCTGTGCTCTCTTCTCCTGCAACAGGGGAAAGAACAGACCTATGGGTGAGTGTAATGGCATATGTTCACTCGATGGATGGAGTGCATTTGGTGGGGGTAACTATCTGGGACAGGCATGACATTGCATAAGGATGAGGGTGAGTGCCAGTGGTGGATGGATAGATGGGGATGTGAGGAAGTGCATAGAAAGAGAAGGATGGGTGCGCATGCAAGGTAATTGGGTGTGAGGAGTGATGTGATGGAGTAGGCTTGACAAGGCAGAGTGAGGGGGTGGGGTGATGCGCACAGCAGGATGTAGGTGAATGTGCCACTGTACTCAACTTTCCTGACCTGGTTAGGTCATTAAAGCGCTTCCTGCATTGCATCGAGGAGTGTGGCACAATGCTACTGCTGCTGACCTCCTGTGTCACCTCCAGCCAGGCCTTCTTTGTGTCAGCAGCAGGTTTCATCCTCCTGTTGCTGGGGAAGAGTATCTTACTCCGGCTCCTCACTGACACCAGCAGCACATCTGGGAGATGCTACAGATGCATTCGCACCCGAATGACCAGATTTAGGAACAGCTTCTTTCCCAGGGCTGTCATCCTACTGAACTCCACAAATAAACTCTAAAGCCTGCACATCTGCCAATGCACTTTATTATGGTTATGTTTATGTTAATGTATTACAAGCCAAATGAATGTTGAATGTTTAAATGTCTTAATCTAAATGTACACTCTCGGGAGCCACAAGCCTGCATTTCGTTGTACTGCACTTGTGCACTAACAATGACAATAAAGTTGATGATGATTATGATTATGATCGAGCGAGGAGATGTTAAATCGAGCCACAGCCCTTGGCCATCTTGAATCCATGATGAAACGATTCCACCTCTTTGTTCAAGCTCCTAACTCCTCCAAATTCCATCTTTGGACTGGCCCTTTAAATTCTCCAGCTGTGATTGCATCATGCGGAGCCGCATCATGCCCGCTGCCGCGCATTCGATGCCAAATCCAGAAGTGATATTATAATGAGGTGGCTGCATTAAAATACCACAGGCGCACGTTGAAAATTCTTTCGGGTTTCCCACCCGCTATTGCAACCCCACCCCCTCCAAATGTGCCTCAGAGTTATTTTCAGGGCCAAAGAGAGGGAAAGAAAGATTGAATAGAAAAGAGACAGAAAGGAAAAGTAAGAAAAAAACTTAAAATGTAAAATTTGACATTTTTAAAATCTCTCTGAAAAATTCAAAATCTGAATGAGACTCCACACTTGTAATAGTTAATTTTTGGTGCCAAAAAGGTTGATTGGCAGTAATTAACAATTATCACATCGTTAAAAGGGTACTTGCACTACTAATTACGAGCCCTAAATATCTGCGGTAGGTTCAGTTCGTGAAGTGCAGGGCTAGTAACATCCTGTGCTTTTTATTCATTATCCCCCAGTCACTCACATTCATTCCCTGACACAGATGTAGACTGCAGTATGGTGCACAGTACCTTGGCTTGTAACCGCTGTTTGAAGAGGCCTTGACAGCAATGTTAAGTAAGTATTAATTTTGATCCGCTAGGTGTCCATTGAAGTCACTGTCCACGTTTTCTCACCAGCACCTCCCAGCATGCATGCTTCACCCATTCAAACTCTAGCTAGCACAAGCACAGAAACATCTACCCTGGGGGCGGGTTTAGTTAGTGAGATCGCTCGGTGAACCAGAGTTCGAGTGAGGAGGGGCAAGCGGATTTGGCACTGGAATAACACAAACCAGCTAGCTGCAGGGCCAGCTCGCATGCTCCTTCAGACCACCACGGAGAATGTGGCCAGTTCGCATTGAACGAGGTCCTAAGTGCAGGCGTAGAGGGTGATAATGGGTCCATGGCAGCCGAGCAGATTGGGCATGGGTGCCTCGCATTATATGGGGCTGAGGCCTGCTCAGCACCAATGCACACAGCACCAGATAGGGCAGTAACTGCGAAAGGCGTGTGCACGAGCTGTACGCAGAGTTCATTGAGACTCTGGCTCCTTTTCAAATTAGGGGCAAGCCCAAGAATGTGCCAGGGTGCCAACATTTCACCACACCATAGGTGAAAAAACAGAGGGAACGAAAGAAAATAATCCAAAGAAGGAGAGCACCTGACTGACAACGGGTTAAAAAATGATTAAACTCTCTCAGTGCTGCACTGGGAGTGTCAGCCTGGATTACGTACTCAAGTTTCTGGAGTGGGACTTGAACCCACAACCTTCTGACCCCAAGGTGTGAGTGCTAGGTGAGCCAAAGCTGACACTGCACTTACTGCAGTGCCAATGCAGGTATCATTGTGATTTTATTCTTGAGTAATGGATGACACATTAGATTCTTTGTACTTGGCATATAACTTGCCAAAAAATAGAAAGCTATCAACATAGCACTTTGAGAAACAGCTACTGAAGAGATCAGCTAAAAGGGCAAGGTCCATGAGAATACAACCCAAGAGTTAGATTGATTAAGAAGAAAAATTCAGACTGTTCCAGAGAGTGGGTCAAGTCAGAGCAGAATATAATGGAAATGAAGTTGAGCAGGAGAGAGGGAGGGGGATAAACATAAGCAGATGTCATTTGAAAGACAAATGCTAGAAGTTTAAATGTAGGAAGAAGTGCAAAATACTGAGCTCTGTGCAGAGAATGAACTGGCTAGCTACAGCAGTTCTTAAAATAAAAAGGAAACGCAAGGAGAATTTAATGAGGCTTTAGAGAATCTCGCTAACAGCGAGTGCAGGGCAGAACATCGGGACAATAGTGTCCTGGCCAATATTTATCCCTCAACCAGCACCACTGAAAAACAAATTATCTGCTCATTACTGTTTGTGGGACCTTGCTGTGCGTAAATTGGCTGATGCGTTTCCAATATTTCAATAGTACTTCATTGGCTGTAAAGTGCATTTGGACGTCCTCTATTCACGAAAGGCGCTATATAAATGCAAGTCTTTCTTTCTTCTTTCTGTAGGCCAATCACCAAGTTGCATCCAGCAAGGCTCTGTGCCGAAGGGGAGCCTCGAGAATTGAGCCCTAGAGTGCAACAGTTAAATAGATGCAAAACATTAGCCAGAAGGGACCGAGAGTACTGCAGCCAAATTTGCTGATGATACAAAGATAGGTGGGAAAACAAATTGTGAGGAGGACACAAGGGGCTGGATTTTCTTTGAGGAGGCGGGACTACAACTTTCGGGGTTGTCGTCCCACCTCCATCAAGTTCTAGCCAACCCACTCGATTTTGACTTGATTGACTTTGTTGAGCCCACCCAGCGGGCTCAGCAGGCCAATTAAGGGCCACCCGGCAACAGGTGATGTCACAGATTGATATTTCATCTGCCAAGATTGACAGATGAAATATCAGCATTCGACAGCCGGTTGAAGCTGTCAAACACTGACAATCTGTACTCCAGGTTAATTCCTTCCTCAGGATGATTTAGAGATCTCTCCGGAACAGAAAGCTGAATGCTGCAATTTTTGACAGATCGCGGCCATTCTGCTTTCTGTACCGATGAGATGAGGGACTCCTGAGACCTGAAGGAAGGCTGTAAAGGTAGGTAAAACTTCTTTAAACACACCAAACACACTTACCTCTGCACTCATGCACCCATCACTCACATGAACACCGGACATCTCGACCACTCCAAGCCCTTCATCCCGACGGCCCGCCTTGCTAACTTGGCGTGGTTTGGAGCTGTCGGGAATCCCACATTTCACCAATGAAAATAGGGATTAGGCTAAAAACTGCCTGTTAACTGGTAGTTAATTGGCACTAATCCCCTTCCCGCCTCGGTGAGGCGGGTCCCAGTGCGGGTCAGGTACCCGCCTCTTTTGAAACTGGCATGGAGGCGGGTTGGGGGCAGGATGGTTTTGTGCCCCCCAATTTCAGGATTTTAACCCCCCACACACCTCCAATCCCGCCTCCTTGACCCAATGAAAATCCAGCCCAAAGAGTCTGCAAAGGGATATAGAGAGGTTAAGTGAGTGGGCAAAAATCTGGCAGATGGAGTATAATGTGGGACAGTGTGAGGTTATCCGCTTTGATAGGAAGAAGAGAAGCAAAATATTATGTAAATGGAAAGAGACGACAAAATGCTGTGGTACAGAGGGATCTGGGTGTCCTCGTACATGATACACAAAAAGTTAGCATGCAGGTACAGCAAGTAATTCGGAAGGCAAATGGAATGTTGGCCTTTATTGCAAGGGGGATGGAGTATAAAAGTAGGGACGTCTTGCTACAACTGTACAGGGCGTTGGTGAGACCACACCTGGAGTACTGCGTACAGTTTTGGTCTCCTTATTTAAGGAGAGATAAACTTGCATTGGAGGCAGTTCAGAGAAGGTTCACTAGGTTGATTCCTGGGATGAAGGGGTTGTCTTACGAGGATAGGTTGAGCAGATTGGGCCTATACTCAGCGGAATTTAGAAGAATAAGAGGTGATCTTATTGAAACATAAGATTTTGAAGAGGCTTGACAGGGTAGATGCAGAGAGGATGTTTCCCCCTCATGGGGGAAATCTAGAACTAGGGGGCATAGTTTCAGAATAAGGGGTCACTGATTTAAAACGGAGATGAGGAGAAATTTCTTCTCTCAGAGTGTCGTGAACCTTTGGAATTCTCTACCCCAGAGAGCTGTGGAGGCGGAGTCATTGAACATATTCCAGACTGAGATAGACCGATTTTTGAACTACAGGGGAGTCAAGGGTTATGGGGAACAGGCAGAAAAGTGGAGTTGAGGCCAAGATCAGATCAGCCATGATCTTATTGAATGGCGGAGCTGACTTGAGGGGCCGAATGGCCAACTCCTGTTCCTATTTCTTATATTCTTATAATAAAATTTGATGCATGACAAAAAATAGGCATAACTAGGGTTACCAACTCTGGGCCTCCCACCTCCAACCATCCTGCCCAGTCAAACAGCCTGTTTTCCCATCTCCAATATATTTGTCATTAATAAACAAAAAAGTGTCCAAAACATTTTTATAAGAGCACCCAATTTTTTTTAATGCCCCCAATGATCTCTCTCCTTGGATTGTTCACAGCAGTGTCCAGGAGATTAATCGTTAATTCCAGGAGACTCCAGGGCAATCTGGGAGGCTTAACCGAGATGCTGGTATCATCTGATTGAAGAGCAAGGCTGAGTGATGTGTACAGAACATTAACCTCAGCTAAAATCCAACTGAAAGAAAAACGGCACATCGTGCGACACTGCTCAACTGAAAAGACAGCAACTGGTATCACCTTCAAAACTGAACACTGCGCTGGGTAGTATCAAGGTATCAAAGGTGGGGAGATTGTAGAGTTCTGAACTAGGCGATGTTATGGCAAGTCGAGCAGATAGTGAATGTTGTGAAGTTGTCATTTTGATGCAAGGCTACTCTAATGTTTGCAGTGGTTAATTTGATGACCATTCTATCTTTGATTGTGTAGAAATAGCTATTAGTAGATCTTCTTTGTGCCCAGTTCAGATCTTGATCTCTCTTCTGAGATGAGGGCTAGTCGCTGGTCTACCATTATGGCACCGTCTGTCTGGTTTTCGGAAGGCAGGAAGGGCACATTGGGCACTGGTGTTAGACAGCGGATATTCTCATACCCACCACACCCAGCATCATGTGTCTTCAGATGACGGAAGCCAAATTGAATGACCATACCAGATTTTAACTGGCGCCAACAGGGTGAGCGGCGAACATAGGGCTGATGGGACAAGGGGAGAGGGTTGAGCATGAAGCCAAAGGGGGGGAGGGGGGAGTGGGGGGCGCGAGGGGAGAGTGTGAGGCCTGAAGGGGGGAGGGGGGAGCGTGAGGGGAGAGGGGTGAGCGTGAGGCCTGAAGGGGGGAGGGGGGAGCATGAGGGGAGAGGGGTGAATGTGAGGCCTGAAGGGGAGAGGGGGGAGTGGGGGGCGCGAGGGGTGAGTGTGAGGCCTGAAGGGGGGAGGGGGGAGCGTGAGGGGAGAGGTGTGAGTGTGAGGCCTGAAGGGTGGGGAGGGGGGAGCATGAGGGGTGAGTGTGAGGCCTGAAGGGGGGAGGGGGGAGCGCGAGGGGAGAGGGGTGAGCATGAGGCCTGAAGGGGGGAGGGGGGAGTGGGGGGCGCGAGGGGTGAGTGTGAGGCCTGAAGGGGGGAGGGGGGAGTGGGGGGCGCGAGGGGTGAGTGTGAGGCCTGAAGGGGGGAGGGGGGAGCGCGAGGGGAGAGGAGTGAGTGTGAGGCCTGAAGGGGGGAGGGGGGAGTGGGGGGCGCGAGGGGTGAGTGTGAGGCCTGAAGGGGGGAGGGGGGAGCGTGAGGGGAGAGGTGTGAGCTTGAGGCCTGAAGGGTGGGGAGGGGTGAGCAGTGAGCATGGCATCGGTAGGGCCAGATTGAGAGGCTGGCTATTGGGCCGGAAGGCTGCAGCTGGGGTGAGAAGAGGGAGGGAGAGTTCGGAGGCTGTGGAGAAGACCGGGGGTGGTGGGGAAGATCAGGGTGGGGGGGGGTATCCAATTGTGGGTGTGGGAGGTGGGGGGGGTCAGCAGATCGTGGAGAAGGGAAGCAGGTTAGCTTGGCGGTGGTGGGGGGCTGGGAAGAAGCACTCCTGCTCCTCCTGGCCAAGGAACAGTTCTGGCAAAGTATTTACCTCCTGTATCCGGCAGTTCTCGACTCCCTTCAGCTGCCGTGTTTCCCGGGCCCTGGGAAACTGGTCCTGCAAATGTTAAAAGTAAAACTGTGGTTAAATTTGAGGCTGCAGCCTCATTAAAATATTTAACTGATGGACCCGCCTCCACAGAGCAGGTTGGTCACCCGCACCCCCAGCCCGCCTCCATTAAAACCGGAAGGGGGCACAATGGAAGCGCGGTGGGGTTGGGTTTCCGATTTTTGAATTTTTAACCCCTCTGCCTCCTGGGGTTTAAAATTTTCCCCTATGGCTCTGTGAACTCACCAGTTGAATGATTGGTTATCTTGACAACCTGCAGAATGAAACCCTAGCCTGCAAGGTAATAATTGGCTGTAAATTGCTTTGGGAGGTCCTGAGGCTTGGGCAAATAAGTGGCAAGTAACATTCGCGCCACAGAAGTGCCAGGCAATGACCATCTCCAACAAGAGAGAGTCTAACCACCTCTCTTTGACATTCAACGATATTACCATCGCCAAATCTCCCACCATCAACATCCTGGGAGTCATCATTGGCCAGAAGCTTTATTGGACCAGCCACATAAATACAGTGGCAACAAGAGCGGGTCAGAGGCTGGGTATTCTGCGGCGAGTGTCTCACCTCCTGACTCCCCAAAGCCTTTCCACCATCTACAAGGCACAAGTCGGGAATGTAATGGAATACTCTCCACTTGCCTGGATGAGTGCTGTTACAACAATGAATGTTTTCTGTAAGCTTTGCAGCCATGCAGCGCTCCAGGCTTTTAAATAGAGAAAAACACGTATGCGCGGTATTTTGAACGGGGGCTACACGGTCTAAAAATAAATTACAGGGAACATTGCCAGCAACACTCAAGAAGCTCGTCACCATCCAGAACAAAGCAGCCTGCTTGATTTGCATCCCACCCACCACCTTAAACATTCACTCCCTCCACCACCAGCGTACTGTGGCTGCAGTGTGTACCATCTACAAGATACATTGCAGCAACTCGCCAAGGCTTCTTCGGCAGCACCTCCCAAACCCGTGACCTCTACCACCTAGAAGGACAAGGGCAGCAGGCGCATGGGGACACCACCGCCTCCAAGTTCCCCTCCAAGTCACATACTATCCTGATTTGGAAATATATCGCCGTTCCTTCATCGTCGCTGGGTCAAAATCCTGGAACTCCCTCCCTAGCAGCACTGTGGGAGTACCTTCACCACACGGACTGCAGCAGTTCAAGAAGGCGGCTCACCACCACTTTCTCAAGGGGAACTAATGATGCGCAATAAATACTGGCCTTGCCAGCGATGCCCACATCCCATGGACGAATTAAAAAAAAAAAAAAAATGGCAGGGTTTTTAAAAAACGTTCCGTCTAACAGCATGGCTCTCATTGTACGCATGCTGCCTAATTGTGGTTGAGTTTTGGAGTGGAGTCATGAGCCGGGTGGTCAGCAGATAGCCCTTGTCACCCTGTAGCCACCCTCTGGTTCGTCTTCGTGGCTCAGAGACTGAGGGAACAGCGGACTGGCACAGAATTAAAGCATCAAACTGCTAGGATACTAGGCATTCACCATCATGAGCATGGTCGCATACCATCTGCACATTCAGTGAGTGATGAGCTTTGCGGTTGCGGTACTTTTGAGCATATAGATGCAGCGCCCAGAAAGCCACGTGCGTGCAGTCGATGGCGCCTTGCACCATGGGGAAGCCCGCTATCCTGGCAAAGCCACGTGCATGCTCTGACTGCTCCTCTTTGGTCAGAGAAAAGACAATGAACTCTCCTCTCCTTTTAAAGAGCGTCTGTCACCTCTCCTGTGCAGCAGTCGACGGTGAACTGGGAGATGTTACAGATGTTGTCTATTCCAGCCTGGAAGGATCCCGATGTGAGAAATTCAGGGCCACGGTCACCTTCACAGCCACTGGCAGCGCTGCCCTTGCCCTGGTGTGAAGCTGCAGGTCTGGTTGAAAGAGATGGCAAAGTTCTGTGAGCACCTCCTTTGTAAAGCACAGACACCTCACACACTGCTCCTGGCTCAGGTTGAGGTAAGAGAATTGCTCTCGGAAGACCTTAGGTGGGTAAGGCCTGCTGCTGAGTGCCCTTCTCCCCCTCGAACTGCTCCCTCTGCGAGCAGCTTGTCCTCTTCTTCGCTGCCTCTGCTCCATCTCCCTGTCATGCTGCAGGCCAAGGGGGAGGACAACTAGAGCACCCATGACTGGGAGCAAGTGGTCTGAGCAGAACCTTTGAAGTCAGAACCAAGGCCTTCTCTACTTGCAGCGCCACTCCTTGTCACCTCAACAACTTCAAACAACTCGAGAAAGCGCCAAACACTTCCACAAACTTACACAGAGCAAGTAGAAATTAATCAGCAACTCACCTGAGAGTGGTTGATGGTCCCTTTAAATATCAGTGGTAGGGGGTCCTGGCAGCTGCTGAACACACATTGAGCTGTGTGAGATTAACACAGAGCATTAGTTCCAGCGTTGAGGATGAAAATGGCAGCGCTGGCGTCAAATCAGAGTTACACACAGACTGACTTCACGATCTGCCTACTGTACATACTTCTGACGCACACTCCCAGCGCAGATGCTAACGCCCTCACCAAGATAGCGTCTGGCACGGCCCACACCAGAATTGTGCACTCTAACAACGGGCACTATAACAACAGGTAACAACGGGTACTACGCTAACAACGGGCACTACGCAATCAACAGGCACTACACTAACAATGTGTACTACGCAATCAACGGGCACTACGCAAGAAACGGGCACTGCGCTAACAACGGGCACTACGCAATCAACGGGCACTACACTAACAATGTGTCCTACGCTAACAACGGGTACTACGCAATCAACGGGTACTACGCTAACAACAGGCACTACGCTAACAACGGGCACTACGCTAACAACGGGTACTACGCAATCAACGGGCACTATGCTGAAACGGGCACTACGCAATCAATGGGCACTAGGCTAACAACGGGCACTACGGAATTGAATGTTTAGCTCGCAGTCTTATTTTTCTTTTTAAAAGCTCTGACCAAGTACCAAATAAGATATCCTCAAGAAAGTTCTCTGCTGCATTAAGCGCTGTGCGTTCCAACTGAAATCTTGTCCGCCTTGTGTTCCTCTGACTCATCAAGCGTGCTACAACACTTGTTATTCAGTCTGCAGTCAGCCAGGGAAAGCAACTGACTCGAGAACAGCGGGATTTGAGTAATGAAGGGAATCACTAAAATTCATCAAATTGTTTACTGTGGAGAAGAATTCAAATCCAAAGGGGATACAACTTAAAAATGAAGCAGTTGGAAAGGAAGACAGGAGAACTTCTTCACCTAAAGGGTGATAGCTGTTGTGTATGTACCTTTAAGAGAATAACTGGTCTCAGACTGCAGTACCGGCAGTGACCACCCCTGTATAAAAGGCGCTAGAGAGCCTCTGTTGTTTAGATTCGTTTATGCCTTCCACCAGTAAAGATCGTTTTGTTTTTTCTCCTGCTAGTCCGTGTCTCAATCATTCACGGACTTAACACTGGCGACGAGTTAGAAATGAACTTACCTGCAACTCAGCAACAGCTCCGACGACGTTGTTGAAGGTCGGAGCCAGAAGAAAGAAAAAAAAAGAGTCCATTGAAACTCGAGGAACGGGCGTCGACTGTCAATCATCAGGTTCAAGGCTTTGCAGGAGAGACTGTCCAGAGCCAGGCTGGGTTCCTCAGTCCGTGGTTTCCCAGCTAATCGGGCTGGTGGCAGGTAGTGCTCTGATCTTTCCTGGGCTGCAACGGGGCCGGGCAGCGAGTCGGGAAGCAAGGAGAGAGAGAGAGAGGGTGGAGCATACAGGGCGCGGCCGGTATTTCGAAGCTGGGCAGCGTTCGGACCTCAGAAGAGGGAGGGAAGTATCCCAGAGGGTCCGCTCCACGACGGGAAAATAATAAAAGAAAAAGAATACGCGCAAGAAACCGTGGAAAGCAGCGCTAACAACAGCGGGGAAGAAGGAAAAGCGCGGGAGGCGCCATTTTGTTAAATTGGAGAAGAAGGCAAAGCGCGGGAGGCGCCATTTTAGATTTGCAAGATGCCGAAGACTGGCTGTATCACTGCTTTGGATAATACATTAGAGGACTGGACCACGTATGTGGAAAGAGTCGAGGTATATTTTGAGGCAAACGATATAGCGGAGGGGAAAAAGGCATCGATATTGTTAAACTTAATGGGCGCTAGAACGTACGGCCTATTGCGGGACCTGATTACTCCAGCCAAACCGAAGGCGAAGAGTTTTAACGAAATTGTTGCTGTTCTACAGGAGCACTTAAACCCTGCACCACTGTTGATAGCAGAAAGATTTAAATTCCACAGGAGAACTCAGCACAAAGATGAGAGCAATGCTGAGTATCTTACGGAACTACGCAAGCTATCAAAGCACTGCCAGTTCGGAGCAGGACTGGCAGATACCCTACGGGACAAATTTGTCTGTGGACTCCTGAGTGAAGGAACACAGAAGAAGTTACTCGCAGAAAAAGAGCTGACGCTAGATAAGGCTTTCAGCGTGGCAGTATCGTATGAAGCAGCAGCCAGGAGAGCTGCAGAAATTCAACAAAAACCACAGGAATACGGCACCCACGAAATGACACGGGGATTTGCAAAATGTTATCGCTGCGGCAGAACTAACCATGACCAGAAGGACTGCTGGTCCAAAGACAAAATATGCAGACAATGCGGGAAGATTGGACACATTGCACGAGTTTGTAGGTCTGGGAAGAAGACCAGCGACAACAAAAAGGCTACTAAGGAACCGTACAAGAAAGTACAAAAGATGACGGACAGTAGTTCCGAAGACCAGATGAGCGATAATGAATCCGGAAACAGAAGACTAAGCTGTCTCAAACTTCACAATGTAATCGCAAAAGAGGATCACCGAACCATTTGGGTCACTCTCACGATAGCAGGGTCCCAAGTTAAAATGGAATTGGATACAGGATCAGCGCTAACCGTCATGAATCGACGAGACTACGAGCGGCTATTTTCACACATACCCTTGAGAGAGACATCCATCATCTTGACGACGTATACGGGGCAAAAAGTATACCCCAGAGGAAAAATAAGGGTGCCTGTCAAATACAATGGCAAGAAAATACGGAAATTGTACCTCTACATACTGCCAAATGGTGGACCACCATTATTGGGACGGGAATGGATCAGGAAGATAAACTTAGATTGGCACTCCATTCATGCAATGATGGTGGATGGTAAAAAAGATGAAGACGTCACTCCTGGACGATTGTCAACAATCTTAGCTAACGCCAAAGAGGTATTTCAACAAGAACTGGGCACGCTTAAAGGCGTAACCGCCTCGATAAAAATAGAAGAGAATGCAGTTCCCAAGTTTTTTAAAGCGAGACCGGTACCATATGCAATTCGCCCAGCCGTCGAGGCAGAGCTGGAGAATCTGGAGAAGGCGGGCGTGTTGTCTAAGATCGACTGGAGCGAGTGGGCGACACCCATCGTTCCTGTCATGAAGAAAACGTTAACCAATAAGTCCAGAGAGCCAAGGAAGATTCGCATCTGTGGGGATTTCAAGGTGACGGTGAACCCTGTCCTTCGCACAGTACAATATCCTCTTCCAAGGATAGAAGACATCTTCGCCTCGCTGTCTGGAGGGAAGCGTTTTACAAAAATTGACCTAGCACAAGCATATTTGCAGATGGAGGTTGAAGAGTCCTCTAGGAAGTATCTCACGATAAACACTCACAAAGGTCTTTACCAGTATCATCGATTGGTATTCGGAGTAGCATCGGCTCCGGCGATATGGCAAAGAGTGATGGAACAAGTCCTGCAAGGGATTCCGGGGACTCAGTGTTACTTGGACGACATCCTTGTAACAGGTGAAGATGACAGTGAACACCTTAACAACCTAGAACAGGTGCTCACTAGACTACGGGAACATGGGCTGCGAGCCAACCGCCCCAAGTGCGAATTTTTTAAGAAACAGATATCGTATTGTGGCCACGTGATTGATGAAGAGGGGTTACATAAGTCCCCTGACAAAATTGAAGCGGTTGTTAAGGCCCCAACGTCTGAAAATGTGTCGCAGCTGAGGTCATTCCTCGGGTTGGTGAATTACTATCATAAGTTTTTGCCGAATTTGTCGACAATTCTGCACCCACTGAACGCGCTGCTACGAACGGGGGTAGCATGGAAATGGAGCGATGATTGTAAGCGTGCTTTTCAGAAGAGTAAGGACTTAATCACTTCAAAGGAAGTATTGGCTCACTACAACCCAGCACTGCCAATCAGGCTGGCGTGTGATGCGTCTCCCTACGGCATTGGGGCGGTACTGTCACATAAATTCCTTGATGGTTCGGAGAGGCTGATAGCTTTTGCGTCACGCTCGTTAACTTCTGCCGAGTGTAACTACGCCCAGATTGACAGCGAGGCCCTCAGCCTAGTGTTGGGGGTGAAGAAGTTCAATCACTATCTGCACGGTCAAAAATTTACTCTACTAACCGATCATCAACCTCTTGTCTCCATTTTCAACCCTCAGAAGGGCGTACCGATAATGACAGCACAACGGCTGCAGAGATGGTCCCTTTTTCTAGGGGCACACCAATATGACATCGAGTACAAAGAAACTAAACAGCATGGAAATGCTGATGGATTGTCACGTCTACTGTTGCCGACGGTGGAAGAAGAAGACCTTGCAGTGGATCCAATGGAGTTATTCCACTCGACCATAGTCGAATGTCTCCCTGTGACGAATGCAAACATAGAAAAGGAAACACGGAATGACCCGACACTATCACGGGTCTATGATTTAACGGTGAAGGGATGGCCAGCACATGGCGAACCACTGCTGCCAGCATTCTCGCCGAGAAGAGAACAGCTGTCAGTGTGCAGAGGAACCTTGATGTGTGGATCCAGAGTAGTGATTCCACCCAAATTGAAGGATAGAGTGCTCAATGAGCTTCATGAGGGTCATCTGGGAGGGGTAAAAATGAAGAACTTAGCTAGAGCGTTTGTGTGGTGGCCGGGAATCGATAGAGAAATCGAAGAGATGACCAAGAGCTGTGCAAGATGCCAGAAGGTCCAAAACGCCCCACCACAAGCTCCTCTGCATCCATGGGAGTGGCCCTCATCTCCATGGCAAAGGGTGCACATTGATTTTGCTGGTCCCTTCATGGACTCGATGTTTTTAATTGCGGTGGATGCACATTCAAAGTGGCCAGAGGTAATAAAAATGTCCTCAACCACCATGGAAATAACTATCACAGTTTTACGAACCATATTCGCCAGGAATGGGCTGCCTGAACAGATTTGCTCTGACAATGGACCACAGTTTGTGTCTGAAGAGTTCCGGAGGTTCTTAAAGAACAATGGTGTTAAGCATTACACATCTGCCCCATATCATCCAGCCACTAATGGATTGGCCGAGAGGTTTGTCCAAACATTCAAGAAGGCTATCAAGGCAATGTGTAATGAAGATATACCCCTACAACACAAGGTGAACAACTTCTTGTTTGCCTACCGGAATGCGACACATGCGGTTACCAACCAAACTCCAGCCATGATGTTCTTCAATCGAAGACTACGATGCCGCTTGGATTTGGTTAAGCCAAACGTCCGAAGAGATGTGGAGAACAGGCAGTTTCAGAATATGAATGAAAGGCCGACCAGGAGTTTTAAGATAGGTCAACCAGTTTTGGCCCGGGACTACCGCACTGAGAAATGGCAGCCAGGAACGATTTGTACACGACAAGGACCTCTCATGTATACCGTGGACGTTGGGGAGAGCATTGTAAGACGACATGCTGACCAGATTCTAGAGTCACTGGAAAACGTCAACTCCACACCACGATCTGATACACCTGGTAATGAAATCGACGTTCCAATTGCAGCTACCGCAGACCCGGTAATATTGGAAGCAGATGAACCAAACAATGACATTGATTCCGACTCAACATTGCCAGAAGAACCTGATACCCCAAAGAGGCGTTATCCAGACAGAATCAGGAAGCCTCCTCAAAGACTGAACTTATAATTGCTTAAACTTAACCAATGTATCTAGCAACAGTAATTGTGATTGTAATTCGTTATCATTAGTTGTTAAATGAATGTTATGTACTGTTTATCTAAAAGGGGAGGAATTGTTGTGTATGTACCTTTAAGAGAATAACTGGTCTCAGACTGCAGTACCGGCAGTGACCACCCCTGTATAAATGGCGCTAGAGAGCCTCTGTTGTTTAGATTCGTTTATGCCTTCCACCAGTAAAGATCGTTTTGTTTTCTCTCCTGCTAGTCCGTGTCTCAATCATTTACGGACTTAACAATAGTGCTGGGGAGGACTCGGTATAAATGGGCCCATGTGACAATTGGATGAGTTTTCCAAGAGAGAAGTAATTGATGTAGCTGATAAGAAGACGGGTTGGTGGAGTGATGTATTAAAAGGAAAAGAGATGGGTTTCTTGGGCCTAATGAGTGGTCATTTTGATTGTGTGATAGTGTAAAACGGGTGATAGTGAGCCGGCAACCCATTTTGCATCTCCCCATTTCTATTTCCGTTGAGTCAATGGGAAGTGTTGAAAGACCCAGATGCGGCCTTAAAGAAACAAAGAAAGACTTGCATTTACATGGAGAGAGAAATGATTGGAGGGCAGAAAGGAAAGGGTAGGAGGAAAGCAAAGTTTCTGGGAAGTGAGGTGAGTCGTGTGTGTGTTGGGGCTGCTTGTTTACTACACACGTACATGAAGTAGATTTAACAACTGAGGGAAAGATGTTGACATTTTTCTGATGAAAGACTTGCATTTATAAAGTATCTTTCTTTCATGACCTTAGGACGTCTCGAAGTGCACAAACAGCCAATGAAAAAGGGTTTTGACCCGAAACGTCAACTCAAATTTCTCTTCACAGATGTTGCCTGACCTGCTGAGTTTTTCCAGCATTTTCTGTTGTTATAGCCAATGAAATACTGTTGAGGTTTAGTCATTGTAATAATGTAGGAAACGTGGCAGAAAATTTGCGCACAGCAAGGTCCCACAAACAGCAGTGAGGTAATGACTAGATCATCTGTTGTTTTTAATGCTGGTTGAGGGATTAATATTGGCCAGGACACTGAGGGAACTCCCCTGTTCTCCTTTGAAATAACACCTTGGGGTCTTTTACAATCTCCTGAGAGATCAGACGAAGCCTTGGTTTAACGTCTCATCTGAAAGACAGCATCTCCAACAGTCCAGCACTACGCTCAGCATTGAAATGTCAGCCTAGATTTTATGCTCAGTATCAACTGGAGTGGGATTTGAACCCACAGCTTTCTGACCCAGAGAGCAAGAGTGCGAGCACTACCAGTAAGTCACAGCAGCCACTTAAACGACTGTGTGCTAAAGATGTATGGGTTACAGCCTTACTTGCTCTGATTCACCCAAGTTATTGGTTTATCATTTAAACGAGGTGATCATTAACGAATTAATTATGTCAGCCTTCATTTCTTACAAAAATTGTGGAAACAATTGTGTCCCTTGCAGAAAAACGGATGAGAAATAATTGTATGTATTAATATTTCATTGTAAGAACAATTTTAATTACCCTGCAGAATTAATTATAGCTGTTACCTCAAGCTTTCGAATGTATGGTTGGAATCTAATGAGAGCTGGGAATAGACGCTGGTTGAATTTTCCTCGTCTGATTCAGGGTGTATTTAAGAGAATAAATCTCGATTTTAAGACGTTGGATTCAATCAATGCACTAATCCCCACTCGCATCACGCACCCATGCTCTTTGCCATTTTCTGCCCTCTTCTTCTGAAAGGGTTGACTTTAGGCTCAGCTACAACCTCCCCAGTATCTCGCCCAAGTTAATGTGTGAGCCGAGGTAATGGGTGATGGAAGGTTACTCAACCGAGTGAAGCCTCACAACCAAGTTCAATCTTGTCCTCACCTGCTGTCCACATGCACACACTTACAGCAGGGGTCATGGATTGTGACCAGGAGTGGGAAAGCCAGGGCTGATTTTCTCCATCCCTAATCACGGGGGCACTGAGGCCAATTGTATCACTCCCACTGCCATCCTGGCTCAGATGAGATAACTCAGCACAGAGCGAGAGTCGTGCCTGGTCTATGTGTCTCGGTAGACTTTTGCCTTTATCACTGGGTTCAGGAGAGGTGCTAGTCATCCCTTCTTTAATACAATTTCCCCTCTCCAGTTGTCTCCCTTCCTGACTCTTGCTGGGCTCCAGTTCCACAGGGCTGGCTTCCCTTCCATACCACAGCCAGTGGTCATGCTTTACGTGTGAGCCTTGACAGTGAGTGTCAGCGGGCTATTTGACTGGGGAGAACATCACAGTAAAGCCAAATGCTGCCCACATGGGGCCTCCACACACGGGCAACTTCCAGCAGTGGTGCCTCTGGCTGATTTTTCACCCCTCTCTAGTCCAGGAGCTACTGACATAAGTTAAATCAGCACAGATTGGGTTTAAAAATTGAGACTTCCTTGAATTGTACAGTGTGTGCTTGGCAATTCTTATTATTATTATTATGCAAGATTAGGCAAAGTGTGAGCACACGTACCTTGACAGCTTGCAAAAACCAGCAGATGTCTTCCTCACCTGCTTGGCAGCGCACTAAGTGACTGAGCCCATTCACCTCCCTATACCTTTCGAGGACTGCTCCTGCCAACTGCACACAGTGGAACAGATCTTTACTGACCAGGTGCTAACCTGATGGAGCAGGTTGCCTGCCCGTTATAGATTCCACCTGATTCTCATTCCATCGGTTTCAAAGTGATGAAAATCAGCTGTGTTTTATAAAAGGTGGGGATCTGCTCGACCAGATGAAGGTGATAATCCATCCCAGTAGAAGTGAGAGGCACTCCTTTCTCTACAATGATATCCAATCAACTGAGAATCTGCCTAATCTTTTGCAACTAGGTTACCTGTCATAGAATCATACAGCACAGAAGGAGGCCCACTCTTCCCCAATAGCCCTGCAAATGTTTCCTTTTCAAGTATATATCCATTTCCCTGCAGTATTGAATCTGCTTCCACCATCCTTTCTCGCAGTGCAATCCAAATCAGAACAACTCGCTGCGCGAAAAACATTCTGCTCAACTCCCCCTAAGTTCTTTTGCCAATTATCTTAAATCTGTAGAGTCATAGGGGGAGAAATTGGGTGAGTAGCGCCAGCTGTTAGCGCCTAAAGAGGCAGTCAGTGGCTGTAGCGCCACTGGCTGCGTCTGCGGCGATATTCAGTAGGGGCGCTAATAGTGGCGTTAGGCATTTGCGCTACGCCGCCACCGATGACATCATCGGTGTGCGCAGCACCCCATTTGTGCCCCGTTCGCGATATTTGGTAGCGAACGCCGCAGTTGCGCCGCTCGCTACCCGCGCCCGGTTCACGGGGCCTTACTGTGCCGGCAGCGGCGCAAGTTAAGGTGGAGGTGCGGGGCGGCCGCTTTTTCGGCGGCCGCCTGCCAGCACCTCCGTCCCCGGCATCCTAACCCCCCCCCCGCAGCATTGCCGGCTGTTTCCCGAGAGCCCGGCACTTCTCCTTGGTGCCGGGCTCATTTGCCGGCACTCGCGATCAGGGATCGCGCTGTTGCAGGCACCTCCCCCTTAACAGTGGGAGGAAGGCCTGCAGTACCGCAGCGTGCCGTGCCGCAGCATGTGGCGCTGCAGCACGTTGCGCTGCGATAATCAGTTTCAGCTCCCTAAGAGGGACGCTGAGCGCCTCGAGCCTCGCCCCGTGTCCCTCGAGGGGCACTGAAACTGAATTTCTGGTGATCGGTATCACTCCGATCGCTGCGCTAAATCCTGCGCTACGCCGACTTTTGCGCCACTTTGGCGCCCCAACCCAATTTCTAGGCCATAGAGTTATACAGCACAGAAAGTGGCCCTTCGGCCCATCGTGTCCGCGCCGGCCATCAAGCCCTATCTATTCTAATCCCATTTTCCAGCACTTGGTCCGTAGCCTTGTATGCTGTGGCGTTTCAAGTGCTCATCTAACTGCTTCTTGAATGTTGTGAGGGTTCCTGCCTCTACCACCTTTCAGGCAGTGAGTTCCAGATTCCAACCACCCTCTGGGTGAAAAAGTTCTTCCTCAAATCCCCTCTAAACCTCCTGCCGCTTACCTTGAAACTATGCCCCTTGGTTATTGACCCCTCTACTAAGGGGAAAAGTTCCTTTCTATCTACCCTATCTATGCCCCTCATAATTTTTTACACCTCAATCAGGTCCCCCCTCAGCCTTCTCTGCTCTAAGGAAAACAACCCCAGCCTGTCCAGTCTCTCTTCATAGCTGAAGCGCTCCAGCCCAGGTAACATCCTGGTGAATCTCCTCTGCACCCTCTCCAATGCAATCACATCCTTCCTATAGTGTGGCAACCAGAACTGCACACAGTATTCCAGCTGTGGCCTAACTAGCGTTTTGTACAGCTCCATCATAAACTCCCTGCTCTTATATTCTATGCCTCGGCTAATGAAGGCAAATATTCCATATGCCTTCTTAACCACCTTATCTACCAGTCCTGCTGCCTTCAGGGATCTATGTACATGCACACCAAGGTCCCTCTGATCCTCTGTCCTTCCTAGGGTCCTACCATTCATTGTGTATTCCCTTGCCTTGTTAGTCCTCCCAAAATGCATCACCTCACACTTTTCAGGGTTAAATTCCATTTGCCACTGTTCTGCTCATCTGACCAACACATCTATATCGTCCTGTAGCCTGAGGCTTCCCTCCTCGCTATTTACCACTCCACCAATTTTTGTGTCATCTGCGAACTTATTGATCATACCTCCTACATTCATATCTAAATCATTAATGTACACTGCAAACAGCAAAGGACCCAGCACTGATCTCTGCGGTACACCACTGGACACAGATTTCCAGTCACAAAAACATCCTTCGACCATCACCCTGTGTCCTTTGGTTACCGACCCTCCTGCCACTTCAGAAGAATAGGGCAGAAACAATTTCTCCTTATTTACTGTATCAAAACCCTTCACTATTTTGAACAGCTCTATTAGTTCTTCCCTTAACCTTCTTTGCTCTAAGGAGAACAATTCCAGCTCTCCAGTCTCTCCAAATAACTGAAGTCCCTCATCCCTGGTAAACCTCCTCTCCAAGGCCTCAGTGGAAAACTTCTAAAACTCTTTTTATTAATCTAAGTCCTTTGAAAATCAGTGCAGACCGAAGTGGCTGGAATGAATTAATATAGGAAAGTTTAATTAATCCGGTTGCACTGAGGTGTATTTTGGTAAGATCACTCCTTGAATCTAATTAATTTGCTCTGAATTAAGTTTTAAACATCCTTACTTAACTCAACATAACCTGAAGCAGTATCAGTTGCAGGGAGGGATATATTTCCGATGAACCAAGCCCTATATTTCTTGGATGAGGCTACAAGCTGTAGATTACTTGGTTTCTACTGCAACAAGATGTGCCTCATCAAATGTCTGGCCTTCTTCAAGGAGGCAACAACAACAACTTGCATTCATATAGCACCTTTAACATAGTAAAATCTCCCAAGGTGCTTCACAGGAGCGTTATGAAGCAAAATTTCACACCTAGCCACATAAGGAGATATTAGAACAATTGACCAAAAGTTTGCTCAAAGAGTTAGGTTTTAAGGAGTGCCTTCAAGGAGGAGAAAGAGGTAGAAGAGGCGGAGAGTCTTAGGGAGGGAGTTCCAGCGGTTGGTGCCTAGGCAGCTGAAGGCACGGCCGCCAATGGTGGAGTGATGGAAATTGGGATGTTCAAGATGCCAGAATTGGAGGAGTGCAGAGATCTCAAAAGGTTGTGGGGCTGGAGGAGCGTACAGAGATAGGGAGGGGCGAAGGCCATGGAGGGATTTGAAAACAAGAAGGAGAATTTTAAAATTAAAACGTTGCCGGACCGGGAGCCAAGGTAGGTCAGCGAGCACAGGGGTGATGGGTGAACGGGACTGGGTGTGAGTTAGGATGCGAGAAGCAGAGTTTTGGATGAGCTCAAGTTACAGACTGTGCAAGATAGGAGGCCGGCCAGAACAACTTTGGAACAGAATGAAAGAGGACAATTTGGTGCATAAATAAACTGGGATTTTCAGAATGCATTTCCTAAGATTTTGCATCGGAGGCTTTTCAAAGGAAACGAAAGCCTTGGAATTAAGAGCACCAGCTGGCTGGATTGAAGATTGGCCTAGAGCCAGAAAGATGATAAATGGTTGAGATTCTGCCTCAGGGACTAATTGGGTTCCTTTTCTGTTCCTGAGCAACGTTGGGGGAAGGACTTCCAGTAATGTACTTATTTCAATCAGCCATGTGGCCAGCTTCTGGGTAGGTGACATTGATTCAAGGCCAAGGGGTCCAGGCAAGTTAAACAAACAGGTTAAGAAATGGGAGATGGAATTAACCTGGAAAGATGAGGAAATACTGAAAAATGCACACAATAGAAAAAAGTAAAAGGACTCGGACAAAAGTGGATTGGGTGTATACTTGAAAAGGCACAAAATTAGATGGCTATGGGGAAAGAGCAGAGGAAGTGGGACTAATTGGATTGCTCTTTCTAAAAGCCGGCATAGACATGATGGGCTTATTGGCCTCTTTCTGTGCCGTAAGATTCTATAATCTGATGACTGGCCAAAAGTATTCATTCTATGGAAGTCTTTTTCAACAAGGCATTTAAACAGCTTATTTGAACTCTTGGTAGAACACGGATAAGGCTATGTTTTGAATGCTGTGTCCAATTTTGGGCTTGTTACTTGCCAACATGGTACTGATGTATCTTGAGGTTGGACGGTAGCAATAGGCACCACTGGGACTGAAAGCACCATACTTTAACCGTAGACCCTCATAGAAGCTGTTAACACTAAAGGAGACGGAGAGGCAAAGGGGTCCTGATCTTCAAAATGCTGCAAGGTATTGATAAGAACAATGAAATATTTGGGGAACTTGTAATTCTTTCAATGGTACAGTGCATAAAACTGTGTGGGCTCAAACAATGGTGAAAGTAATAGCTGAATGCTTCGTGTGCCCATATAGAATTCCCCTGTCCACTATTACAATACAAGTGTTAAATGATTTAACATCTCTGTTAAAATACAGGCAGCAGAACATCACCTGAGTGTGTTAAAAATGTGGTTGTTAATCTCACCAATTGCAATTGCCAACCGTAAGTCAGTTTCTAGCAGCCCAACACAGAGCAGCACCCGTTGATGTTTCTAGAACCTTTGATGGTAGAACCTTCTGGAATTATTAAAAAGCTGAGATCTTGTGAACCATCTGTTGAGGTGAATTCGCAACTATCATCAGAGGATACAAACAGTAACACCCTGTGTTTGTACAGCCCTTTCAACGTAGAAAAGTGGCCCGAGGGACTTTACAGAAAAGGAAGACTGGGCCCTGAGCGATTTGGGAGAGTTGGGAAAGGTGATTAAAAGTTGGGCGAAAAGATGAGCTTTAGGGAAACTTTTCAAGGCAGAGAGATAAGTAGAGAGGCAGTGGGGTTTAGAGGGGGAGGTCCAGAGAGCAGGGCTGAGGCAGCTGTCGTACGGTTGCCTACTCTAGTTAGATATATTCCTGGAGGATTGATCATGTGGCACCTGATCACGGACATTCGATCATGTGGCCTGGGATTACGTGACATTCGATCATGTGGCACCTGATCACGGACATTCGATCATGTAGCCTGGGGTTACGTGACATTCGATCATGTGGCACCTGATCACAGACATTCGATCATGTGGCCTGGGATTACGTGACATTCGATCATGTGGCACCTGATCACGGACATTCGATCATGTGGCCTGGGATTACATGACATTCGAACATGTGACACCTGATCACGGGACATTTGCTCTTGTGACATTTGATCATGTGGTACATGATCACGTGACATTCAACCATGTGGCATGGGATCCCATGACATTTGAACATGTGGCATGAGATCACATGACATTCGAACATGTGGCACCTGATCACGGGACATTTGATTACGTAACGTTTGCCCACTCTTTGCAAATGTTACTGTATTTACCTTGGTTGAGTGTCTCAGTGTTCTAGCATTCCTAAGACCATGTAAGATACTTATGTCACCGTACGGAAGAATTTATTTTAAACTAGACATCTAATTTGGCCGGTAATATTTTGGAATCATGCTATATGGACATTTTATTGTATGTGCTGGGATTGGAGTTGCCAAAGACAAAATCTATGGCAAACAACCCATATACATCAGCATGGAGAGAGTGCAGCGAAGATTCACCAGACTGATACCTGGGATGGCAGGAATGACGTATGAGTAGAGATTGGGTCGATTAGGCTTATATTCGCTAGAGTTTAGAAGAATGAGAGGGGATCTCATTGAAACTTATAAAATTCTAACAGGACTAGACAGACTAGATGCAAGAAGGATGTTCCCGATGGCGGGGGAGTCCAGAACCAGGGGCCACAGTCTAAGGATAAGGGGTAAGCCATTTAGGACAGAGATGAGGAGGAATTTCTTCACCCAGAGAGTGGTAAACCTGTGGAATCCACTACCACAGAAGGCAGTTGAGGCCAATTCATTAAATATATTCAAGAAGGAGTTGGATCTATTTCTTGAGGCTAAAGAGATCAAAGGATATGGGGAGAAAGCATAGACAGGGTACTGAATTTGGATGATCAGCCATGATCTCATTGAATGGCGGAGTGGGCTCAAGGGGCCGAATGGCCTACTCCTGCTCCTATCTTCTATGTTTCTATGTAACTTCACATAGATTACAGAGAGCTACATTGTTGTAACTGGCTGCTTTACAGTGATCTCATATGTTATAAAATAAGCTAGTTTTAGAATGTAAAAATGTGAAAGGGCTTTTTTTATACAGAACTCTGGCACCTTAATCCAGGCTAAGCGACCGATTCCATGTCAGCTGATCGAGAGGAGCTGCACCGTTTGTAACACTCTCTCCAGCTGGACAACTCCACAAAGATCGTATGTGTTTGTCTCACAGCCAGTTTCTTTCCTTTAAGTTTTTATCGTGAGCAGAGCAGAAAGCACCCAGTGCTGGGTGGACATTTAAAACTGATTCCAAATTGGACCCTGGAACCTAGCATAATTCACAGGTAGGTTCGCCAAGACACAGTGACCAATTTGGAGCACAAGGTTTTTGGTGCCTGCACCAGATCGCATGAAATAAGGCCCTTTCTCATTTTACAGTCAGAATAATTCATTCGTTATAACTACCAGGAAAGACTGAACAAGCTGGGGCACTTTTCTCTAGAAAAGTGAAGGATGAGAGGTGACCTGATAGAGGTCTTTAAAATTATGAAGTTCATTCAATAGGGTAGTCATAGAGAAGGTGTTTCCACTTGTGGGGGGAGTTCAAAACTAGGGGTCATAAATATAAGATAGTCACTAATAAATCCAATAGAGAATTCAGAAGAAACTTAGAGTATGGAACTCGCTACCACATGGAGCAGTTAAGGTGAATAACATCAATGCATTTAAGGGGCAGCTAGATAAACACATGAGGGAGAAAGGATAGAAGGATATGTTAATAGAGTGAGATGAAGTTAGAGTGGGAAGAGGCTCGTGCGGAGCATAGACCTGTTGGGGCAAATGGCTTGTTTTTGTGCTGTAAATTCTGTGCAACTCTACATAATTTGTGTACCAGTTGCAAGCTTGCAGGCTGTGACAGTTGAAATTATAAGCCTGGAATTTTCGCATGGCTGGTCGCAGACCCACACTTCTGGCGGAGTTCCAGTGACAGGCCAAGACCAGCTATGAGGAAGTTCCAGGCCATTTCTTGAAATAGGAGGAAATTGAGCCTCTCAACGGAAAACAGACGGCTGTATCTGTGGAGCCTCGAGCACCAGGGCGGCAAATCTGATGGTGGGTGTGGGACGCGGGGAGAGATAGGGACGTAGGAACAGAAGGAGGCCATTCAGCTCCATGAGCCTGTTCGTCCATTCAAATAGATCATGGCTGATCTGTACGTCAACTCGATTGACCCACCATTCCTCCATATGCCTTGATACCCTTACCTAACAAAAATCTATCAATCTCAGCCTTAAAAATTTCTACTGACCCAGTGTCCAAAGCCTTTTGGGGGAGAAATTTCCAGATTTCTACTCTTTGTTTGGAAAAAAATGCTTCCTGTTTCCACTTCTGAATGGCCTGGCTCTAATTTTAAGACTGTGCTGCCTTGTTCTGGGTTCCCCCGCCAGAGGAAATAGTTTCTCTGTATCTAACCTATCGAATCCTTTTAATTTGGCCCAGAACTTCGGGTCTCCACGGGTGAGTACGCACAGGGTACTCACCCGTAGGCCCAACGGAAGTGCCGGTTTCGTGCATGCACTGCGCATGCGCGGGAAACCGGAACTTCCATTCCCTTAAAGGAAGGGGTTCAGAGGTCGAACGCGTGCGCCGGAGAGGCAGCGCGTGCACCTGGAACTTAGGTTTTTTTTCCAGGGTTCTCCGGGAGGGTAATTCTCCAGCAGTTACATATGTAAAAAGCAGGCGCAAGGCCTGCTTTTAGAAACATAGAAACATAGAGATAGGAACAGGAGTAGGCCATTCGGCCCTTCGAGCCTGCTCCGCCATTCAATGAGATCATGGCTGATCTTCGTCTGAGATCATAGCTGATCTTACCAGTTCAGTACCCCGTCCCCGCCTTTTCTCCGTAACCCTTAATCCCCTTAGCCTTCAGAAATATATCCAATTCTCTCTTGAAAATATTTATTGAATTAGCCTTCACAGCCCTCTGTGGCAGGGAATTCCACAGGCTCACCACTCTTTGAGTGAAGAAATTCTTCCTCATCTCTGTTTTAAATGATTTGCCCGCTATTTTTAGACTGTGGCCCCTGGTTCTGTGCTCCCCGGCCATTGGAAACATTCTCTCTGAATTCAGCCTGTCCAGGCCTGCCATAATTTTATATGTTTCGATGAGATCCCCTCTCAATCTTCTAAACTCCAGTGAGTACAAGCCCAAACTATTTAATCTCTCTTCGTAGGTCATTCCCGCCATTCCAGGTATCAGCCTGGTGAATCGCCGTTGCACTCTTTCCATGGCAAGAACATCCTTCCGCAGATGGGGCGACCAAAACTGTACACAATACTCCAGATGCGGTCTCACCAGCACCTTGTACAGCTGTAGTAAGGTATCCCTATTCCTATACTCGAACCCCCTTGATATGAAGGCCAACATACCATTTGCCTTCTTAATCGCCTGTTGCACCTGCATGCTCTCCTTCAGTGACTGGTGCACAAGAACACCCAGGTCCCTCTGCACTTCCCCATCTCCCAATCTATTGCCATTTAGATAATAATCTACCCTCCTGTTTTTACCCCCAAAGTGGATAACCTCGCATTTATCCACATTATAGTGCATCTGCCACGTATCCGCCCATTCCCCCAACCTGTCCAAATCGCACTGTAGCCTCCTGACATCCTCATCAGAGCCCACCCCTCCTCCTAGTTTAGTGTCGTCAGCGAATTTGGAAATATTGCATCCAATTCCCTGATCCAGATCATTTATATATATTGTGAACAGCTGGGGTCCCAGGACAGATCCTTGCGGCACCCCGCTGGTCACTGCCTGCCACTCCGAAAACGAGCCGTTTATTCCAACTCTCTGTTTTCTATCCGCCAGCCAGTTCTCTATCCACGTTAATACTTTGCCCCCAATCCCATGAGCCTTAATTTTGCATGATAATCTTTTGTGTGGAACCTTATCGAAGGCTTTCTGGAAGTCAAGGTACACCACATCCACTGGCTCTCCCCCATCTATTTTACCAGTTACTTCCTCAAAAAATTCCAGCAGATTAGTCAAACACGATTTACCCTTTGTAAATCCATGTTGACTCTGTCCGATCCTTTCCCCATTTGTCAAGTGCTCCGCTATTTTATCCTTAATAATGGACTCTAGCATTTTGCCCACAACCGATGTAAGGCTTACTGGTCTATAATTCCCTGCTTTCTCTCTACCCCCCTTTTTAAATATTGGGGTAACATTAGCTACCCTCCAATCCACGGGTACTGTTCCCGAGTCAATGGAGTTCCGGAAGATGATCCTTAGAGCATCTGCTATCTCCAGGGCCACCTCCTTAAGTACCCTAGGATGTAGTTTATCAGGCCCCGGGGATTTGTCGGCCTTCAGTCCCCTCAACTTACCCAACACCATATCCCTAGAGATACTAATTTCTGTCAGCTCCTCCCTCTCATTAGTCCCTATGTTTGCCGATATTCCTGGGAGGTTATTTGTGTCCTCCTTTGTGAATACAGAACCAAAGTATGAGTTTAATTGTTCTGCCATTTCCTTATTCTCCATTATATATTCTCCCGAATCGGACTGCAAGGGACCGACTTGGGATTTTACCAGTCTTTTCCTCCTGATATACCGATAAAAAGCTTTTGCAGTCTGTCTTTATGTTTGCTGCAAGTTTACTTTCGTATTCTATTTTCCCCTTCCTGATTAATCCCTTTGTCCTCTTTTGCTGTATCCTGTACTGCCCCCAATCTTCCGGTCTGGTGCTTTTTTTTGCCAGTTGATATGCCCTTTTTTTTGATTTTATGCTGTCCCTAATTTCCCTCGTTATCCACGGTTGAGTCACCTTTTTAGGTTTATTTTTATGCCAAACCGGTATAAACATGTTCTGGAATTCTTCCATTCTATCAAGGTAAGTGGTGAATTAATTAAAATTAAAACATTTTTTCCACAGGTTTATTATTTTATAAATACTTTAAAGAAAGGTAAGTTTATTTTTAGCCCCGTTAGAAAATGTAATTAACTTTTTCAAAAATTTAAATTATTGTTTAAAATAGTTATTTTATGTAATTTATAGTTATTTTAAAAATGTGTGTTTTATTAACTTATTTGAAGTTTTACTGATGTTTTGGGGCTTATAGTATTTATAGTTTTGACATCTCTTCCTGTCAATTTTATGAATGGGCATTTCCCTGCTACCATAGGCTCTCCATGGCCCACGTGATCCCAGGGGACGCATCGAACTAACTACGCCCCTGGGATACGCAAGCACTGCGCGCTGGCAGTTGGAGGAGGCGCAGGATTGGAATCCCACGCGGGCCCACAGCTCAACGGCCGGTGCGCTAGGTAAGTGCAGGTCGGGGGTTTGCACCCATGCGAAGCCCCCGACCCGAATTTCTGGGCCAATATTTTAAACAGCTCAATTAGATCACCCCTCAAACACTTAACGCAAGGAAACACAACCGATGGCTATGCAACCTTTCCTCATAATTTAAATCTTTAAGGCCTGATATCATTCTGGTGTACTGTATTCCTTCCAAGGTCAATATGTCTTTTCTGTGGTTTGGCACAAAACTGAACGCAATACTCCAGATGAGGTGTGACCAAGGCTCTGTATAACTGAAACATCACTTGCTCAGTTTTGAATTCTGTACCCCTTGAGATAAAGGCCATCATTCCATTAACCATTCTGATTGCTTTTAGTGTGTTGTGTACATGGACACCCAGATCTCTTTAATCTTCCACAGCTTCTAGTCTCTCACCATTGAGAAAATATTCAGATTTTTCTCTCTCAGATCCAAAGTGGATGACCTCATACTTACCCGCATTGAAACATAGAAACATAGAAGATAGGAGCAGGAGTAGGCCATTCAGCCCCTCGAGCCTGCTCCGCCATTCAATGTGATCATGGCTGATCATCCAAATTCAGTACCCGGTCCCTGCTTTCTCCCAATACCCCTTGATCCCTTTAGCCTTAAGAAATGTATCCAACTCCTTCTTGAATATATTTAATGAATTGGCCTCTACTGCCTACTGTGGTAGAGAATTCCAGAGGTTCACCACTCTCTGGGTGAAGAAATTCCTCCTCATTTCTGTCCTAAATGGCATACCCTTTATCTTTAGACTGTGACCCCTGGTTCTGGACTCCCCGACCATCGGGAACATCCTTCCTGCATCTAGTCTATCCAGTCCTGTCAGAATTTTATAAGTTACAATGAGATCCTCTCTCATATCTAAACTCCAACGAGCACAAGCCCAATCGACCCAATCTCTCCTCAGACATCATTCCTGCCATCCCAGGTATCAGCCTGGTGAATCTTTGCTGAACTCCTTCCATGGCAAGAACATCCTTCCTCAGATAAGGTGACCAAAACTGCACACAACACTCAAGATGTGGTCTCACCAAGGCCCTGTACAACTGCAGCAAGACATCCTTGTTCCTGCACTCAAACCCTCTCGCTACGAAGGCCAACACACCATTTGCCTTCTTAACCGCCTGCTGCATCTGCATGCTTACCTTCAGTGACTGGTGCACCAGGACATCCAGGTCTCGTTGCACTTCCCCTTCTCCCAATCTATTGCCATTCAGATAATAATCTGCCTTCCCGTTTTTGCCACCAAAGTGCATAACCTCTCATTTATCCACGTTATATTGCATCTGCCATGCTTCTGCCAAATCACCCAACCTGTCCAAATCATCCTGGAGTTTCTTGGCATCCTGCTCACAGCACACACGCCCACCCAGCTTTGTGTCGTCTGCAAATTTGGAGATATTACATCTAGTTCCCTTGTCTAGATCATTAATATATATTGTGAATAGCTGGGGTCCAAGGACTAATCCCTGCGGTACCCCACTAATCACTGCCTGCCACTCGGAAAAAGACCCGTTTATTCCAACTCTTTGCTTTCTGTCTGCCAACCAGTTTTCTATCCAAGTCAATACCTTGCCCCCAATCCCATGTGCCTTAACTTTACACGGTAATCTCTTATGCGGGACCTTATCGAAAGCCTTCTGAAAGTCCAAATATACCACATCCACTGGTTCTCCCTTATCTATTTTACCAGTTACATCCTCAAAAAATTCCAGTAGATTAGTCAAGCACGATTTACCTTTTGTAAATCCATGTTGACTTTGTCCGATCCTGTCACTGTTTTCCAAGTGCTCTGCTATTACATCTTTTAAAATGGACTCTAGCATTTTCCCCACTACCGATGTCAGGCTTACCAGTCTGTAATTCCCCGTTTTCTCCCTACCACCTTTTTTGAATAGTGGGGTAACATTAGCTACCCGCCAATCCATGGGTACTGTTCCAGATTCCATCGAATGTTGGAAGATGATCAGCAATGCATCTACTATTTCTAGGGCCACTTCCTTAAGTACCCTAGGATGTAGATTATCAGGCCCTTGTAGGGGGTTTCTCTTGCTTGCTCTGGTCTCCTGCCAGGCTTCTTGCAATAATTACCCGTGAGTGGTTCGACCCACTCGCCCCTACGGTTCTCGACCTTGGACTTAGGTGCAGGGAGCTGTAGTGCAGAAAAACTCAATAGACCAGGTCGAATAGCACGAAATGGATGCCTTTATTGAACAGTTTGCAACATTATAAAATACATGTCATATGCACAGATTAAAGAAACTACAAGCATGCACACATCTATGAACTTAACTTTATGGAAATGGGGAACACACGGCACATCGTAAAAGGGGTAACACATTACAACTACCCTTAACCCCCTCCCCTAGACCTAACTAAGTTTCGATTTGAGGAACTCGGGATCATGCTCACCACTTTAAGAATCGCGAAACAGGGGTTTTGCAGCCTTTCGACACAGCTTTCCGTCGTCACGTGGGTTTGGTAAGTTCTGGCGCAGCTTGTTTTCCTCTTGGTTCTCCTGCGATGAGGCAGTCGATACAGCCTTGGTGAGCGCTCGCCACGGATGAATCCGTTACCGACGTGACTTTAAGAACTGGATGCACATGGGTGAATCCATTACCGATGTGATGTTGAGATACTGGAGTGCCGGGCCCTGAGTGTCCTCTTATACAGTCATAATGATTGTCCTTCTGAGGGTGTCTTCTTCTTCGGCCTGGGTCGTCGATGATCTCCCGACCAAAGTACCCGGGCCACCCTCGTCGTCTTCTCGTCGTTGCCGGGCCTTGCCTGCCCGAACACCGAACACGGTCCGAACCGAAATGCTGCTTGGTTCCGATGGAGTCTGTCCCGAGGCGTTTTTGAAGCGTCCAAGAAGTGAAGCCGAAGTGAAGCTCGAAGTGAAACGTAGTGAATCATGAAGTGAAGCGTCAAGTGAAGCGAAGTGAAAACGTACTGATGGACTTTTTCAATCCACAGTTATACCTTTTTGGAACATTCTTATCTCCCGCCAAATCATAGTCCTGTCTTTGTAATAATTTTGGCGGGCAGAACTCTCTGCAGGGGTGTTTTGTCTTCATAACGGGAGTCGGTGATAGCTGAACTGGCCTTCCTGGGCCGATAATGTCTTTGCTTTGTCACCGTAACTCGGCTTGTATATTGATCGGTCTGGAGATTGCCCTTGATGGCTGTTAAACGGCTTCTCTTTGTACAGTAAATGGGTTAAAGTGTTCATTCAATTGTCCGCCCATTTCTTGATGGGCCTCATCCTGCTACCCAAATCTGTCCTGTACTTATAATCTAATCAATATGTATACTCAGTTCCATGAGTTTCGGTTTCCCGAAACTGGTTTTCGCAGGCTTTAATGTCCTCAATCCACAAGCCTGTCTGGCTTGCAGTAACAGAAATTCAAACGGTCCCAGAAGCTGGTCACGAGGTCTGGCGGCCATTTTGTGTGCCCTTTTATCAAAGGTTTCTCTGTACAAGCTTCTTTTGGTCAATAAAGCTGTCTTATCAATCCTAACTTCTTGCGTGATTATTTATGAAAATTTCGCGAATTCTACACCCTGGGGATTTATCGGCCTTCAATCCCATCAATTTCCTTAACACCATTTCCTTACAAATACTGATTTCTTTCAGTTCCTCCCCTTCATCAGACCCTATGTTCCCCGACATCTCTGGGAGTTTATTTGTGTCCTCCTTTGTGAAGACAGAACCAAAATATGCATTTAATTGGTCTGCAATTTCTGTGTTCCCCATTATAAATTTCCCTGATTCTGACTGCAAGGGACCTATGCTTGACTTCACCAATCTCTTTCTCTTCACATATCTATATAAGCTTTTACAGTCAGTTTTTATGTTCCCTGAAAGCTTACTCTCATATTCTATTTTCCCCTTCTTACTGAATCCCTTTGTCCTCCTTTGTTGAATCCTAAACTGCTCCCAATCCTCAGGTTTACTGCTTTTTCTGGCCAATTTATATGTCCTCTCCTTGGATCTTATGCTATCCCTAATTTCCCTTGTTAGCCACAGTTGAGTCACCTTTTTTGCTTTATATTTATGCCAAACTGGGATGAACAAATTCTGTAGTTCATCCATGCGGTCTTTGAATGCTTGCCATTGCCTATCTACCGTCAACCCTTTGAGTGACATTCCCCAATCAGTCCTACCCAACTCGCGCCTCAGACCATCATAGTTTCCTTTATTTAAATTCAGGACCCTAGTCTCTTAGTCAACTCCATCTGCCATGGCTTGCCCCACTCATGCAGTCTGTTTACGGCCCTTTGTAACTTTCTGTTTCAATCGAAACAACTTACTGTGCCTCCGAACATTATGTCATCCGCAAACTTGGATATACAACTCTCTACTCCTTTATCCACATTATTTATATATATGGTGAAAAGCTGAGGCACCAGTGCAGACTCTAGGGGAACACCACATCCCGCCAATCAGGCAAAGAACCCTTTATCCCAACTTTCTGTCTCTTATCTACCAACCAATTACTGACCCCTAACCCATGTCACAACGTTACTGCTAATTAATACTAGAAGACATTAGAAAACTTGCAGACCGGGCAGTTAAGTGGCAATTAAACATTAACATGGATTAATGCATTTTGGTAGGAAAAATAGAAACATCACTTACACCTTAGAAAATAAGCAACAGAATAGGGTAGAACAGCAAAGGGATCTAGGGATACAGATGAAAAAATCATTAAAAGCAGCACCGCAGATCAGCAAAGCAATTAAAATACTAACAAAGCCCTGGGATTTATTTCTAGGGGTATAGAATTCAAAAGTAGTGAAGTTATGTTAAATTTGTATAGGACCCTGGTCAGACTACACTTCCTACTGGATTTTCCCAGCGGAGGCGGGTTCGCATATGGTTCGGTGTTGGGCGGGTTCCGGTCCCGCTATCGGTTCCAACCGCACTGAGATAATGATTTTCATTAGATTGGGTTTATTAAGCCCGCCGTGCCGCTACCCAGCCCAATCGGTGGGAAAATCCAGTCGGAAGTGTAGCCTGACCAGGGTCCTATGCAAGTTTAATATAACTTCACTACTTTTGAATTCTATACCCCTAGAAATAAATCCCAGTGCTTTGTTAGTATTTTAATTGCTTTGCTGATCTGCGATGCTGCTTTTAATGATTTTTTTATCTGTATCCCTAGATCCCTTTGCTCTTCTACCCTATTCTGTTTCTTATTTTCTAAGGTGTAAGTAATGTTTCTATTTTCTTGCGGGTCTGCTGCTCGCCTCTGCTGACGTCTTTGACTCAGCTGCATTTAAGTGGCCCATGCAGCCTTTGGGCTTCATTGACTTTCTGATGCTCCTGAGTTGCTGGTCTTTGCGAGATGATTGCTCCAAGAACAGAGGCTGCTCCCTGCTTTGATGCTGACTCCCTCCATGCTCTTGTGGCGGGAGTAAGAGGGCGCAGGGAGGTTCTGTTCCCTCCCAATGGCCGGGGGGCACTCCTCAGCACACAAAGGCAGCCTGGCTGCAAATTGCTGAGGAGGTGAGCGCCAGGTTGTTGTGTGCACGCACCTGGGTTCAGTGCAGGAAAAGGTTCAATGATCTGCTATGCTCAGCAAAAGTGAGTATAACATTACACTTACCTTCAATCTGCTTCCCCTCTCTTCTCATCACCAGCACTCTGCATTGTCAACCTACTCCTGCACATCCCACTTTACCCTTACATCCCTTGCACCCTTAACCATCCCTCTCTCTCTATGTACAGAATCACTCCACCATCCTACTATGCATCCCTCACACTCGCTCTCACTGTTATGCAATGACAACAACTAACAACGCACAGGGAGGCACCTTGGTATTGGCAACTGACTCCATCTTTGTCTGCCTCTAAGCATCTATGCTATGGATTCTTTACACTCACTCCGTCAATCACGCTGAAACTCCACTTGTGTCCCTCATTGCAGGAAAAGAGAGCCCACAATAAGAGGGAGAGAGGGAGGACAGGAGGAGACCCACCTTCCATGGCGCATTTAACTAACGCTGAGGAGGCAGCTATCGAGATCGTCGGAGGTGCAGAGGAGCTGGAAGTGGGGGATGGAGAGATGGGCACAGTACAGCAAGCTGGTGACAGAATAGATTTGTAACCCTCTCATTTAGATTTCATGAGTGACTGATATGGCATCTGATGTTCATAGAGATTGAGTTCTGATCATCTGCACAATAGGATGTGTCTGCTACCTAACTATCACATGTCTAACTCAGGCCTTTACTCCCCCACAGGATCACTGTGAGCCCCCCTCCCCACTGTCCAGGAAGAAGAGCCGGACAACTCCTCAGAGGATCATGCAGCCTCTGAGGGAGCAGCGTCAGCAGAAATTAGCGCATCCAGCACCAGCGCAGAGACGCACTCCTTGGTGGGTCCTTTGTGAAATAGAATAGTGTTGCCACCTGGTGTATCACAACTCACAAGTGAGCATCAGCAGATGGTGGAGGCAGGGACAGCAGAGAAGAGTCCTCGTTGGAGGTCACAGGACGCTCCTAGCTCTGCTCAGCTGCATGTGGATGCTGTGCCTCGGGGGCCATCCAGAAAGAGAGTGGTACTAGAACTTCAGGAACAAGTGCAGGAGGCTCTCACAGGGTTTGCAACCATGGTAACTGCGAGTGTGGAGGAGTCCATGTCAAACGAGCAATACTGTGGTGCACGCAATGGCAAACGTAGGTGCCGCCATGGAAAGGACGGCAACCTCCATGGAGGACAAAAATCACCAGATTCAGGAAAACATGGTAACACTTCTAAATAGATGGTCACTGTTGTATGAACACATTAAAGCATAGAATCAGGCAGACAGGCTTATAACTGCGATGTTCACTTTATTCTGTAAAATGGCTGACTGCCATTTTCCTGGGTAATTCCCATAATGCAATGCACATTACATTACCGTATTTACTGGTGTCAAACTCGCAATCAATAAACGACAGTCACCTATGGAGGATAGATCATAATCATAATCCTAATCAACTTTATTGTCATTGTTAGTGCACAAGTGCAGTACAACGAAATGTAGGCTTGCGGCTCCCGAGAGTGTACATTTAGATTAAGACATTTAAACATTCAACATTCATTTGGCTTGTAATACATTAATATAAACATAAACATAATAAAGTGCATTGGCAGATGTGCAGGCTTTAGAGTTTATTTGTGGAGTTCAGTAGGATGACAGCCCTGGGAAAGAAGCTGTTCCTAAATCTGGTCGTTCGGGTGCGTATGCATCTGTAGCATCTCCCAGATGGCAGGGGGGCGAACAGACTGTGGCTGGGGTGGGTATCTATTGAGGAGAGAAACCAAAGGTTCATGGACATCCTTGTTATGAGGACTGTCAGTACAGAGATGGATCCTCCTGGCCCCACTGATGTGCAGCAAGGTGCTCTCCAGCTACTTGCTAGCAGTGAAGTGCGGGTGACCCATAAGAGGGGTGTTGGTGGTCGACAACAAGGAAGTGGGGGCTCCTCTCCAAGCGCTCACACTCCCATGCCACTGTGGAGCCCTCGGTCAGAGCCCCAGATTCCTCACCCAACTGAGATGGCCGTCTCTGCCCCTGCACAGCCGCAGGAGGAGCAGACTTTTGCAGAGCCCTCCCCGGCTCGCAAATCCAGAGGGCGCCCGACAAAGGTGTCTAAGCAGGCACGGCAGGGAAGTGAGCAAGCTGCCTCTATATCTGCTGAAGCCACAGGGGAAGCATCATGTAGAAGCACGCGTAAGAGAAAGCTAACACACAAATAGTCACAACAGTAGTCACTTGGGTGTTTTGATATAATACATAGTTACGTTTTTCATCTTTATTTCTATTGTATTAAACAAATGCGATGTCAAAGACTCAAAGAGTTGGCCTATGTGTGCTTAGAATTGGAAGCGGCACAGTGAGGGGTCAGGGCGCCTTTCATCTGCAGTGATGGTGGGGAGAGTGATAGGAATGTGCAGTTCATTGTACAGATGGTGTATGGTGTGTAATGAAGGCCCTGCAAACCCTCATATGCATGTGCCAGCCACATGTCTTTGCCGCATAAGGTTATGCGAATCTGGCAAGGATTAGCCCATCCCATGCCTCACAGCCAGCAATGTGCTCACGTGCTGGTGGTGCTGGGACAGCCACCTCCACCACGTCTTCCTCATCGGCAGCCTCATTCGGCTCTTCCTCCTCCTCCTCCTCTGAGGGGGAGGTTGTGCGCTGTGTCACTTGTTCCTCAGGCAGTGGTAAGCCGCGCTGCAGTGCGATGTTGTGCAGGGCACAGCAGACCACGATGATTTTGGACAGCCTGGCTGGTGCGTACTGTCGGGCTCCCAGATCTGTCCAGGCATCTGAAGCACATTTGGAGCAAGCCTATGGTTTGCTCTATGATGCTTCTGGTTGAAATGTGGCTCTCATTGTAGCACTCCTGAGCTTCGTTTGATGGCCTCCTCGTCGGTGTCATCAGCCACGACTTCAGGGGATAGCCCTTGTCTACAAGGAGCTAGCTGGAAAGTTGGGTTGGCAGATTGAAGAGCTGAGGCACAGTGGATTGCCGCAGGATGACCGAGTCATGTCAGTTGCCAGGGAATGCAAAACATGCAAAACGTTCTTCCTGTGGTTACACACCAGCTGCACGTTAAGGGAGTGGAAGCCCTTGCAGTTCACAAATACAGCTGGGCTGTCACGGTGTGCCCTAATTTAATTTTTTTATTTGTTTATTGGATGTGGGCATCGCTGGTAAGGCCAGCGTTTATTGCCCATCCCTAATTGACCTTGAGAAGGTGGTGGTGAGCCGCCTTCTTGAACTGCTGCAGTCCGTGTGGTGAAGGTACTCCCACAGTGCTGTTAGGTAGGGAGTTCCAGGATTTTGACCCAGCAACAGTGAAGGATCGGCGATATACTTCTAAGTCAGGATGGTGTGTGACTTGGAGGGGAGCTTGGAGGTGGTGGTGTTCCCATGCGCCTGCTGCCCTTGTCCGTCTAGGTGGAAGAGGTCGTGGGTTTGGGAGGTGCTGCCGAAGAAGCCTTGGCAAGTTGCTGCAGTGCATCTTGTAGATGGTATACACTGCAGCCACATTACGCCAGTGATGGAGGGAATGAATGTTTAAGGTGGTAGATGGGGTGCCAATCAAGCGGGCTGCATTGTCCTGGATGGTGTCGAGCTTCTTGAGTGTTGTTGGAGCTGCACTCATCCAGGCAAGTGGAGAGTATTCCATCACATTCCTGACTTGTGCCTTGTAGATGGTAGAAAGGCTTTGGGGAGTAGGGAGGTGAGACACACAACGCAGAATACCTAGCCTCTGACCTGCTCTTGTTGCCACAGCATTTTTGTGGCTGGTCCAGTTAAGTTTCTGGTCAATGTTGACCCCTAGGATATTGATGGTGGGGGATTCGGTGATGGTAATGTCATTGAATGTCAAGTGGTGCTGGTTAGACTCTTGCTTGTTGGAGATAGTTATTGCCTGGCACTTCTGTGGTGCGAATGTTACCTGCCACTTATCAGCCCAAGCCTGAACGTCGTCCAGGCCTTGCTGCATGCAGGCATGGACTGCTTCATTATCTGAGGAGTTGTGAATGGCGCTGAACACTGTGCAATCATCAGCGATCATCCCCATTTCTGACCTTATGTTGGAGGGAAGGTCATTGATGAAGCAGCTGAAGATGGTTGGGCCTAGGACATGTGTGCAGTCAATGATGCCCTGCACCCTTGGGAAGCCTGCCATATTGGCAAACCCAACCACCCGTGCAGTTACACTTGCTTCATCCATGGAGGAGCGGATGTACTTGGCTGACTTGGCAAGCGGCATTGGTAACCTGCATGATGCAACTGTGTGCGGCCGACTGGGAGATGCTGCTGATGTCTGCTGATGATCCCTGGAATGACCCTGAAGCAACAAATTTGAGGGTGGTGGTGACTTTGAGAGCCACTGGTAAGGTGTGTCCACCCGCTCCTCTGGGCTTCAGGTGTTGGTGCAGCATTGCGCAGATGTTAGCGACTACCTCTCGCGAAAGTCTCAACCTCCTTTGGCACTGTTGCTCACTCAAGTTGAGGAAGCTCATCCTCTGCCAATACACCCTGTGTTGGCGATATCTCCTGCGGTGAGGTGCAGCCCTGCGCTGATGCCCTCTGCCCTGTGCAGCATCAGGTGGGTGAGGAGGAGGTTGGCGCTCCTGTTGTTGGTGCTGCTGTTGTGCCTGGTTCTGCTTCTGGCGCGGCTGCTCTTCCTCTGATTCTGAGGACCAGGATGAGAGGATATAAATGGTCCCCATTCCGCTGGTATATATGTCAGTTGAGGATGAGCTGTTATAAGTGCTCAGTCAATGTGGGGAGAGGGTGTTCCAAGGAGGTCACAGTGCATGCAGATCTCAGGACAAACACTTACAACCTCAATACACCTGAAAAATGTCTTCCAAATCCTCAAAACAGAAATTCCTGGCATCTGAAATTGAACTGATATTGCAGGTTAGCTTTACTGCTGCAGTTGCAGCTGTCAACTATTCAGCTCGTTGCAATACCCGACACAATCAGCTGGTGTGCTTGTTGAACGACGTGGAACACGCTGAAAATGTGGCAAAATCGAAAAAGCCTGTAAAAATAAGCAGGTAGTTAAGCTGTTAACTACTTTAACTGCCTCTCCCGCCGCTTGGTATCGGGTCTGATTGGAACTCGCAGACCCGACACCTTGGAAAGTTGCGTGGAGGCAGGATACCGACAGGTTCGCAACCCGCCATCAATCATTTTGATATTAACTCCGGACCCACCTTCAACCACGCCCTCTGAGCACCGGCAAAATCATGGCCTTAGGGTGCTATGCACATTTTAGATCTCCATACTAAAGAAAGGACATAGAAGCACCAGAGAAAGTGCAAAAACGATTTACAAGGGTGGTACCAAAACGGAGAGACTGCAGCTATCACAGCTAAATTACATTTCCCATTTTATGATGATCTTTTTCTGAAGATAAACTCTGAATAAAGCAGCAGCTCTCTCAGTGCAGAGAATCATAGAGAATACGCCTTTGAAATAAATACAAAGGAAAGAACTGTTTTGAAGTCCCACCTTACATGGATGAGTCAAACAACACTAACACTATGCCTCTTGATTCCTGGTATCCACATTGACGCTGGGATGTGTGGGTCTCATTGCAGAAGGCAGTGTTGTGGCTGTTTAGAGGAATCACAGATTCACAAAGAGACTTTTGAAGGCCCTTCTGATGTGCTTCAGAAGCTTAGTTAATAGCCTCAGCCTCCAACAGTGAAGCGGTTACCTGGAATAAATTTCTGAAGCTGAAAAAATGCATTGGCCTCTAGGGTCTGAGATCTAGGATGTCTGTGTGACATATGAAGCTTTATATCCATCAATGGATGAACCTGGACTCAACCTGGTGCAATCACACTAGCTCCTTTTGATTTTCCTCGTCCAGTGGTAGGGCATCTCGTCTCTTTAAACTAGCGGAAGGAGATGCCTGCACTCTGTCTACATCGCCACTGGCACTCCCAGAAGGCTCAGTAGTCCATGTTATCAGGATCAGTTTCTGGCTTTGCCAAAGTTTTGAGCTCATTCACTTTCGTTTTTCTCCCTTCCCCAAAGTCAAGACAGAGATCGATAGGTTTTTGAATATTAAGGGAATCAAGGGATATGGGGATAGTTCAGGAATGTGAAGATGAGTTAGAAGATCAGCCATGATCTTATTGAATGGTGGAGCAGGCTTGAAGGACCAAATGGCCTACTCCTGCTCCAATTTCTTATGTTATGTTCCCAAGTCATCCCTGGTATTTTATACATAAAGAAAAGAAAGAAAGAATTTGCATATACGTAGTGCATTTCACGACCTCAGGACGTCCCAAAGCGTTTTACAGCCAATTAAGTCAACACTGTGGTAATGCAGGAAATGCAGCAGCCAATTTGCAAGGACACAGCAAGGTCCCATGAACAGTAATGCGATAATGACCAGATAATCTGATATTAGTGATGTTGGTTGAGGGATGAATATTGGCCAGGACACCTGTGTGCGAAAGGCTGATATTTAGAGATATTTAGTAGACGAGAATCATATATGTATAAATTCAAGTGTAGCCACTGACCAAATAATATTACCCATAATTACTCCTGGGTAACTAAAAAGCTAACACTTGTTCAAAATGCAGCTGCAAAGACAATCAAAAGCAGTTTTGATTAAGTTTTTATAACAAACAGCCACAGACTGCGAGTGAAGGTTAAATTGCTAAAAAAAACATATTATGATGCTAAGTAGAAATTAGAATTTGCTTACCAAAGCTAATTGCAAGAATATTTAAAGGATAATTAGTATAAGGATATAAAATAAGAAAGATCATGGAAGTTATGCTCAATGTGATGTAATAAGATGAAATCACAGCCACAGCTCCACACAGTGATTCTTTGATCTCAGCCAACTAAGTCACCAGGATCTCACTGAGCTCAAGAGAAGAACATTGAAACAAATCATCCTCCTACTTCCTGTATGTGGGGTGGGGGTGGGGGTCAGGGAAAGAAAATGTGTAGGTGGGGGAAAGGAAACAAAACCGCAGCATGTATTTAGTGAGCATTCATTCAAATGCATTCAATCATTAAAATGATTTTGGAAATACCTTTTCTAATGTTTCCTTGGGCTGGCTTGAGTTTTGACTTGAGTTTGAGTTGCACTGAGTTGAGTTTGTGTTGCGTTGTGTTGCATTGAGTTGTGTTGCATTGTGTTGAGTTGCATTGCGTTGTGTTGAGTTGTGTTGCATTGTGTTGCATTGTGTTGAGTTGTGCTGAGTTGTGCTGAGTTGTGTTGAGTTGTGTTGAGTTGCATTGAGTTGCGTTGAGTTGTGTTGAGTTGCATTGAGTTGAGTTGTGTTGAGTTGTGTTGAGTTGTGTTGAGTTGCGTTGAGTTGTGTTGCGTTGAGTTGAGTTGTGTTCAGTTGTGTTGAGTTGTATTGAGTTGTGTTGCATTGAGTTGAGTTGTGTTGAGTTGCCTTGAGTTGTGTTGAGTTGTGCTGCGTTGTGTTGAGCTGTGTTGTGTTGCATTGAGTTGTGTTGCATTGTATTGAGTGTGTTGCATTGTGTTGAGTTGTGTTGCATTGTGTTGAGTTGTGATGAGTTATGTTGAGTTGTGCTGAGTTGTGTTGAGTTGTGTTGAGTTGCGTTGAGTTGTGCTGCATTGTGCTGAGTTGTCTTGCATTTTGTTGAGTTGTGTTGAGTTGTGCTGAGTTGTGTTGAGTTGTGTTGAGTTGCGTTGAGTTGTGCTGAGTAGTGCTGAGTTGTGTTGTGTTGTGCTGCATTGTGCTGAGTTGTGTTGCATTGTGTTGAGTTGCATTGAGTTGTGCAGAGTTGTGCAGAGTTGTGCAGAGTTGTGCAGAGATGCACTGAGTTGCGTTGAGTTGCGTTGAGTTGCACAGTTGTGTTGAGTTGTGCTGCGTTGCGCTGAGTTGTGTTGCATTGCATTGAGTTGTGCTGCATTGTGTTGAGTTGTGTGGAAGTACAGTTTCCCACTTAGACACAAAATGGCTTCCTGGGCATAGAATAAAAACTCAAATGGCCGACAGCATGATTCACTAATCAGTTTCAAGGGGATGAGACAATTTAGGAATGCTACATACGTACTCCTTATCTGTGACAAGCTTAACAAGGAGCCTCATTTACCAAACAAATAGCCAAGGACAGGATAAGGTAAACATCGGCCCACAGGCTCAGTTGGTACAGTGGGAGAACAGAAGGATCCCATAATAAAGGATTAGTTAATCTTATCCCAAGGTAGTTCCGTTCGTTATTCTAACGAAGCCTGGAATACGTTGTTTCAGTAATTTGCAAGGTCTGTGCCTTTGTAATCAGGTATGATTCAATACTATGTCATGTGGTATAGAAAGCCTGTTTTGTGTCTGTACTGTATAAATATGTTACAAATTCTGTATTACTTCGAAGAGGTCTGATGTAGCCTTTGACTACACAACCCTTCCCTTGCAAGCAAATAAAGCCTGTCTTTAATGATACTTTGTGTTTAAAGAGTCTTACTCGGGAGTTGAGACTTTGACAGTATTACTTGGAGGTTCCACCGAGATCGCTTGCTGCCTTTCGCTAAGTCACGGACAAGGACATCGTGAATCTCTAATGACAGATCCTGAATGGCCACAGTGATGTTTTATCACATTAAAGAATTTCTCATTAGATATTGAATTGGTGTGGTCTGTTTCTTCCGACGGGAGTACTGTGATCAAGTTAAGACTCATGTTTCAGATTTGAGTTGAATCCTGTAACTTTTGCTTCTTTTATTGTTGACCACTGAAAGGAGGAGAATACTGACAACTCAAGTCTTTGAAAAAAAAGTATCGGGCAAAGAAGGCAAGAGGAAAGTCGACAGGGCTGAGTCCCAGACAGATAAGGTACCAAGTTAAAACTGCAGTATCAAGGGTGGGTCCCTTGAGCCGGGGTTAAAGTCCCATGGCAGAAAGTATCGTTTGAGGATTGTCACTGTGTTTTAATGACCTGTATTACCAGGCTCAGGACTATTCTCCGTTGAGATACCTTCTACGAGGGTTCAAGCCCCTCGCATTAAAGCATAAGGATTTTATATGAATATAGAGGTTAAGAATTATCGCAACCATTGTTTTCCATTTTGTTTGTTGATTATTGACAACGTTAAGACAGAAGACTCTCACATAAAGTATAAGTTAAATGTTAAGGACTCAGCTTGTAGTGGCGTACAACGCAAACTGAGAATTGACTATTTGTTTAGTTTAGAGTATAAGATAAATGTCTGAATATTTGGTCTGTTTGCCTGTTTGGGCGGCTGCATTACTTGTCATTTCTTTGACTGTTGTTATTTTTCATCACTTATGGTCCTTTGGACAGTCAGTAGTAGTCGTAAGGGGGTAAGGGACGAAACTTGCGATCTAGAAGAAGAGAGCCTAGTTTAAAAAAAAACCAAACAAACTAAGATGGGAGCTGCACAGAGCAAGATCCCAGAAAAAGGAACTCCCGCTTCTTATGTCTTTATCTACTATGGTCAGATATCCATAAATGATTTACCTAAGTGGGCTAGATGGACCAAGAAAGACAGACACCCTTTCCCCGTGGATGGTACATTTAATCTAGATAGAATCACGTGTCTAGAAAACTGCCTAGCAAGCAGAGACCCAAGGAGAAAGGATGCAAAGTCAGTAAATTGGTCTGCCTTCTCAGATTGGAAAAGGGAAGCAGAAAAACGGAAGGAACGCAGCATATTAGCTAGTAAAATTGAGAACAAAAATAAGAAAAGAGATCTAATGAATAAATTGATTAAACAAGAAAAGGTTACACTAATGCCTTTAAGATAAAACCCGAAGCCTACCGCTCCTCCCTGTGAATATCCTCCCATGCCCATGACTCATTCCAGTGATGACGAGGATCAGGGATGGTTCAGAAGACCAGCCCCGCCTCCTGAGTATGAAGCGCAACAACAAGGCGCAGCGGGTGGTGAATCACCCGACCCCAGTGCTGTAAGTCAGGAGAATATAATCAACACTAGATAAGATCATTGAGACAACTCAGAAAAGGGATGAAGACGTTGAGGATTATATAGAAAGAATGGAAACAGTTATGGGACAGCATTCGGGTATGACAAAAGAAAATTACCAAATCCCTTTAATTAACACCCTTGTAAACGGCCTCAGAACAGAACTTAAGGAACCGTTGACTTTAGTTTGCCTTGACTGGGGACATAAAACCATTCCTGAATTGACACAAATCTTGAAAGGAATACAGGAAAGGAATAAAGATCAAAAGAGTAAAATTTCTTTGTTAATGGAGCAGGCAGCTTCTCCAGCCCCGACCGCCCAGACTACTATTTACTACCAGGGTCAAAACAGGGGACGAGGTAGAGGGTATAACAGAGGCAGATTCAGAGGCAGAGGTAGAGGAGGTGGTGGCAGGGGCCAGTGGAACGGAGGAGGAAATACAAGCTCATGTTTTAATTGTGGTCTGATCGGCCACTGGAAAGCCAATTGCCCTTACCCAAAACCACACAATCAAGGTTGGGAAGGTGCACCCGACAATATGAATACCCAAGCCCAGGTTCACAATCGTCCGCAGGCAAATTTCACAACAGGGAACCCCTGGGAAACTCAAAATACGGAAGGACAATCCAGAATGCCAGTGCAAAATTATTCAGCATGACGCAGAGACGCAGCCTCAGACGTTACCCACCTCCTGCAGTTACCCTTAGTATCACTAAATTCTAGCGATTAGCCATATTTATCCATAGAAATGCAGGGCATTAGAGTCCCTTTTCTCATTGACACAGGAGCCACAACCTCACTATTAACAAAGCAATATGCTAGAGGAACTCCGTGTACTGGAAAGAATGTCACATGTGTAGGACTTTCCGGCGTCTCACAGACTATGACGTGGTCACAACCATTAGAAATACAAGCAGGCAATTTCTCTGGCCAGCATGCCTTTCTTCTATCAGATGAAGCCCCCATGAACCTTTTAGGGAGAGATTTGCTGTGCAAAATGCAGGCAACAATAATTTGTTCAGAAAAAGGACTGCAGGTGCACATCCCTACCGATAGATGTACTATGTGCCCTTTACAAGAATGCTCCCCTCCCATCGTCTACCAGTGGACAAACAAAAACCAAGAATTAAGCCACACATTAATGATGACTGTAGGAGCACTGCAATGTGCCTCAAGAACAGTCTCAGAGTACCAGAAGGATTTGAAATTAGACAGCTGGCACATGAATCTGCATTGCACTGCCTTTTATGAAGGCACGGGAAAAGACACGACTATAAAAGACAGTTACTCAATTGGATCCCGTCGCATGCGGCCTGCCTGGATGCCTGCCAATTCTAGCTGCTGCCTATTATGCTGTACAACAAGCTCAAGGTATCACGCTGAATCACCGGACTATTTTATTTGTGCCACGCTCAGTTGGGGTGCTATTGAGAAAATGCGCTACTCAACATCTGACGTCAGCCTGCAGCAGTAAATATGAGGTTGAGTTATTATCCAACTCTAATCTCCTAATTCAAAGATGTTCGGCCTTGGATCCAGCCACGCTGCTACCCACAGAAGAAGACGGAACTCCACATTGCTGCGAAATGATCACCCAATTGGTGACTAAGCCCCGAACAGATTTATCAGAAACTCCTATCTCCAATAGTGACTTAGCGTACTACGTAGACGGGTCAGCCCTTAGGGATGACAAGGGATCACCTAGGGCTGGATATGCCATATCAGATGATCACTCGATTGTGGAGGCACTCTCACTACCTCAATCCTTTTCAGCACAACAAGCAGAACTCTTCGCTCTTACCAGAGCTTGTATATTGGCTACTGATCAAACTGTTAACATTTATACCGACTCCAGGTATGCTTTTGGAGTTGCTCACGATTACGGACAGATCTGGAAATTAAGGGGGTTTCTAACTTCCTCAGGATCAACTATTAAGAATGCTGAGCAAATCAATAATCTTTTAAAGGCTCTAGTGTGCCCCACTAAGATTTCAGTTATTAAATGTCAGGCTCATACAGGCAGTCAGGATCAGATATCCTTGGGTAACGAGCGATCAGATAGAGCTGCTAAATCAGCCGCTCTGTCAGATACAGGGTCACAGGTCTCAGCCTTTGTTTTGCGTCAACAAAAATCAGATAATGACCCACCTTCTATTAATGATGTTTTAGCCTTTCAGTCACAGGCTAACCCGGACGAAGTGTTAAGTTGGGCAAGGGATTTTTGCTTTAAAACACCTGAAAGGGTATGGGTTCACCATGACGGCCGCATGGTGGCTCCAAAGTCTTTACTTCCATGGATTGCCCGATGCGTTCATGTTTTCACGCATGTGGACAAAGGGGGGATGGCAGACTATATTAATCAAACATGGTATGCACCAGGTATTTTGGCAATTGCAAAACAAATTAGTGAAAGGTGCACCATATGCCAGGAAATGAATCCAGGCAAGACAGAGAAAGTACAGGCTGCCTCCCGCCCAAATCCATCAGGCCCTTTCGTACATTTACAAATGGATTTTATTGATTTACCTCCATGTTTAGGATTTAAGTATGTATTGGTAATTATAGATATGTTTTCAAGATGGGTCGAAGCCTTTCCATGTAAAAAGAACGATGCTGTAACAGTAGCAAAGTGCTTGTTAAAAGAAATCATACCAAGGTTTGGAATACCTATGCAGCTTTCAAGCGATAGGGGATTGCACTTCACTGGAACAATTGTAAAGGAACTATGTAAAGCTTTGCAGATTAATCAGCATTTTCACTGCAGCCATCATCCGCAATCTTCAGCACTGGTAGAAAGACATAATGGAGTGCTGAAGAATAAACTTTCTAAACTTTGCAATGAAACTGGACTTAAATGGGTCGAACTATTACCCTTAGCATTGATGATAATGCGAGCAGCAACTAACAGGACAAATGGACTGTCGCCACATGAGGTTGTCATGGGACAATCCCTAAGGCTGCCATTTTCAGCACCATTTACGGTGAAACAAATGGACATTCATAAAATGGACGAGGCTATGCTAAACTATTGCATCGCATTAACTAAATGTATTTCCAGCTTTCACCAACAGGTAAAGGAAGCTCAAACGAGTCCAGCAGAGGGAAAGTGCCACGACTTGGAACCTGGAGATGACGTCTACGTGAAGGTTTTTAAAAGGAAGAACGGTCTGCAACCACGCTTCGAAGGACCATATCAAGTGCTCCTGACTACAAACACAGCCGTAAAAGTCAAGGAAAGATCTTCCTGGATTCACGCATCTCACTGCAAGAAGGCACCGAATAGAGACAATTGAATTTTGAAAGACTCTAACAATGAAGACGTTACTTATATTTTGTATACTAATCGGACTACTGAGTCTAATATGCCAAGGAGATGGGGAAAGATCCTGAAAGAAACGAGAATTACACGTGCATACTTTTTTGTACATGTCTTATGAATATGCTAGACGCAGTAAGTCAGTATGAAAACCCAAAGAACCAAGGCTGGGCTGACTGGATATTGGGAGGATGGCTGGGATCAGTAGGACAAATATTATTGCATGGACTGGTAGTAGTAATAGCCCTGATTGTATGCATTGCTCTGTTTGTCACAACAATTAAGTGTTGTTGCAATAGGTTAGGCAAGGCAGTCTTGCCTGCAATGAATATGATGATACAGAGAGAAGTAAAGTCAGTAGAGGAAAAGAATGGTCCCCTAGATGAGGAACTGAGACGATTGAATAAAATACAATTATAAGGATTAGAAGACTTAGACAAAATATATACATATATATTCCACATGCTCTCCTCTTTCTGTAAAACATATTTTTCCACTCAAATGGGAACTGCAGGCTAGGAAAAAGAGAGAGGACTCCTTTCAACAACAAGCCAGTGGCGTCCAACTTGTATATCACTTGGTCCGCACTTTGGGGGCTTACATAGAAGCACTTGTGCTTAGGAGAACCCCACAGGTTAGGTATAAACTGTGTGGGCCATGAATTAGTCCTCCTCTATAAGCTGCTGTTCCATATCCTTTTAGAAGGTGCGTAGTGGCACCCGAACTGCAGGCTAACATAAGCTGCAGGGAAATTAGAACACTGCAGGCTAACGTAAGCTGCAGAACTATACAAAGACATAAACCTGAAATCAAACCACACATAATTAAACCCCTACAAGAACACACGCCCAAACACTAAGAATAAACAAAGAAGAAAGACGATCTTAGATAAGGTCAACCATCAATACAGGTATAACCCGAGGATGGTTCAAAACGGCAAAGAAGTCGGTACCCTTGGCTAAAATCTAAATTTGGTATGAGGACCGATAGGAAGAGGTTAATTTCAGTTATGTTGTCCTAGTAAGGACAAAAGGGAAGAATGTGGAAGTACAGTTTCTCACTTAGACACAAAATGGCTTCCTGGGCATAGAATAAAAACTCAAATGGCCGACAGCATGATTCACTAATCAGTTTCAAGGGGATGAGACAATTTAGGAATGCTACATACGTACTCCTTATCTATGACAAGCTTAACAAGGAGCCTCGTTTACCAAACAAATAGCCAAGGACAGGATAAGGTAAACATCGGCCCACAGGCTCAGTTGGTACAGTGGGAGAACAGAAGGATCCCATAATAAAGGATTAGTTAATCTTATCTCAAGGTATTTCTGTTCGTTATTCTAACGAAGCCTGGAATACGTTGTTTCAGTAATTTGCAAGGTCTGTGCCTTGGTAATCAGGTATGATTCAATACTATGTCATGTGGTATAGAAAGCCTGTTTTGTTTCTGTACTGTATAAATATGTTACAAATTCTGTATTACTCCGAAGAGGTCTGATGTAGCCTTTGACTACACAACCCTTCCCTTGCAAGCAAATAAAGCCTGTCTTTAACAATACATTGGCCTAGAAATTGAGTGGGCTTAGCGCCCATTTTGCGGCGCTAGAGGGCATTGCGCTGGACTTACAGCTGGTTTTGAAATTGACTAGGGCCCAACATCGGCGTTACACCGGTAGCGCTGCGCTGGCACTGATGACATCATCGGTGTGCGCAGCGTCCCGGTTGCCGTGGTGACGGGCCCCAGTGCCGAAATTCAGTTGCGGCCGCCTCGCCCGTGGCAGCCGCAACTAAGACCCTGGCAACAGAGTCTTACACGACTTTGCGCCGGCGCATAAAGGTGGAGCGGCGGCCGGCCGCTTTCCCGCCGGCCGCCTGCCCGCACCTCCCTCCCCGGACTACCCCACCCCCCCCCCCGCGGAACAGATGCTTCTCGGCTGCGAGCCCGGCACTTCCCCGAGGTGCCGGGCTCATTTTTGTGGCGATTTAACCGGCCAGCGGGCGGGTGCAGGCAGCTCCTCCTTAACTGAAGGAGGAGGCCTGCACTTCCCGAGCCTGCCGCACCGCATCGGGCGCCGCAGCGCCGGAATAGCGCCGCAATGCGGCGCGTAGCGCCAGTTTTCAGGCGCAAACAGCCTTCAGTAGCGCCGGCAGCCGTTTAGGCGCGGCGCTACTGAATTTTTGGCGCGCGCAGTGCGACTTAGCACCGGCGCTAAATTTCCGGCATTAAGCCCCGGCGCAGCGCAAACTCAATTTCTAGGCCTTTGTGTTTAAAGAGTCTTACTCGGGAGTTGAGACTTCAACAGTTGCATTGTGTTGCATTGTGTTGAGTTGTGGTGAGTTGTGCTGAGTTGTGTTGAGTTGTGCTGAGTTGTGTTGAGTTGTGTTGAGTTGCATTGAGTTGTGTTGTGTTGCAATGAGTTGTGTTGTGTTGCATTTTGTTGTGTTGAGTTGTGTTGAGTTGTGTTGCATTGTGTTGAGTTGTGTTGTGATGTGTTGCATTGTGTTGAGTTGTGTTGAGTTGCGTTGAGTTGTGCTGAGTTGTGTTGAGTTGTGTTCCATTGTGTTGAGTTGTGTTGAGTTGTGTTGAATTGCATTGAGTTGTGTTGTGCTGAGTTGTGCTGAGTTGTGTTGAGTTGTGTTGAGTTGTGCTCAGTTGTGTTGCATTGTGTTGAGTTTTGTTGAGTTGTGCAGTGTTGTGTTGAGTTGCAGTGAGTTGTGATGCGTTGTGTTGACTTGTGTTGAGTTGTGTTGAGTTGCGTTGAGTTGTGATGCGCTGTTCCGAGTTGTGTTGAGTTGTGTTGAGTTGCGTTGAGTTGTGTTGCATTGTGCTGAGTTGTGCTGAGTTGTGTTGAGTTGCGTTGTGTTGCGTTGAGTTGTGTTGTGTTGTGCTGAGTTATGTTGAATTGCATTGAGTTGCGTTGAGTTGTGTTGAGTTGTGCTGAGTTGTGTTGAGTTGCACTGAGTTGCGTTGAGTTGTGTTGCGCTGAGTTGTGTTGCATTGTGTTGAGTTGTGTTGCGATGTGTTGCATTGTGTTGAGTTGCATTGAGTTGCGTTGAGTTGCATTGAGTTGTGTTGAGTTGTGCTGAGTTGTGTTGAGTTGCGTTGAGTTTTGTCGTGTTGCGTTGAGTTGTGTTGCATTGTGTTGAGTTGTGTTGTGATGTGTTGCATTGTGTTGAGTTGCGTCGAGTTGTGCTGAGTTGCATTTAGTTGTGTTGTACGGAGTACTGCTGAGTTCTGCTGAGTTGTGTTGAGTTTTGTTGTGTTGCAGTGAGTTGTGTTGTGTTGCATTGCATTGTTTTGCATTGAGTTGTGTTGCGTTGTGTTGCATTTTATTGAGTTGTACTGAGTTGTGTTGAGTTGTGCTCCATTGTGTTGAGTTGTGTTGAGTTGCATTGAGTTGTGTTGTGCTGAGCTCTGCTGAGTTGTGTTGAGTTGTGCTGAGTTGTGTTGAGTTGCTTTGCGTTGCGTTGCTTTGTGTTGGGTTGTGTTGTGTTGAGTTGTGTTGAGTTGTGCTGAGTTGTGTTGCATTTTGTTGCGTTGTGTTGAGTTGCATTGAGTTGAGTTGTGTTGAGTTGCGTTGCGTTGTCTTGATTTGTGTTGAGTTGCGTTGTGTTGTGCTGAGTTGTGTTGAGTTGTGTTGCGTTGCATTGCGTTGAGTTGTGCTGAGCTGTGCTCCATTGTGTTGAGTTGTGTTGAGTTGTGCTGAGTTGTGTTGAGTTGTGTTGAGTTGTGCTGAGTTGTTTTGAGTTGTGTTGTGTTGCGTTGTGTTGTGCTGGGTTGTTTTGAGTTGTGTTGTGTTGCGTTGTGTTGTGCTGGGTTGTGTTGAGTTTTGCTGAGTTGTGTCGAGTTGTCCTGAGTTGTGTTGAGTTGTGCTGAGTTGTTTTGAGTTGTGTTGTGTTGCGTGGTGTTGCGCTGGGTTGTGTTGCATTGTGTTGAGTTGTGCTGAGTTGTGCTGAGTTGTGTTGAGTTGTGCTGAGTTATGTTCCGTTGTGTTGAGTTGTGTTGTGTTGCGTTGTGTTGTGCTGGGTTGTTTTGAGTTGTGTTGTGTTGCGTTGTGTTGTGCTGGGTTGTGTTGAGTTTTGCTGAGTTGTGTCGAGTTGTCCTGAGTTGTGTTGAGTTGTGCTGAGTTGTTTTGAGTTGTGTTGTGTTGCGTGGTGTTGCGCTGGGTTGTGTTGAGTTGTGCTGAGTTGTGCTGAGTTGTTTTGAGTTGTGTTGTGTTGCGTGGTGTTGCGCTGGGTTGTGTTGCATTGTGTTGAGTTGTGCTGAGTTGTGCTGAGTTGTGTTGAGTTGTGCTGAGTTATGTTCCATTGTGTTGAGTTGTGTTGTGTTGCGTTGTGTTGTGCTGGGTTGTTTTGAGTTGTGTTGTGTTGCGTTGTGTTGTGCTGGGTTGTGTTGAGTTTTGCTGAGTTGTGTCGAGTTGTCCTGAGTTGTGTTGAGTTGTGCTGAGTTGTTTTGAGTTGTGTTGTGTTGCGTGGTGTTGCGCTGGGTTGTGTTGCATTGTGTTGAGTTGTGCTGAGTTGTGCTGAGTTGTGTTGAGTTGTGCTGAGTTATGTTCCGTTGTGTTGAGTTGTGTTGAGTTGTGTTGAGTTTTGCTGAGTTGTGTTCCGTTGTGTTGAGTTGTGTTGCGTTGTGTTGAGTTTTGTTGAGTTGTGCTGAGTTGTGTTTTGAGTTGTGTTGAGTTGCTTTGAGTTGTGCAGTTGTGTTGAGTTGTGCTGCGTTGTGTTGAGTTGTGTTGTGTTGCATTGAGTTGTGCTGCATTGTGTTGAGTTGCGTTGTGTTGAGTTGTGTTGCATTGTGTTGAGTTGTGGTGAGTTGTGCTGAGTTGTGTTGAGTTGTGTTGAGTTGCATTGAGTTGTGTTGTGTTGCATTGAGTTGTGTTGTGTTGTGTTGCATTGTGTTGAGTTGTGTTGCGATGTGTTGCATTGTGTTGAGTTGTGTTGAGTTGCGTTGAGCTGTGCTGAGTTGTGTTGAGCTGTGTTCCGTTGTGTTGAGTTGTGTTGAATTGCATTGAGTTGTGTTGTGCTGAGTTGTGCTGAGTTGTGTTGAGTTGTGTTGCATTGCGTTGAGTTGTGCTGAGTTGTGTTGAGTTGTGCTCAGTTGTGTTGCATTGTGTTGAGTTTTGTTGAGTTGTGCAGAGTTGTGTTGAGTTGCAGTGAGTTGCGTTGAGTTGTGTTAAGTTGCGTTGAGTTGTGATGCGTTGTGTTGAGTTGTGTTGAGTTGCGTTGAGTTGTGATGCGTTGTACTGAGTTGTGCTGAGTTGAGTTGCATTGTGTTGCGTTGAGTTGTGTTATGTTGTGCTGAGTTGCGTTGAGTTGCATTGAGTTGCATTGAGTTGTGTTGAGTTGTGCTGAGTTGTGTTGAGTTGCACTGAGTTGCGTTGAGTTGTGTTGTGTTGAGTTGTGTTGAGCTGTGTTGAGTTGTGTTGCGATGTGTTGCATTGTGTTGAGTTGCGTTGAGTTGTGCTGAGTTGTGCTGAGTTGTGTTCCATTGTGTTGAGTTGTGTTGAATTGCACTGAGTTTTGTTGTGCTGAGTTGTGCTGAGTTGTGCTGAGTTGCATTGAGTTGTGTTGAGTTGCGTTGCGTTGTGCTGAGTTGTGTTGAGTTGTGCTCAATTGTGTTGCATTGTGTTGAGTTTTGTTGAGTTGTGCAGAGTTGTGTTGAGTTGCAGTGAGTTGTGATGCGTTGTGTTGAGCTGTGTTGAGTTGTGTTGAGTTGTGTTGAGTTGCGTTGAGTTGTGATGCGTTTTTCCGAGTTGTGTTGAGTTGTGTTGAGTTGCGTTGAGTTGTGTTGCATTGTGCTGAGTTGTGCTGAGTTGCGTTGTGTTGCGTTGAGTGGTGTTGTGCTGAGTTACGTTGAGTTGCATTGAGTTGCTTTGAGTTGTGCTGAGTTGTGCTGAGTTGTGTGAGTTTCACTGAGCTGCGTTGAGTTGTGTTGTGTTGCGTTGTGCTGAGTTGTGTTGAGTTGTGCTCAATTGTGTTGCATTGTGTTGAGTTTTGTTGAGTTGTGCAGAGTTGTGTTGAGTTGCAGTGAGTTGTGATGCGTTGTGTTGAGCTGTGTTGAGTTGTGTTGAGTTGCGTTGAGTTGTGATGCGTTTTTCCGAGTTGTGTTGAGTTGTGTTGAGTTGCGTTGAGTTGTGTTGCATTGTGCTGAGTTGTGCTGAGTTGCGTTGTGTTGCGTTGAGTGGTGTTGTGCTGAGTTACGTTGAGTTGCATTGAGTTGCTTTGAGTTGCGTTGAGTTGTGTTGAGTTGTGCTGAGTTGTGTGAGTTTCACTGAGTTGCGTTGAGTTGTGTTGTGTTGAGTTGTGTTGAGTTGTGCTGAGTTGTGTTGAGTTGTGTTGAATTGTGTTGCATTGTGTTGAGTTGTGTTGATTTGCTTTGAGTTGTGTTGTGCTGAGTTGTTTTGAGTTGTGTTGTGTTGCATTGCTTTGTGTTGTGTTGTGTTGTGTTGCATTGGATTTTGTTGAGTTGTGTTGAGTTTTGCTGAGCTTTGTTGCGTTTTGTTGAGTTGTGTTGAGTTGTGTTGCATTGTGATGAGTTGCATTGAGTTGTGTTGCATTGTGTTGAGTTGCGTTGTGTTGTGTTGCATTGTGTTGAGTTGTGTTGAGTTGCCTTGAGTTGTGTTGTGTTGTGTTGAGTTGTGTTGAGTTGTGTTGAGTTTTGCTGAGTAGTGTTGAGTTGTGCTGAGTTGTGTTGCATTGTCTTGAGTTGTGTTGAGATGCGTTGTGTTGTGCTGAGTTTTGTTGAATTGTGTTGTGTGGTGTTGCTTTGTGTTGTGTTGTGCTGAGTTGTGTTGAGTTTTGCTGAGTTTTGTGGAGTTGTGCTGAGTTGTGTTGAGTTATGCTGAGTTGTTTTTAGTTGTGTTGAGTTGTGTTGAGTTGCATTGAGTTGTGTTGTGCTGAGTTGTGCTGAGTTGTGTTGAGCTGTGCTGAGTTGTGTTGTGTTGTGCTGAGTTGTGCTGAGTTATGTTGAGTTGTGCTGAGTTGTGTTGAGTTATTCTGAGTTGTTTTGAGTTGTGTTGTGTTGCTTTGGGTTGTGCTGGGTTGTTTTGCATTGTGTTGCATTGTGTTGAGTTGTGTTGCAATGTGTTGCATTGTGTTGACTTGTGTTGACTTGTGTTGAGTTGCGTTGAGTTGTGCTGAGTTGTGCTGAGTTGTGTTGAGTTGTGCTGAGTTGTGTTGAATTGTGTTGAGTTGTGTTGAGTTGTGTTGTGCTGAGTTGTGCTGAGTTGTGTTGAGCTGTGTTGAGTTGTGTTGTGTTGTGCTGAGTTGTGCTGAGTTGTGTTGAGTTGTGCTTAGTTGTTTTGAGCTGTGTTGTGTTGCGTTGTGCCAAGTTGTGTTGAGTTTTGCTGAATTGTGTTCGGTTGTGTTGTGTTGCATTGAGTTGTGTTTTGTTGCATTGCATTGTTTTGCATTGAGTTGTGTTGCATTGTGTTGTGTTGCATTTTATTGTGTTGTACTGAGTTGTGCTGAGTGGCGTTGAGTTGCATTGAGTTGTGTTGCATTGAGTTGCGCTGAGTTGCATTGAGTTGTGTTGAGTTGTGTTGCATTGTGTTGAGTTGTACTGATTTGTTGTGTTGTGCTGAGTTGTGTTGAGTTGTGTTGAGTGGTGTTGGGTTGCGTTGAGTTGCATTGAGTTGTGTTGCATTGAGTTGCGCTGAGTTGCATTGAGTTGTGTTGAGTTGTGGTGAGTTGTACTGATTTGTGTTGAGTTGCATTGTGTTGCGTTGAGTTGCGTTGAATTGTGTTGCATTGTTTTGCATTGTGTTGCGTTGTGTTGAGTTGAGTTGCGTTGAGTTGTGCTGTGTTGAGTTGAGTTGCAGTGAGTTGTGTTGCGTTGAGTTGAGTTGCGTTGAGTTGTGTTGAGTTTCATTGAGTTGCGCTGAGTTGCATTGAGTTGTGTTGAGTTGAGTTGTCTTGAGTTGTGTTGAGTTGTGTTGAGTTATGTAGAGTTGTGTTGAGTTGCATTGAGTTGTGTTGCGTTGTGTTGAGATGTGCTGAGTTTTGAGTTGTGTTGTGTTGCATTGGGTTGTGCTGAGTTGTGTTGAGTTTTGCTGAGTTGCGTTGAGTTGTGTTGTGTTGCATTGAGTTGTGTTGGGTTGCATTGCATTGTTTTGCATTGTTTTGCATTGAGTTGTGTTGCGTTGTGTTGAGTTGTGTTGCGTTTTGTTGACTTATACTGAATCGTGTTGAGTTGTGTTGTGATGCATTGAGTTGTGTTGCATTGAGTTGTGCTGAGTTGCGTTGAGTTGTGTTGAGTTGTGTTGCATTGTGTTGAGTTGTACTGATTTGTGTTGAGTTGTGCTGTGTTGCATTGAGTTGTGTTGAGTTGAGCTGTGTTGAGTTGTGTTGAGTTGTGTTGAATTATGTTGAGTTGCGTTGAGTTTTGTTGAGTTGCGTTGAGTTGAGCTGTGTTGAGTTGAGCTCTGTTGAGTTGTGCCGCATTTTGCTGAGTTGTGCTGCATTCTGTTGAGTTGTGTTGAGTTGAATTGAGTTCTGTTGCGTTGAGTTGAGTTATGTTGAGTTATGTTGAGTTGTGTTGAGTTATGTTGAGTTGCGTTGAGTTGTGTTGAGTTGCATTGAGTTGCGTTGCGTTGAGTTGAGCTGTGTTGAGTTGAGTTGAGTTGAGTTGTGTTGAGTTGTGCTGCATTTTGCTGAGTTGTGCTGCATTGTGTTGAGTTGCGTTGTGTTGCGCTGTGTTGCGCTGTGTTGTGTTGAGTTGTTCTGCGTTGTGCTGAGTTGTGTTGTATTGTGTTGAGTTGTGTTGAGTTGTGCAGAGTTGTGTTGCATTGTGCTGAGTTGTGTTGAATTGTGCTGAGTTTTGTTGCATTCTGTTGAGTTGAGTTGTGGTGAGTTGCGTTGAGTTGCGTTGAGTTGTGTGGAGTTGCGTTGAATTGTGCTAAGTTGTGTTGAGTTGTGCTGAGATTTGTTGTGTTGTGTTGTTTTGCATTGGCTTGTGCTGAGTTGATTTGAGTTGTGCTGAGTTGTGTTGAGTTGCGTTGAGTTGCGCTGAGTTGCGTTGAGTTGCATTGAGTTGCGTTGTATTGCATTGCATTGTTTTGCATTGAGTTGTGTTGTGTTGTGTTGAGTTGTGTTGAGTTGCATTGAGTCGTGTTGCATTGAGTTGTGCTGAGTTGTGTTGAGTTGCGTTTTGTGCTGTGTTGAGTTGAGTTGCATTGAGTTGCGTTGAGTTGTGTTGAGTTGTGTTGAGTTGTATTGAGTTGCATTGAGTTGTGTTGCATTGAGTTGAGTTGCGTTGAGTTGCATTGAGGTGTGTTGAGTTGTGTTGCATTGTTTTGCATTGTGTTGAGTTGTGTTGAGTTGCGTTGTGTTGTGCTGTGTTGAGTTGAGTTGCGTTGAGTTGCGATGAGTTGTGTTGAGTTGTGTTGAGTTGCATTGAGTTGTGTTGCATTGAATTGAGTTGCGTTGAGTTGTGTTGAGTTGCATTGAGTTTCGTTGAGTTGCATTGAGTTGTGTTGCATTGTGTTGAGATGTGCTGAGTTTTGAGTTGTGTTGTGTTGCGTTGGGTTGTGCTGAGTTGTGTTGAGTTTTGCTGAGTTGCATTGAGTTGTGTTGTGTTGCATTGAGTTGTGTTGAGTTGTGTTGCATTGTGTTGCATTGTGTTGGGTTGAGTTGTGTTGCATTGAGTTGAGTTGCGTTGAGTTGTCTTGAGTTGTGTTGAGTTGCATTGAGTTGTTTTGAGTTGAGTTGCATTAAGTTGTGTTGAGTTGCTTTGAGTTGCATTGAGTTGAGTTGTGTTGAGTTGTGTTGAGTTATGTTGAGTTGCGTTGAGTTGTGTTGAGTTGCATTGAGTTGTTTTGAGTTGAGTTGCATTGAGTTGTGTTGAGTTGCGTTGAGTTGCATTGAGTTGAGTTGTGTTGAGTTGTGTTGAGCTGTGTTGAGTTGTGTTGAGTTGCGTTGAGTTGTCTTGCTTTGTGTTGAGTTGTGTTGCATTGTGCTGAGTTGTGTTGAGTTGTGCTGAGTTTTGTTGCATTTGTGTTGAGTTCAGTTGTGCTGAGTTGCGTTGAGTTGTGTTGAGTTGTGCTGGGTTGTGCTGAGTTGTGCTGAGTTGTGCTGAGTTGTGTTGAGTTGTGTTGAGTTGTGTTGAGTTGTGCTGCATTGTGTTGAGTTGTGTTGAGTTGCGTTGTTTTGTGCTGAGTTATGCTGTGTTGTGTTGAGTTGTGTTGAGTTGTGCTGCGTTGTGCTGAGTTGTGTTGCATTGTGTTGAGTTGTGTTGAGTTGTGCAGAGTTGTGTTGAGTTGTGTTGAGTTGCGTTGAGTTGTGCTGAGTTGTGTTGAGCCTTATTGATTTGCGTTGAGTTGTGTTGAGCTGCGTTGAGTTGTGATGCTTTGTGCTGAGTTGTGTGGAGTTGCGTTGAGTTGTGCTGTGTTGTGCTGAGTTGTGTTGCATTGTTTTGAGTTTGTGTTGAGCTGTGCAGAGTAGTGCTAAGTTGTGCTGAGTTGCATTGAGTTGTGTTGAGTTGTCTTGCATTGAGTTGAGTTGTGTTGAGTTGTGCTGAGTTGCGCTGAGTTGCGTTGAGTTGTGTTGAGTTGCATTGCGTTTTGTTACATTGAGTAGAGTTGAGTTTAGAGGCCTGTGGAGGTGACTTAAATATTAACCTTACTTTCTCGAATAAGGGAATGCTTGTATAAGGTAAGATTTGTTTAATTATTCATGCAACATTAAAAAATATGGGCTCGATTTTCATTGTGCCATGGAGTCGGGATTGGAGGCGTGCGGGGGGTTAAAATCCTGAAATCGGGGGTCCCGACACCATCCCACCCCAAACCCTCCTCCATGCCATTTTCAAAGGAGGCGGGTACCCGCCCCGCACTGGGACCCGCCTACCCGAGGTGGGAAGGGATTAGTGCCAATTAACTGCCTGTTAACAGTTAGTTAACAGGCAGTTTTTCCGCCTAATCCCTATTTTTAAGCTTGAACTGTGGGATTCCCGATGGCTCCAAACCACGCCAAGTTTGAGGAGTTGGGCCGTCAGGTTGAAGGGCTTGGAGGGGTCGGACTGTTGGTGTTCAGGTAGGTGATGGCCCAGTAATTCCGGGCACTACGCATGAGTACGGATGGGGTACTCACGCGTGTGCCCGGAGGAATTGCCAGTTTTCAGCATGCACAGCGCATGCGCTGATAACCGACATTTCCTGTCCTCTGACCCAAGGGGTTAAGAGGCAGAATGCACGCGACTGCACAGGGAGAGTGTGCGCAGTGAAATTCCTTTTTTTTTCAGAGTTGTGCGTGTGTAAAGGCCTCCGGTCTTTACGCATTGAAAAACCACACGTAAGTACTTAGTTTTTCAGGTAAGTGGGCTTTTAGTACAATTGAGACATTTTTTCCCACAGCTTTGTTATTTTTAAAGAATTTACAGTAAGGTAAGTTTAGTTTTAGCCCTGATTTAAAAAACTAATTTTTTTTTCAAATTTTAAAATTATTGTTTAAAATAGTTTTTCCGAGTTTTTTATTGTTCATTTAAGTAGTGCAATGTTTTTTAAATTTTCTTTCAGGTTTAAGTAGTGTTTTGGGGCCAGGAGTTTTCATGAGTTTGACAGCTCTTTCTGTCAAACTCATGAATGAGTTTCCCCTCCCCTGATTGGCTGCACAGTGCTCACCTGATCCCAGCCGGCACATCGCACTAACTACGCCGTTGGATCAGGTAAGCACATCGCGCCGACAGCTGAACCGGGCCAGTGACAGGAATTGCAAGCAGGCCCGGGCTTCAGATGTCGGCGCGCAGGGTGAGTGCAGATCGGGGGCTTGCACGCGCGGCAAGCACTCGATCCTAATTTCAGGGCCGATGTGTGCATGAGTGCAAAGGTTAGAGTGTTTGGTGTGTCTAAAGTGATTAAAGAAGTGTAAATGACCTTTGCAGTCTTCCTTCCTTTAGGTTTGGGGACTCCCTCATCTCACTGGCACAGAAAGCAGAATGGCTGCGAACTGTCAAAAGTGACAGCCTGCAGCTTTCTGTGCAGAGAGATTTCTAACTGAGTCTGTGGAGAAGGACTCATTTTAGAAGTAAGACTGTCAGTGTTTGACAGCTTCAAACAGCTGTGAAACGCTGATATTTCATCTGTCAAAACGTCTTGACAGATGAAATTTCAGCCTGTGACGTCACCTGTTGCCGGGTGGCCCTTAATTGGCCTGCTGAGCCCGCTCAACAAGGTCAATCAAGTTAAGATCGTGTGGATTGGCCGCATCTCGATGGAGGCGGGACTATAACCCCAAAAGTTGTAGTCCCGCCTCCAACCCGACTCCTGAATGAAAATCCAGTCCTATGTGTTACCTAAGAAACACAACAGATGGTCCTGAATCAATATTTTACTCATGGCTAAGTGTTTTTATTGAAGATTAGATTGATAATCCAGGTCAGGTGATGGATGCAGACACTTGTCATGGTTAGAATTAGCAGTGTCAACAGGATGTGTTGCACCAACACAATTATGAATGAACAAACTGGCTGCGGTTCAAATTTTCAGCTCAGTTCAATAAAAACAGCCCAAACCCATTGAAGTTGGAGCCACGAGGAAGCAGAGAGATCCAAAGGGAATAATACAGAAGTAGCTGTGGTTTTGATGTTTATTTGTTATTCAATAAAAGAGTATGTTGCAGTCTATCTGCATTGACGCAAAGCTGAGATGTAGCACTAAAGGGCTTTGCTCTGCTATTTCCCCTTCTCTCTACCCCATTAATCCGATTCCTTGTCAAGTCTCTCTTGTAGCTTCAACAACACTGCACCTCCCACCACACACCCCCCTCTCGCCCCACCTTACTTTTCCGGATCACTTTCTTTTCTCTTTCACCCTTAAAGCTTCAACACACAAGCTTTAAATGCCAAGAAAGGAAGGGGGAAAAATCTGAGTGCTGAAAATGTGAAATATGCAGAATTTGTTGCACATACACAGCAGGTCTGTCAGCCTCTGAAGAGAGGAATGATGAGTCACTTTTTGCACTGGGTGCCATCAATAAGGTTCTTCATTTTTATAGATTTTAGACAGATGGTAATAAAAAGGCTTCAGTTTAGTGAGAGATCAATTTATTCTGTTCCTTCATGATAATCATACACATCTAACTCATAGCCGGAGAAGTCGCTATGCTCTGCTTAGTGCTGTTACTTGTATACTTCCTGGGGTGATGTGTGATGGGACAAATGTGGAACATTAGCGGATCAGAGGCTCCTGACACGGTGCCACACTCAGCTCTGTAATCTCAGCTCATTTCATCTGATGATGAGAAACATTATACTGGGGAGGAAGGTGTGGACATCACATGAACTAGATAAAGAAGGAACTTGCATTTTTATAGCGCCTTTCATGACTACAGGGTGTCCCAAAGTGCTTTACAGCCAATCCAATGACGTAGTTTTTAAGAGTACTCAAAAAACAACAACAACGACTTGTATTTAGATAGCGCCTTTAACGTCCCAATGCGCTTCACAGGGATGTTATAAGCCAAAAATTTGACACCGAGCCATATAAGGAGAAATTAGGGCAGATGATCAAAAGCTTGGTCAAAGAAGTCAAAGTTTGGTTTTAAGGAGTGTCTTAAAGGAGGAAAGAGAGGTAGGGAGGCGGAGAGGTTTAGGGAAGGAATTCCAGAGCTTAGGGCCTGGGCAGTTGAAGGCACAGCCACCGATGACCAATGGTTGAGCAGTTATAATCAGAGATGCTCAAGAGGGCAGAATTAGAGGAGCGCAGATATCTTGGGATGGGGGCGGGTGGGGGGGCTGGAGGAGATTACAGAGATAGGGAGGGGTGAGGCCATGGAGGGATTTCAAAACAAGGATGATCATTTTAAAATTGAGCATTGCATAACCGAGAGTCAATGTAAGTCAGCAAGCACTGGGGTGATGGGTGAACGGGACTTGGTGCGAGTTAGGACACAGACAGCTGTGTTTTGGATGACTTCAAGTTTATGTGCGCTGAAATAGTCAAGTCTAGATGTAACAAAGGCATGGACAAGGGTTTCAGCAGCAGCTGAGCTGAATTAAGGGCGGAGACGGGCAATGTTACAGAGGTGGAAATAGGCGGCCTTAGAAAAAGGTGGAAATAGTAGTCACTGTTGTAATGTTGAAACGTGGCAGCCAATTTGTGCACAGCAAGCTCCCACAAACATCAATGACCAGATAATCTGTTTTTGGCAGTGCTGGTTGAGGGATGAATGTTGGCCAGGACACCCGGCAAATTCCCCTGCAAAGTAAAACACAGCCTGGGTTCGCTTTTATAATCACAATCCAATGCCTGCTGGCAAAATGTGAGCATGTTTGAGATGTTAGCTAAGAATAGGACTCGACCTGGCTGCAATGCCCTCTAGGAACATAGGAACAGGAGTGGTCCATTTAGCCCCTTGAGCCCTTCAAGCCTGTTCTGCCATTCAATGAGATCATGGCTGATCTGTGACCTAACTCCATATACCTGCCTTTGCCTCATATCCCTTTGATGTGCCTCAATAATTCCGAGACTCGATGTTAGCGAAACAAAACAAGGCTTTTATTAACTTAGAAAGTAACACGTAAGAGAGAGAGGTATCTTCCTTCTGGAGACTGAGGCCAGACTGAGCTAGCTTACAAAAGGGGCCAGGTATGGGCGGAGCCCTACACACACAGCACATTCCAGCACATTCCAATAAACAATACAATGAGGACTGGGGGAAGGGAAATGACACTGAAACCGACCACAGTCACAGGCAGTGATGAATGGAATATTTCATCACACCCTTAATACCTTTAGTTAACAGAAATCTATCAATCTCAGATTTAAAATTAACAGTTGACCCAGCATCAATTGCCGTTTGCAGAAGAGAGTTCCAACCTCCTACCACCCTTTGCGTGTAGAAGTGTTTCCTAACTTTAGTCCTGAAAGGCCCGGCTCTAACTTTTAGGATGTCCCCTAGTCCTAGATTCCCAATGAGCAGAAAAGGTTTCTCTCTATCTAACCTATCAGTTCCCCTTAATATCTTGAGAAATTTGATCAAATCACTCCTTAATCTTCTAAATTTCAGGGAGTACAATCTTAGTTTGTGTAATCTCTCCTCGTAATTTAACCCTTGGAGTTCAAGTATCATTCTATTAAATCTGGGACAGTGACACAGTGGTTATGTTACTGGTCTAGTAATACAGTGACTTAGACTATTGATCCGTAGACATGAATTTAAATCCCACCACAGCAGGTGGGGAATTTATAAATTTGGAATTAAAGAGAAATTCGGTATTGCCTTGTTTCTTGTTTGGGACGCTAAATTTTGAAATTATGAAAAATTAGCGCCAGTCGCTAATGAGTCTGAGGTTTCCCTAAACTCCTGGAAAGAGCTGTAGTGCTAAATCAAGCGCTAATGACCTAAGCAAGGCGCTACCAGCCGAGCGGTAATGAATCTCAGGTGTAATGCAATCGGGAATGACCCTTCACACTGGCCCCTTTAAACTCTTAAAAACATCATTGTGCAGGTCCTCATTATCAGCATTGCTGGTGGTGAAGGCAAACTGCAACAAACTCAATCGCCTGATCATGGTGGCTGATCCCACTCTCAGAGAGAGAGCTCATCGTTTCACGGACGAGGCATTGGTCGCGGGAGAGGAGCGAAGAATAATAGAATCATAGAATCATAGACATTTACAGCACAGAGGAGGCGATTCAGCCCACCTTGTACGCGCCGGTGTTGCAGCCTGCCAGCAATCTGTGCTCCAACAGATTGCTAGGGATGCTGCGGTGCTGTGTGTTAATGGAGCAGGAACCTGCTGTCCTTTCTCAGGATGACAGCATTCCTGGTCCCACCACTGACACTCTTCCATTGCCCTTGCTGCTTCCTGTCATCCAGTCAGCCCAGACTGCCGCGGCCCATGCTGAGGTGGTGCAGTCTACAGTTGGGCCTTCCATGGCCAGAGCTGGTGGAGGGCGTCCTGCAACTCCATCTGTAGTTTCTGGGACTGACACTCAGCAGCCTTCCACCAGCCTTGTTGCAGCCACTGGGGAGATACTGCGTAGGAGCACTAGATTATGAAAAGGCACTGTAAAGAGGGCAAGTAAGGGTTTGCACAAGGGTGATTAGTTAATATTGTTTCTGCATATATGTGGTTGCTGATTTGGATAAATTTCTTATTGGACTGTTGCAGAAATGGTGCTGTGCCATTGAATGTCAAGGTGAGGTGGTTAGACTTTCTCTTGTTGGAGTTGGTCTTTGCCTGGCACTTGTGTGGCACCAATGTTACTTGCTACTTATCAGCCCAAGCCTGAATGTTGTCCAGGTCTTGCTGCCTGGGGGCTGCTTGATTATCTGACGAGTTGCAAATGGAACTGAACACTGTGTAGTCGTCAGCAAACATCCCTACTTCTGACCTTATGATGGCGGGAAGGTCATTGATGAATCAGTTGAAGATGGTTGGGCCTAGGACATTGCCCTGAGGAACTCCTGCAGCGATATCCTGGGCTGAGATGATTGGCCTCCAACAACCACAATCATCATCTTTTGTGATAGGTCTGAATCTAGCCAGTGGAAAGTTTCCCCCCTGATTCCCATTAACTTCAGTTTTACTAGGGCCCCTTGATTCCAGTCTCAGTCAAATGTTGCCTTGATGTCAAGGGCAGTCACCTCTGGAATTCAACTCTTCTGTCCATGTTTGGACCTAGGCAGTAATGAGGACTGGAGCCGAGTGATCATGGTGGAACACAAACTGAGCATCAGTGAGCAGGTTATTGGTGAGTAAGTGCCGCTTGATAGCACTTTCGATGACACCTTCCATCACTTTGCTGATGATTGAGAGTAGGCTGATTGGGTGGTAATTGGCCAGATTGGATTTGTCCTACTTTTTGTGGACAGGACATACCTGGGCAGTTTTCCACTTTGTCGGGTAGATGCCAGTGTTGTAGCTGCACTGGAACAGCTTGGCTAGAGGTGCAGCTAGTTCTGGAGCACAAGTCTTCAACAGGACAGCCTGGATGATGTCGGGACCCACAGCCTTTGCTGTATCCAGTGCGCTCAGCCGTTTCTTGATATCATGTGGAGTGAACCAAATTGGCTGAAGACTGGCTTCTGTGATGGTGGGGACCTCAGGAGGAGGCCAAAATGGATCATCCACTCGGCACTTCTGGCTGAAGATGGTTGCAAATGCTTCAGCCGTGTCTTTTTGCACTCACGTGCTGGGCTCCACCATCATTAAGGATGGGGATATTCATGGAGCCTCCTCCTCCTGTTAATTATTTAATGGTCTACTACCATTCATGACTGAATGTGGCAGGACTGTAGAGCTTTGGTTGTGGGATCGCTTAGCCCTGTCTGTAGCATGCTACTTCCGCTGTCTAGCACGCATGTAGTCCTGTGTAGTAGCTTCACCAAGTTGGCACCTCATTTTTAGGTATACCTGGTGCTGCTCCTGGCATGCTCTTCTACAGTCCTCATTGAACCAGGGTTGCCCCCTGGCTTGATGGTAATGGTAAAGTGAGGGATATACCAGGCCATGAAGTTACAGATTGTGGTGGATTTCTGCTGATAGCCCACAGCGCTTCATGGATGCCCAGTTCTGTTCTGAATCTATCCCATTTTGCACACACAACATGATGGAGAGTGTCCTCAGTGTGAAGATGGGACTTCGGCTCCACAAAGACTGAGCGGTGGTTGCTCCTACCATTACTATCATGGACACATACATCTGCGATAGGTAGATTAGTGAGGATGAGGTCAAGTAGGTTTTTCCCTCGTGTTGGTTCTCTCACCACCAGCTGCAGGCCCAGTCTGGCAGTTATGTCCTTCAGGACTCGGCCAATCTCGGTCAGCAGTGGTGCTACCGAGCCACTCTTGGTGATGGACATTGAAGTTCCCCACCCAGAGTACATTCTGTCCCCTCACCCGCAGTGCTTCTTCCAAGTAGTGTTCAACATGGCAAAGTACTGATTCATCAGCTGAGGGAGGGCAGTAGGTGGTAATCAGCAGGAGGTTTCCTTGCCCATGTTTGACCTGATGCCATGAGACTTCATAGTGTTCCAAGTCAATGTTGAGGACTCACAGGGGCACTCCCTTCCGACTGTGCCACCACCCCTGGTGGGTTGTCCTGCCGGTGGGACAGGACATACCCAGGGATGGCGATGGAGGAGTCTGGGGCGTTGGCTGAAAGGTATGATTCTGTGAGTATGACTAAGACAGGCTGTTGCTTGATTAGTCTGTGGGATAGCTCTCCCAATTTTGGCACAAATCCCCAGGTGTTAGTGAGGAGGACTTTGCAGGGTTGATTGGGCTGGATGTGTCTTTGTCGTTACTGAATCCAGTGCCTAGGTCGATGCTGGATGGTCCGTCCAATTTTATTCTTATTCGTAGCAGTTTGATACAACTGATTGGCTTGCTCAGTCAGTTAAGAGTCAACCATAAAGTCATTATTTAACATGTCCGCTATTTCCTTATTTTCATTTATAATATCACCATTGTCAGTTTTTAAGGGGTCCACTTTGCTCTTAACCATCCTCTTTTTCCTAATATAATTATAAATGTTTTTTCTGTTGATTTTGATATCGATTGCAATTTTCTTTTCATGCTCCCTTTTTGTAGCTCTTACTATCTGTTTTGTAGCTCTTACTATCTGTGCTATTTCTTGCATTCTTGTATGCTTTTTCTTTTACTTTTATGTTGTCCCTTACCTCTTTAGCTGTCCACTGCTGTTTTTTTTGGCAAATATAGCTCTTTCCCCTTAAGGGTATAAACTGGTTCTGCAGTCAAGTAGCCTATCATTCACTGTCTATAATCACACATGAACAATGTCTATGTATTTGAGAGCCGTCCATACACCTGCAATGGCATCTTAATGTGAGCTGTTAGCATCAGGAGAGAAGGGGATTAATGGCACATGCCATTTTATAAAATCGGCCCTTCCGTTTAACAGAACCATAGAACAATTTCTAAAAAACAGTTAATGACAGAGGGAACTTTCCTGTAATATATGTGTTAGAACAAATGAAGGACAGAGAAAGGATGAGTTGCTAGTCAAGGTGCTTGTTTACTAGGCCAGAGTGAACTGAGCATGCTCATACTAAGCCACGTGATAAACCATGTGATCATACATTACACTGCTTTCCCCCTTAAACAACAGTGCATGTACTCCTCTCTCAAACACAACAAAACTATGGCCCCACCTTTCCCAGCATTACATGTACCACACAACAAAATCTCCTGGCTTTTTTTCTTTTAAATCAACTACAAATGCTACAAATGAACTACAAATCCAGTTTAATAACAGGTTTGAAGAGCCGTCCTGATCTCCTTACAAAAGGTTTTGGTGTTGAATCAATTTTCGGCCTGTTTTGTGTTGGTTCCAAACGCAAAGAATTAGGTGCCACCACTCTGTTTCCCCACTTGATACAACCTTGCTCACAAGACAATTCAGTACGACGATTATGGAATGGTTTCAACTCTGTATCCATACACTGATCAGTCCATCCATTCAAGGTGTTTTCATACACTCTTTTCAGTATTGAGTCCTTTTGAGTCTCATTTTCAATCTCAGTTGCATTCACGAGTAAGTCTTTGTCAATTGCACCTGGCGTGTAAATCTCACCTTCACTCCCAACACATGAGTCCTCATGTGGCAACCTGGACAAGGCTTCTGCGGTTGCATTTTGCTTTGAAGTGCGATATTCAATCGTGTAGTCATATTGTGACAACAACACTGCCCAACATTGCATTCTTGGTGCGGCTATTGCAGGGATGGCAGATTTGGGCCCCGATATTGCTAGGAGCGGTTTGTGATTGGTTATCAGGGTAAACTTTCTGCCGATCAGGAACTGTTGGAATTTCTTGATTCCAAACACTCTGGCGAGTGCTTCCTTTTCAATTTGTGTGTAGTTTCTTTCGCTCTTTGTGAGGGTTCACGATGCGAATGTGATTGGTTTGTCTTGGCCATCATCCATTATGTGGCTTATGACATCTCCCATACCTTAGCTGGAAGCATCACACACTGACTTAAGCTCACGCTGTGTGTCGTAGTGCACAAGTAGAGCATCGCTAGAGAGACTTCTCTTATAAGCATCGTAAGCTTCCTGTTGCGCTTTTGTCCAATTCCACTGGACATCCTTCTTGAGGAGCTCGTGCAATGGAGCTAACATGGTCGCTAACTCAGGCAAGAAATGTGCGTAGTACTGGGCCATTCCAAGGAAAGATCTTAACTCAGACACGTTATGTGGCTTTGGAGCATTGATGACAACATCAACCTTTTCCTTTACTGGTTGCAAGCCATTTGCATCAACTTTTAGACCAAGGTACACAACCTCAGGCTGCACAAAAGCACATTTGCTCCATTTCAATTGATATTGTGGGAATTCAATCTTTGAAACACTAAATCTAACACCTCTAGATTTTCTTCCTCGCTGCTTGTTGCGATTAGTATATCATCCTGATTTCATCAGCAATTTTGGAACTCCTTGCAAAACTTTATCCATCGTAGCCTGGAAGATTTTGAGGGAGGACTTTACACCATATGGCAGGTTGGTGTATGAGTACAGTCCCTTGTGTGTGTTGATGGTGAGATAGATACTGTTGACTCTCTTTGTCAACATTCAGCTGAGTGTAAGCGTGTGACAGGTCAAGCTTGGAGAAGACCTTTGACCCAGAGCGTGCTGCATACAAATCTTGTGATGTAGGTAACGGGTACTACTCATTGTCAACTGCTTGGTTGATAGTAACTTTGTAGTCACCGCACGAGTGTACAGTATTGTCTGCTTTGGGCACTACCACAATCGGGGTACCCATTCACTTTTGGCAATTTTTACTAGCACTCTGTTCTCTCTGAGCTTCTCTTCCTCCACCTGACTTTTCAACTCACAGGCCTTGCCTTACAATAGACAGGCTTTGCTTTGGACTTGATGCGGATATGCGTGTCATACCCAGTGATGCGTCATTAACTGTCTGTGAACATGCTTTTTTACTCGTTCGGCATTGTGTTGTCACTTCTTTGAAGCAGCTACACTGAAGATGTTTTTCCAGTCTAGTTTTAACTTTCTCAACCAGTCTTTGCCCAGGAGGGTTGGCCTGTTGTTGTAGCTCACTACAATAATAGGCAGCTTTACTGACTGGCCATTGTGTTTAACTGTACATTCCATTTGTCCACATGTCTCTAGGATTTCTCCAGAGTAAGTTTTTAACTCTACGGTACTCTTTGTAAGTGGTATTTGATTAAACTTACTCTCATATGTGTCCTTACTCATGATAGAGCAGTCCATCGCTGTGTCAATTTACAATATCAATATATTGCTCGTTGATCAAAAGTTTTGTACAGAAGTCTATCTCATGACTGCTAGTGTTGCCGCTAGTGGCATAGATACTGTAGATGCCTAGTTCTTCAACATCAGGTGTGTTCACTTCAATAATGTGAATTCCTCCCTTTTGTGTCGATGCTTTGCATTGCCACTAGAGTGGTTCTTACTTCCTACTTTAGATCAAGCTCTGCTAGCTGTTGAAATATTGCCTTGCTTCTGGCAGTGAAAACACTTCGCATTTCTGTATTGGCAGGACTGTGGTGAGTGATTTCCATTGCAGCGATAGCAATTCACTGAACTGCTCTCACCGACTTGCTTTTGACTCGGTCTCACAGCTTTAGGTTCGGCAGTGGCTTTGTGACTATAGACCTCAGCTGCACTAGTCACTTGAGTTGGACGGAGCTCCCCAGCATTCTTAGACACCATCTCCATAGATAGGGCAGCTTTGCATGCTATGTTAAATGTCAGGTTTGCAGTGTTCAGTAATTTAGACTATGTGCGATCATCCACCAGTCCACACATAAACTTATCGCGCAATGCACAATCCAAAATGTGTCGAAGTTACAATGCAAAGTCAGGTTCTTAAGAGCTACAATTCACTCACTGATGGTTTCACTTTGTTTTTGGTTTCTGGTACCAAACTTATAGCGCTCTGCTATTTCTAACGGCTTTGGGTCGAAATGGTCCTCGAGTTTCTCGACAATGTCTTCAAACTGCACATCCTTCGCTTTCCCTGGCGCAAGTAGGTTTGTCAACGTTCTGTAGACATCTGGCCCGATCTCCATTAAAAAAATTACTTTCTTACGTTCATAAATTACTTAATTTTGATCTTGAACATTCTCATCAGCACCTTCAGTCTCAATAATGTTATTGGCCTTAAAAAACATCTCCACCCTCTCAATGTAAGAACTGAATGGTTCACAAGCTCAGTCATACATGCTGAGGCTTCCGATGAATCCCGTAGACAGGGCCATGATTGTCCCGATCCCGTTGAACAGTGACTCAGCACGATACCCGTGTACCTTAAACATTTCCCCACAAAAGTTGAACACAGTGGCCTAGAAATTGGGTTTTGGCTTAGCCAGGGCTTTAGCGCCGGAAATTAGTGCTGGCGCTAAGTCCCCTGCGCGCGCCAAAAATTCAGTGGCGCCGCGCCCAAATGGCTGCCGGCGCTACTGAAGGGTCTTAGCGCCTGGAAAAGGGCGCTAACTGCCGTTTCGCGCCGCAATTCCGGCGCTGCGGCACCCGATGCGGTGCGGCAGGCTGGGGAAGTGCAGGCCTCCTCCTTCCGTTAAGGAGGAGCTGCCTGCACCCGGCCGCGGCCCGCGCAAATCTCCTCAAAAATGAGCCCGGCACCTCGGACAAGTGCCGGGCTTGCATCTGTTCCGCGGGGGGGGGGGGGAGAAGTCCGGGGAGGGAGCTGCGGGCAGGCGGCCGGCGGAAAAGCGGCCGGCCGCCGCGCCTCCTTAAAGCGCCGGCGCAGACTCCGGCAGCACTCGTTTGCCGGAGTCTTAGTTGCGGCTGCCACTGGCGAGGCGGCCGCAACTGAATTTCGGCTTGGGGCCGGGTTACCACGGCAACCGGGACGCTGCGCACACCGATGACGTCATCGGTGCCGGCGCAGCGCTGCCGGTCTACCGCCGCGGAAGGGCCCCAGGCAATTTAGGAACCGGCGCCAATTGCAGCGCTAGGCCCTCTAGCGCCGCAAAATCGGTGCTAAGGGCACTGAATTTCTAGGCCAGTGTCTTTCCATGATCCCTAAAAATAGCTTTGAGATCCCATTCTCATCACCAAAAATATATGAGTAGAACAAATGAAGGACAGAGAAACGATGAGTTGCTAGTCAAGGTGCTTGCTTTACTAGGCCAGAGCAAACTGAACATGCTCATACTAAACCATGTGATAAACCATGTGATAATACATTACACTTCCCTCCTCCATATCAGCACAAGCTTGCTTCTCCTCACTCTGTGGCACTAAGTCCCCCATAACATCAGGAAAACTGCTATTATTTTAGATGAGATGATTTGCAGAAGGCCAGGTCTTCTCCGGCAGCCCCTTGAGATGAGTCTAATGATTGTTCAATGGCTTTAATCAACTTCAAGGGGCATTTTATGGTACCATGCTTTTTGACACACAATCACCAAACCATGTCATTTCCTGCATTCCCTATACCCTCAAAGCACAGATTTATTCAGCTCTGCAGCATATTGAGATCTGAAATGTCTTTTAATCCTCTCGGGTAGTATTTATATATTGAGCAGATGATCTCCTGTGTGTATGGGGGGAAGGGGTCGAAGTAACTGCTCAGATCACCAAGTTCTGTTTTCCTTGTTGCCCCTACTGAGAGGTTTTGTGGAGCTAGACAAGCTACAAAGATGCATTTTCCATTCAATATTTGAAAAGTGGGTTGCGTTATAAATTTGATGCTGTCTTGAGAAGAGTTAATAAAGATGGTTAAAATTCAATATTTATTTGTAAATGGAATGTAAGAGTGGAAATGTGATTTTTGTTTCCAATGGTGCTCTTATTAACAAGGTCTGACTAACAGCAATGAGATAATGACCAGGTTATCTGTTTTAATGAAGTTGGTTGAGGTGTAAATATTGGCCAGGTCACTGGGAGAACACCTTTGCTCTTCTTTAATGTCGTGTCATGGGGTCTTTTACATCCACCTGAGAGGGTAGATGGGGCCTCGGTTTAACATCTCATCTGAAAGACAGCACCTCCCTCAGTACTGCACTGCAGTGCCAGCTTAGATTATGTGCGCAAGCCTCGGGAGCGGGACTTGAACCCATGACCTCGTGACTCAGAGACAAGAGTGCTGCCACTGAGCCAAGGTTGATATCTAAGTGGGTAGAAGAAAGAAGACAAAGAAAAAGAAATGAGCTGAGAATTGTTCATCGAATCTTCTTACCTTCAAACTTCTGACTACATCTAACACCTACCACACCAGTTTTATGGGTGTGAAGAGTGCGATACACAATGCAGGCTGAACTGTCAGGACACAGTGTGGAACAATGTCACCCAGTCTCTACTTAAATATTGGCAGGGTTTGCCAGCCTTTTCCTGGCGAGAATTTCCTGCCACTGAATTTTTAGACCCAGAAACATTGGTGAGAATGGTCACCTCTTTTGGCAGCTTGTCCAGATTGATCAAATAAAATGACTGAAGGGAAATGTTGAATGAAAGTATACTGGTGCATCACAGGATATTTGATTATGTTGCACTCAACCATTTTGAGCAAGAGACAGTCTTTGTAAATTCAACAGTAAACTTGACTTCGAGCTATCCTGTGGAAACTTAATCTGAGACAGACGAGCAAATGATCAAAGGGTGTGACGTGTTAAGGGCAATGAATGTCGCAAAGATATGAAGTACTGAACCAGCAGGATAGACGGATAAGGAAAAAATTGTTGACCCAAAGAAGAGATTTAAACAACATTAAATGTAAACAAACGATTGAGATTATCAGACCCCCGAAGCACCACTGGCTGAGGCTGTGTCACCAATGACAGGTGGACAGGTTTGAACAACAATGCAGGGCAACCTAGAAACAAGCAGTGACAAAGTGGATATAGGAGAGCGTTTGGTCCACCTTGATTGCTAGCGGACGGTGGAGACAAAGAAGCCGTCTCCGAGGAAGAAGAGTGCAGACGTGCGTGGGGGATCCTCGAGAGCTCGAAGGAGCTGACCACTTCTTCATTCTGAGTGCAGTACAGTCCAGACAAAGGTTGTATGTATTTGGCTACTGAATTTTATAATGAATTTAGTTACTAAGTTTTGTTAAACTCTGTAGTAAAAATTGGGATTGTGTAGTGAGTATTCATTTTAGTTTTAATAAAGTGAACAAAAAGGGAACTGTGGCGACACGCCACCACTGGACATAATCCGCTCACGGCGGCACAGACAGTCTAAGCAGAAGCCCCCAGCCGGGGGCCCTTTCCTCCAGCAACTTGTTTCCCGCAGGGACAGGCTGCCGGGAGCACTTCCTGTCTGGGAAGTATTTAAGTGGATGTGCGGGCTTTTCTAGTTCCTGGTTGCCATGTGGTCAGAATAAAGCAGTTGTGTTTTCAATAGCTCTGTCTCGACTCCCACGTTTGCCGCGGTATCTCAACACTGGTGACCCCGACGCTCAGGACGAATCCTAAGCTAGCATGGCGGATACAAACGTAGTCACGGTTAAATTACCTGACTTTTGGGAGAACCTCACCGAAGCCTGGTTCGTTCAAGCTGAGTCCAGATTCCGGCTGAAAGGCATTACAGTCGACGCCACGAAGTACGACTACCTCGTCGCCTCGCTCACCTACGCTACAGTCCCCAAGGTTTGGGCAGCGCTGCAGAATCCACCAACGGAGGGCAAGTACGAGCATCTGAAGGCTGCGCTACTTAAAAAATTTCAAACGTCCTCTTACCAGCGCCACTGCCAACTCCTGGACCTCCCCGGCCTTGGTGACGCTTCACCATCAGACCTGCTTTCCCACATGCTGTCCCTCTCAGACGACAAAAATCCCGGCGCCCTTTTTCGCAAGCTTTTCATTCGGCAGCTCCCCGCCAGCGTCCGCCCGCTCCTTGTGGAGTCTGACTCCACGGACCTGAATGAGATAACCGAAAAGGCCGACCGGCTGCTCTCTGCACAGGCCACTCGCGACGTCGCACCCGACCTCACGGCAACGACCACGCGGTCTTCCCGGGCCGCTAGGCCCAACCGCCCTACCACTCCGGGTCACTGCTACTACCACACCCGTTTTGGCGCTAGGGCTCAACGCTGCATGCCACCGTGTTCCTTCAAACCCCCCCCCCGCACCGGCCCCCGCGATGGCCGCGGGGCAGAAGGAGCCCCTACTGTACGTCACTGATGACAGAACCAACCGCCGATTTCTGTGCGACACAGGGGCCCAGCACAGCATCACCCACGCCTCCGCCCTCGAGATCCAACGCGGCACACGGGGTATCACACTGGCTGCAGCCAACGGCTCTGAAATCCGCACATATGGCACCCGCATGGTCACGCTCGACCTCGCGGGCCGCCGCTACCGCTGGGAGTTCCTGACAGCCAAGGTCCTCTGCCCACTCATTGGCGCCGACTTCCTACGTGCCCACGGCCTCCTTGTCGACATTCCGAGGCACCGCCTCGTCGACATCAACACTATGGCCCCCATCCCCGGCGCCTTTACCCCGGCCCGTTCGGCCGGCCCGACGACCTACTGCCTCGCCAGAGCCACGGATGACTACTCGGCACTCCTAGCTGAGTTTCCCGCCCTCACTAACCCGACCTTTTCGGCCAAAGCCGCCAAGCACGGTGTGGAACACTATATCCCCACCACCGGCCCCCCAGTTTCTGCCCACGCCCGCAGACTCAACCCGGCCAAGCTGGAAATCGCGCGGGCCGAGTTTACCAACATGGAACAACTCGGCATCATCCGCTGCTCCAGCAGCCCTTGGGCCTCGCCCCTCCACATCGCCCCCAAGCCCGGCGGAGGCTGGCGCCCTTGCGGGGACTACCGCCGCCTCAACGACGCCACCACCCCCGATCGGTACCCGGTGCCACACATCCAGGACTTCTCGGCCCGACTGGCCGGACGAACCGTCTTTTCCAAAGTCGACCTGGTGCGCGGTTACCACCAAGTCCCCGTACACCCCGCGGACATCCCCAAAACGGCCGTCATCACCCCATTCGGCCTGTTCGAGTTCCTGAGGATGCCCTTCGGCCTCAAGAATGCAGCACAGGCTTTCCAGCGCCTTATGGACTCAGTCCTCCGGGACCTGAACTTCCTATTCGTCTATCTAGACGACATTCTCGTGGCCAGCTCCTCCAAACAGGAACACCTCGAACACCTTCGCATCCTGTTCGGACGCCAAGCCCAACACGGGCTCATCCTCAGCCCGGCAAAGTGCCAATTCGGCCTAACCGAGATCGATTTTCTCGGTCACCACATCACCCCTGCTGGGGCCGTCCCCCTGCCCAACAAGGTGCAGGCCGTCCAGCAATTCCCCCGCCCCACAACCATCAAGGGCCTCCAGGAGTTCCTCGGGATGGTGAACTTCTACAACAGGTTCATCCCCAGAGCCACAGCCCTTATGAAGCCCCTATACGACTCCCTCCGAGGAAAATCCAGCAAGATGGACGTAGCCTGGACCACTGACACGGCAGCCGCCTTCGACGCCACCAAAAACGCGCTCGCCGACGCCACTCTGCTCGCGCAGCCGAGGGCCGATGCCCGGGTCGCGCTCACCACCGACGCCTCCGACCACGCGGTCGGGGCCGTGTTCGAGCAGTGGGTCAATGGCGCGTGGCAGCCACTTGCATTCTACAGCCGCCAACTGCGCCCCCCGGAGGTCAAATACTCCACTTTCGACCGCGAGCTTCTCGCACTCCACCTGTCGGTCCGCCATTTCAGGTTCCTCCTGGAAGGCCGCCCCTTCACCGCGTATGTGGACCACAAGCCACTCACATACGCGATGGCCAAGCACACCGAACCCTGGTCCGCTAGGCAGCAACGCCAGCTCGCGGCCGTCTCCGAGTTTACTACGGACATTCAGCACGTCTCCGGTAGAGACAACGTGGTCGCCGACTGCCTTTCCCGTCCCGCCGTCTGTGCGAATCACCTCGCGGTCGACTACGCACAACTAGCAGCGGCCCAGCTCACGGACCCAGACCTCCTCTCGGCGGCTACCAGCCTGCCAGGGCTACGCCTAGCCAAGGTCGCGCACGGGCCCGAAGCCACGGCAGTCACGTGCGACATCTCACTCGGCCAACCCAGGCCGGTCGTCCCTGAGACCTGGCGCCGCCGCGTCTTCGACGCGCTCCACGGGCTCTCTCACCCGGGTTCCCGCGCATCCGTCAAACTCCTCTCCAAGCGCTTCGTCTGGCGCGGCCTTAGCAGAGATGTTCGGACTTGGGCCACCTCCTGCCTCGCCTGCCAACGGGCTAAGGTACAGCTGCACACCAAAGCACCCCTGGGAGACTTCGAGGTACCCAGCCGCCGCTTCGACCACGTACACGTCGACATCGTCGGTCCCCTGCCGCCATCGCAAGGCCAAACTTATCTCCTCACGATGGTCGACCGCTACACACGCTGGCCTGAGGCAGTGCCGCTGACCTCCACCACCACAGCCGACATCACTAGGGCGTTCGTTAACACCTGGGTTGCGAGGTTCGGCGTACCGGCCGACATAACCTCCGACAGAGGCGCCCAGTTCACCTCCGAACTCTGGACGGCTACAGCACGCAACCTCGGGGTGACGCTCCACCGCACCACGGCGTACCACCCGCAGGCCAACGGACTTTGTGAACGCTTCCACAGGTCACTCAAGGCCTCACTCCGCGCCGGCCTGCAGGACAGTACCTGGACTGACCGTCTACCGTGGGTGCTACTCGGCGTACGCACCGTGGTCAAGGAAGACCTCCAGTCCTCGGCAGCGGAGTTAGTCTACGGACAACCGCTGCGCGTCCCAGGCGAATTCCTTCCGGAGCCTACCAAGTCTTGGTCGGCCGAACAGCAGCGGCTCGACTCTTTCTCTTCTGCTCAGCAGTTCGCCCCACTTCCGGTCAACCGACACGGCGAACTCGCACCTCATGTCCCGCCAAATTTACAGCAGGCGCGCTTCGTCTTCGTGCGACACGACGCGCACCGCAGGCCCCTGCGACCCCCGTACGATGGTCCGTACGAGGTACTACAAACCGGGGACAAGGTATTCAAGCTGCGACTCGGCGACAGGGTCGAGACAGTCTCCATCGACCGGCTCAAACCAGCACACACAGAACCAGGGGAACAGGTCCCCGTGGCCCAGCCTCCAGCCAGAGGCCGTCCCCCCGGCAAGCCAGCACAGCCGGCGGCGAACCGCCCGACCCAACCAACCAGACCGGCGACCACTCAGAGCCGCTGCGGCAGAACCATTAGACCACCGTCACGGCTCGTCCACTCCTCCTAAGCGGATTCCGGGGGGAGCTCTGTGGCGACACGCCACCACTGGACATAATCCGCTCACGGCGGCACAGACAGTCTAAGCAGAAGCCCCCAGCCGGGGGCCCTTTCCTCCAGCAACTTGTTTCCCGCAGGGACAGGCTGCCGGGAGCACTTCCTGTCTGGGAAGTATTTAAGTGGATGTGCGGGCTTTTCTAGTTCCTGGTTGCCATGTGGTCAGAATAAAGCAGTTGTGTTTTCAATACCTCTGTCTCGACTCCCACGTTTGCCGCGGTATCGCAACAGAACTACTCTTTGTGGCTGTGGCGAAGTTTATCACTCCACTCAGTAGCTGGTTTAAGCCGAGCCTCACAGAGATAATGAGAAAACTCGACAAGCTTTGTTTGTGTGAAGGGATTGAAATCGGAGAGAGTGCAGGTCCAAGTGACCTTGAGTACGAACCGAGGAAATCAATTACTGGGAAGAACGTAGGTTGGTATGTGTGTGCATTCAGCCAAAAGTGATGTTTTATAAATAAATTAGCAATGAGCTATTTTTCTAGAGGAAGTACAAACAGGTCATGAATTTGTGATTAAATTCTCAAAGAGCAAAGTGTTCAAAATGGCGGTTTATATCGATGAGTTTCTTTGGGAAAGCCAGCAGCAACTGGGAGTGGATAGGCAGGTCTAGCAGCACCTGAGCACACCTATTTCTAGGTAAAAAATCGAGATATATGAGCCTAGAATTGACTGCTCATGATATCAGCAGACGGGATCTTAATTTATACAAGTTAACACCAGCATTATAAGAGGAATGTCATACCAGCGCATTAAAAGTTCATCCGTGGATATCCTAACAGTGATCTCTGGGCTGAAGTTTGTTTTTTGGGAAGATTTGGGGTCAAAATGCCTTGCTTACGAGATCTCTGCACTCCTCCAATTCTGGCCTCTTGCGCATACTTGACTTTCATCGCATCACCATTGGCAGCCGTGCCTTCAGCTGCCAAGGCCTTAAGCTCTGGAATTCCTTCCCTAAACCTCTCCGCCTCTCTCTCCTCCTTCAAGACGCTCCTTAAAACCTGGCTCTTTGAACAAGCTTTTGGTCACATGTCCTAATATCTCCTTAGGTGGCACGATGTCAAATTATGTTGATAGTACTCCTGTGACGCACCTTGTGACGTTTTTCTATGTTCAAGGCGCTATATAAATGCAAGTTGTTGTTCAGGAGAATGTACCAGTGCCATTAGCATATAATGTACCATACACAATTGTGCTGAATTCCATTATGGACTTTAACTTTCAGTTTCTATTACATTCATCCCCAACACTGATGAACACACAAAAAGAGGTAAAGAGTGTTCTCCTTATTCAGCTTTCCAACAGAGTGTCTCACAGCATCACTTCAGTTCAGTGGGAGGAGGGGTTGATTAAAAGGCTCTCTTCAATGGACTTTTCTTCTGTGCCCAGACTTAGTAGTTGAGTGATCTTGTTATTGAAGGAGGCCCCCTGGAGGCTTCAGAGTACAAGTAAAAACACAGTTGGTTTGAGCCACACAATTAAAATGCTGAAAGTAGACATATTGAGGTTGGCATGCTCAATGAAGGATGTGAGGCTACATCCATTTGAATAAGTGGAGTGGTACTTTGGGATACAGCTTGAACTGAAATGGGATCAGCAGAATCAATGAAGGAAGTGTGAAGAGAAGGGTTATGGGATTTGGAACAGTTAAAAAAAAAGTATGACTAGGTCGCTGTTAGACTGCGTGTACAACGTGTCCTCTCTGTTGACCGATGGCAGACTTTCTGAGTGCAATTAGGATCTTACGATTAAAAGCTTTGCTTGAGTGTATTCTAGTTTTTTTGCAAAACATTTGATTGTTTTCCTGTTAAAACAGGCAGGCCTTGGAAATATTTTTATATTTTCCATAAAGTAATTGGGGGTAATTTTGAATTGGGGCGATAATATAAAACAGGTGATAATGGATCAGCCACCAGTTATACACCTCGCCCACTTTTCATTCCCAGTGACTTCACTGAGTTATTAAGTATATCTTAATAGACAGTTCAAAGTTGAACCTGTGGAGGATTGTTCCAAAAGTATGAAGTTCTTAATGGCTCAACAACACAGCGATGGTTTTGGGGCCCATACTTCTTACCTTCAGGAGCTATAATGTGCTTCCCTTCAACTGTTTCTCACTGTTGCCTGGCCTTTTGAAGGTGCCTTGTACTGAAGAATCATTTCTGGTGATGTAAAGAGAATCTTATTCCTTGCTGTAGTGTATGTAACCTGTACCACCTTAAGAGGATAGCTTAAGGTGATGGACTACTTTTTGATGGCTCCTGTACATTGTAGTACCGGTGGTGACCACACCGGTATATAAACCCTGTGGAGCAAAGTGTATCCCAGTTCAGCCCTGACCCTCAATCACTAAAGACCTGTTTACTTACTTCTGTAGTCTGTGTCCTGTTATTCAGTATAACTGCAATTGAAACCACAGACTCAACAGTGGCGACGAGTCTGATCTTACCTTGCGGCAGTTTGGCATCAAAGGAAGCTTCGACCTCAGGAACGGGCATCGAAAAAGGGCATCCGCCCTCAACATCCTGCATCACATGGGAGGCCATCGGAAACCCGGGTTGGTTTGCTGACCACGAAGTCAAGCATCAGTGAGCATCCCTTCTACGACAGCGGCGGGTAAGCCCGATTGAGCAGCACGGGGGGGAAGTCGGCCGAGTTGTCAGTGGGAGAAGGGGAGGGAAAACGATGAAAAGGGCGGAGAACACAACCGCAGCCGGGGTCAGGGGCCGGACTGCAATCGGGCTGAGACGCGCAGCAGCCAGAAAAGCGTTTATGGCCACAAGGACCGCGGGAGCGGCGGGGGAATAAGAGCAGCAACGCAGGGGAAAATAAAGGACCGCTGGGAGGCGTGAATGGCAACAGCGTGGGAATCGCCATTTTGAGTCAGCGGGGGAAGAAGACAAGCGCGGGAAAAGCCGCCAAGCGCGGGAAAAGCCGCCATCTTGGAAAAAAAATATAAAAATAAATAATAATAATAATAATACTATCCAAAGGGGAAGGAGAAACTCAGCAAGGATGCCAAAAATGGGTAACATCACTGCTTTTGATAACGATGTGGAAGATTGGGCCACTTATGTGGAACGCATCGAAGTTTACTGTACAACGAATGAGGTACCGGAGGATAAGAAAGCACTAACCCTATTAAACTCAATGGGTGCGAAGACATACGGGTTATTAAGGAACCTTGTAACACCAGACAAACCGGTAGGGAAGAGTTTCGCGGATATTGTTACTATCCTGCAGGAGCATTTAAACCCCACACCGCTGCTGATAGCGGAACGATTTAAATTCTACAAAAGAATTCAACTTAAAGAAGAAAGCAACGCTGAATTCCTAACAGAACTGCGCAAGTTATCAAAGTACTGCCAGTTCGGAACAGGACTAGCAGATGCACTGAGAGATAAGTTTGTGTGTGGGCTCCTAAGGGAAGGAACCCAGAAGCGACTGCTAGAGGAAAAGGACCTTACGCTGGACAAAGCTTTCAGCATTGCAGTATCCCACGAGGCAGCAGCATGGGGTGCTGCAGAGACACAGCAAAGGCCATTGGAATTCAGCACCAATTAAATGGCATTGGGCACAGTAAAGTGCTATTGTTGTGGAAGGACAACGCATGACCAGAACCAGTGCTGGTTCAAGATAAAGAATGCAGGCAATGTGGCAAACTTGGTCACATAGCGAGAGCATGCCGGTCCGGAAAGAAGACCAGCAGCAAAAAGTCACCGCAGGAGAAGTACAAAAAAGTACACAAGGTGACAGAGAACAGTTTGGATGAACAGAAGACGGATTCAGACTCCAGCAGTAAGCAACTGGGTTGTCTGAAAATACATAATGTGGGTAACACAGCAGATCACCAAACTATCTGGGTCATGCTTCGGATTGCAGGGGTCCAAGCGAAGATGGAATTGAACACTGGGTTGGCATTAATGGTCATGAATAAGCATGATTACAAAAGGTTATTCTCGCACATTCCCCTGAGGGATACGGAGATTGTATTGAAAACATACACGGGGCAAATAGTATACCCCAAAGGAAAGATAAAAGTAAACGTGGTCTACAATGGTAAAGAAAGTCAGAAAATATACTTGTATGTGTTACCTGATGGAGGTCTGCCACTACTGGGATGGGAATGGATCCGGAGAATAAATGTGGACTGGCATTCCATACATGCACTGACTGTAGATGCCTGTAAGGGGGACGATGTCAAACCTAAACGACAGTCGAAAATCTTAGACGATGTTCCAACAGGGACTTGGAACACTGAAAGGAATTACGGCAACCATCAAGGTTGAAGAACATGCAAACCCAAAATTTTTCAAAGCCAGACCGGTGCCTTATGCGATACGATCTGCTGTAGAAGCAGAGCTGGAAGGGCTAGAACATTCAGGGGTACTGTCAAAAGTGGACTGGAGCGAATGGGCTACACCCATTGTTACTGTCATGAAGCGTTCGTTGAGCAACAAGCCGGGGGAACCTGGGAAGGTTCGCATCTGTGGCGATTTCAAGATCACTGTTAATCCGGTTCTTCACACGGATTGAAGATATCTTCGCTTCGCTGTCTGGCGGGAAACACTTCACTAAGATAGACCTGGCGCAGGCGTACCTACAGATGGAAGTTGAGGAAGCGTCACGTCAGTATCTCACGATCAACACACATAAGGGCTTATATCGGTACAATAGGCTGGTTTTTGGAGTGGCATCGGCTCCAGCGATTTGGCAAAGGGCCATGGAGCAGGTATTGCAGGGAATTCCAGGCACACAATGCTACCTGGATGACATCCTGATTACACGAAATAACGATAAGGATCACCTCGGGAATTTGGAGCAGGTGCTCATCAGATTGAAAGAATATGGGCTCAGAGTTAATCGCCAGAAATGCGAGTTCTTTCAAAAGCGAATCTCATACTGCGGCCACGTCATTGACCGGGAGGGGCTCCATAAGTCACCTGACAAGATCGAAGCTGTTGTAAAAGCTCCTGCACCGGAAAATGTATCCCAGTTGAGGTCGTTCCTCGGGTTGGTTAACTATTACCACAAGTTTCTACCAAATTTATCCACGGTGTTACACCCGCTAAACACTCTTTTGCAAATGGGAATACCATGGAAGTGGAGCGATGATTGTAAGCGGGCTTTTCAAAAGAGCAAGGCACTGATCACCTCTAAGGAAGTGTTGGCTCACTTTAACCCAACGCTGCCTATTCGCTTAGCTTGTGATGCTTCTCCATATGGTATCGGGGCAGTGCTCTCACATAAGTTTCCAGATGGCTCGGAAAGGCCAGTCGCTTTCGCATCCAGATCATTGACCTCCGCTGAGCGCAACTATGCTCAGATAGATAGGGAGGCTCTCAGCCTCGTGTAGGGAGTTAAGAAATTTAACCATTACCTGCAAGGCCAAAGGTTTACGCTGCTGACAGATCACCAGCCGTTGGTTTCCATTTTCAACCCTAAGAAGGGTGTTCCGGTAATGACGGCGCAGAGGCTTCAGAGATGGTCCCTTTCCTAGGGGCACATCAATATGATTGTGATAAAAATGATAACTTCCGGGAAGTTATGTCATCACTTTCTGTGAACTATGAACTATGAACTATGAACTGTGTACATACCTCACTTCCTGTCATATGTCACTTCCTGTTGGACTGGTATAAATACTGGTCTGTTCAGTATTGTAAGAGGCTTCTACCAGAGGCATGGTAAAGACCTCTCTTGTGTATATAGTGTGTTTATAAGTTACTTAAAGCTTACTTTAAAGTTACTTGATGGTAAGTCTCCTTTTTCTTACATCAATGATATTGAATTCAAAGGTACAAAGCAACATGGTAATGCTGATGGGCTGTCGCGCCTGCCACTACCTACAGCGGAAGAGGCACCGGCAGTTGACCCTGTCGAGATATTTCACTCGACCATCATCGAATGCTTACCAGTCACCAATGCGGGCATTGAGAGAGAGACCCGAAATGACCCGACACTGTCTCGGGTCTATGACTTGACAGTGAAGGGATGGCCAGCACATGGCGAACCACTGTTACCAGCATTCTCAGCCAGACGAGAACAGCTGTCCGTATGTCAAGGAACATTGATGTATGGAACAAGGGTGATTATTCCTCCAAAATTAAGAGAGAGAGTTCTGAAAGAATTGCACGAAGGTCATCTGGGGGGAGTCAAGATGAAAAGCCTTGCTAGGGCTTATGTGTGGTGGCCAGGTATCGACAAACAAATAGAGGATCTGACTAAAAGCTGCTCAGGGTGCCAAAAAGTTCAAAATGCACCTCCAATTGCACCGCTGCATCCATGGGAATGGCTTTCAGCCCCATGGCAACGTGTGCATATCGACTTTGCAGGTCCATTCATGGATTCCATGTTTTTGATAGCAGTAGACGCACATTCTAAATGGCCAGAAATGATTAAGATGTCGACCACTACCTCTGAGAAGACGAGCGCAGTTCTAAGAACCATATTTGCCAGGAATGGGTTGCCGGAGCAAATATGTTCAGACAACGGACCACAGTTCGTGTCAGAAGAATTCCAGAAATTCATGAAAAAGAATGGGGTGAAACACTATACATCTGCCCCATATCATCCGGCTACAAATGGGTTGGCCGAGAGATTTGTACAAACGTTCAAAAAGGCGATAAAGGCCATGAGTGAAAACCATATTCCACTACAACACAAGGTGGACAATTTCCTGATGGCGTATCGAAACGCCACGCATGCAGTGACAAATCAAAGCCCTGCCATAATGTTCTATAACAGAAGGTTGCGGTCCCGGTTGGATTTGTTAAAACCCAATGTGCGAAGGGAAGTCGAAAACAAACAATTCCAGCATGTAAATAACAAGGCCACTCGTAGTTTCGAAATAGGACAACCAGTGTTGGCCAGGGACTATAGGGATGATAAATGGCAACCTGGAACAATTCGTGCACGACAAGGACCCTTGATGTACACGGTAGACGTTGGCGAGAACGTAATACGACGTCATGCTGACCAACTTGTGGAATCGAGAACAAGGGTCGACCCCATGTCTACGGCAGAGACACCAGTTGAAGAACTTATTGAGCCTGTAGCATCTACCTCAGACTCGAACGTACCTGATGATGTTCAATCCATAGGAGATCAAGTGGATGAGTCACCCCAGCAACGAGAACCAGAGACCCCTGAAAGGAGTTATCCGTCCCGGATCAGGAAGCCTCCTCAGAGACTGAATCTTTGAACCGTTGTGTGTAAATTGTATATATGTTATCCATGTAATGTTTAATTTGGGGTGTACACTGTTAAGCTAAAAGGGGAGGAATTGTAGTGTATGTAACCTGTACCACCTTAAGAGGATACCTTAAGGTGATGGATTACTTTTTGATGGCTCCTGTACATTGTAGTACCGGTGGTGACCACACCGGTATATAAACCCTGTGGAGCAAAGTGTATCCCAGTTCAGCCCTGACCCTCAATCACTAAAGACCTGTTTACTTACTTCTGTAGTCTGTGTCCTGTTATTCAGTATAACTGCAATTGAAACCACAGACTCAACACTTGCCAATGGATTGACCTCTGAAGATACTTTTACAATAAGGCAGAAAAAGCAACAAAGATGTTGTAGGATAATGTTCTGACAAACCATTGCATTACATGGAATCCATACACAGTGTGCCTGCAATATCCCAATATGAGCTGGAGGTGGGCGAGTTTGTGAAATTATCCCTTTTTCTGTTCCTAAAAACACTCATGTTATAATAATTCCTTCACTGATGTATGCTGTACATTAAAATCTTACGGCACTTCAGTGGCTCTCTTTCCTGGCATTGGCTGGGCCTTTCAATGGTACAGTGCTGGAAATGTTCAACTGCCAAGAAATGCATCATACTGTTTTGTATGTTACTTCACTAACCTGTATCATCCGGTCTCATTCAAACATCGTAGTCTGCGTTGTCTCTTTCTTTTCTGCCCTCTGCCACCAGGACACTGTAACTAAGTCAATTGGGTAGCTCAAAGGACCTCAGTATTGCTTTTTGGAGATTAAGATTGAGAAATAGTAAGGGAATTCATTTTAACAAAATAATTACTTATATTCTTATATTGTATTCCAGTTTAGACTAGTTCCGTAGTTAACAATATCTAAAATTGTAAGACTGCAGACCAACTGGCACATGTTTACATTTAGATTCACTTTATCACCCCAACTGGAGACCCTGTTCTCTTTTTGTGTCTTTCTGACCCAAATACATTCTAACTCGATGCTTTCTCTGCAATAATATTTAGCAGGCCTAGCGACATCTTGATAGGGGCTGGTACTGAAAGTGAGTAAAGGGTTATTTTTTTCTAAATATTCATTCATGGGCTGTGGGAGTTGCTGGCAAAGCCAGCATTTATTGCCCATCCCTAATTGACCCCGAGAAGGTGGTGGTGAGTTGCCTTCTTAAACTGCTGCAGTCCGTGTGGTGAAGGTACTCCCACAGTGCTGTTAGGGAGGGAGTTCCAGGATTTTGACCCAGTGACGATGAAGGATCGGCGATATACTTCCAAGTCAGGATGGGGTGTGACTTGTAGGAGAACTTGCAGGTGGTGGTGTTCCCATGCGCCTGCTGCCCTTGTCCTTCTAGGTGGTAGAGGTCGCGGGTTTAGAAGATGCTGCCGAAGAAGCCTTGGCGAGTTGCTGTTGTGCATCTTGTAGATGGTACACACTGCAGCCATGGTTCACCGGTGGTGGAGGGAGTGAATGTTTTAGATGCTGGATGGGGTGCCAATTAAGTGGGCTGCTTTGTCTTGGATGGTGTCGAGCTTCTTGAGTGTTGTTGGAGCTGCACTCTTCCAGGCAAGTGGAGAGTATTCCATCACACTCCTTACTTGTGCCTTGTAGATACTGGAAAGGCTTTGGGGAGTCAGGAGGTGAGACACTCGCTGCAGAATACCCAGCCTCTGACCTGTTTTTGTTGCCACAGTATTTATGTGGCTGGTCCAGTTAAGTTTCTGGTCAATGGTGACCCCCAGGATATCGGTGGTGGGGGATTCGGCGATGTCAAGGGGAGGTGGTTAAATGCTCGCTTATTAGAAATAGTCATTGCTTGGCACTTCTGTGGCACGAATGTTACCTGCCACTTATCAGCCCAAGCTTGAATGTCGTTCAGGTCTTGCGGGCATGGACTGCTTCATTATCTGAGGAGTTGCGAATGGCACTGAACACTGTGCAGTCATCAGCGAACATCCCCACTTCTGACCTTATGATGGAGGGAAGGTCATTGATGAAGCAGCTGAAGATGGTTGGGCCTAGGTCACTGCCCTGAGGAACTCCGGCAGCAATGTCCTGGGGCTGTGATGATTGACTGCCAACCACCACAACCATCTTCCTTTGTGCTAGGTATGACTCCAGCCAGTGGAGATTTTTCCCCCTGATCCCCATTGACTTCAGTTTTACTAGGGCTTCTTGATGCCACAATGCTGCCTTGATGTCAAAGGTGTTGTGTATGTACCTTTAAGGGAATAACTGGTCTCAGACTGCAGTACCGGCAGTGACCACCCCTGTATAAAAGGCGCTAGCAGCCTTCTGTAGTTTCAGTTTCCAGTGTGTCTCCATTCAGTAAAGACTTGTTAAACCAAGTCCTGCATTCCGTGTCTCCATTAACACACGGATTTAATACTGGCGATGAGTAAGAAATGAACTTACCTGCAACTCGGCAGCACCTCAGACGACGTTATTGAAGGTCGAAGCCAGAAGAAAGAAAAAATATATAATCCAAAGAAACTCGAGAAACGGGCGTCGACCGTGAGCAACCGCCCTCCAAATCATCGGATTGAAAACTTGCAGGAGAGACTGTCAAGAGCCAGGCTTGGATCCCCAGTCTGTGGTTTCCCAGCTAATCGGGCTGGTGGCAGGTAGTGCACTGATCCTTCCTGGGCTGCGGCGGGCTAGAGCTCGATCGGGTGGCTCTGCAACAGGGCCGGGCAGCGAGTCGGGAAGCAAAGAGAGAGAGAGAGGGTGGAGCACACAGGGCGCGGCCGGTGCTTCGCAGCCGGGCAGCGTTCGGACCTAAGAAGAGGGAGGGAAGTGTCCCAGAGGGTCCGCTCCACGACGGGAATGGTTAAAAATAAAAATACCGCGGAGAGCGGCGTTGACAGCAGCGGCAGCGGCGGGAAAGCGCGGGAGGCGCCATCTTAACTCGGCGGGGAAGAAGGAAAAGAGCGGTAGGTGCCATTTTGATCCATCGGGGATGAAGGAAAAGCGCGGGAGACGCCATCTTAGATTTTCAAGATGCCAAAGACTGGCAATATTACTGCCTTCGATAATGCAATAGAAGACTGGACCACGTATGTGGAAAGAGCCGAGGTATATTGCGAGGCAAACGAAATAGCCGAGGAGAAAAAGGCATCGGTATTGCTAAATTTAATGGGTGCAAGAACGTACGGCCTATTGCGGGACCTGATTACTCCAGCCAAACCGAAGGCAAAGAGTTTTAACGAAATTGTTGCTATCCTACAGGAACACCTAAATCCTACACCACTGCTGATAGCAGAAAGATTTAAATACCACAGGAGAAATCAGCATAAAAATGAGAGCAATGCTGATTACCTTACGGAACTACGCAAGCTATCAAAGCACTGCCAGTTCGGAGCAGGACTGGCAGATACCTTATGGGACAAATTTGTCTGTGGACTCCTGAGTGAAGGAATCCAGAAGAGGTTGCTCTCAGAGAAAGAGCTGATGCTAGATAAGGCTTTCTGCGTGGCAGTATCATACAAAGCAGCAGCAAGGGGAGCTGCGGAAATACAACAAAAGCCACAGGAATACGGCACCCATGAAATGACACGGGGATTTGCAAAATGTTATCGCTGCAGCAGAACAAACCATGACCAGAAGGACTGCTGGTCCAAGGACAAAATATGCAGGCAATGTGGAAAGATGGGACACATTGTACGAGTTTGTTGGTCTGAGAAGAAGACCAATGACAACAAAAAGGCTACTAAGGAACCGTACAGGAAAGTACAAAAGATGACGGACAGCAGTTCCGAAGACCAGATGAGCGATAGTGAATCCGGGAACAAGAGACTAAGCTGTCTCAAACTTCACAACATAATCGCAAAAGAGGATCACCGAACCATTTGGGTCACCCTCACGATAGCAGGGTCCCAAGTCAAAATGGAATTGGATACAGGATCAGCTCTAACCATCATGAATCGACGAGACTACGAGTGGCTATTCTCACACATACCCTTGAGAGAGACATCCATTGTCTTGAGGACGTATACGGGGCAAAAAGTATACCCCAGAGGAAAAATAAGGGTGCCTGTCGAATACAACGGCAAGAAAATACGGAAATTTTATCTCTACAGTCTGCAAGATGGTGGACCACCGTTATTGGGACGTGAATGGATCAGAAAGATAAGTTTAGACTGGCACTCCATTCAGGCACTGACGGTGGCTGGTAAAAAGGATGACGACGTCACTCCTGGACGATTGTCAACAATCTTAGCTGACGCCAAAGAGGTATTTCAACAAGAACTGGGCACTCTTAAAGGCGTAACCGCCTCGATAAAAATAGAAGAGAATGCAATTCCCAAGTTTTTCAAAGCAAGACCGGTACCATATGCAATTCGCCCAGCCGTCGAGGCAGAGCTGGAGAATCTGGAGAATGCAGGCGTATTGTCGAAGGTAGACTGGAGTGAGTGGGCGACACCCATCGTTCCTGTCATGAAGAAAATGTTAAACAATAAGTCTGAGGAGCCAAGGAAGGTTCGCATCTGTGGGAACTTCAAGGTGACGGTGAACCCAGTCCTTCACACAGTACAATATCCTCTTCCAAGGATAGAAGACATCTTCGCCTCACTATCTGGAGGGAAGCGTTTTACAAAAATTGACCTAGCACAAGCATATTTACAGATGGAGGTTGAAGAATCCTCTAGGAAGTATCTCACGATAAACACTCACAAAGGTCTTTACCAGTATCGTCGATTGGTATTCGGAGTAGCATCAGCTCCGGCGATATGGCAAAGAGCGATGGAACAAGTCCTGCAAGGGATTCTGGGGACTCAGTGTTACTTGGACGACATCCCAGTGACAGGTGAAGATGACAGTGAACACCTTAACAACCTGGAACAGGTGCTCACTAGACTACGTGAACATGGGCTATGGGCCAACCGCCCCAAGTGCGAGTTTTTTAAGAAACAGATATCGTATTGTGGCCACGTGATTGATGAAGAGGGGTTACATAAGTCCCCTGACAAAATTGAAGCAGTTGTTAAGGCCCCAGCGCCTGAAAATGTGTCGCAACTGAGGTCATTCCTCGGATTGGTGAATTACTACCATAAGTTTTTACTGAATTTGTCCACAATTCTGCACCCACTGAATGCCCTACTATGAACGGGAGTTGCATGGAAATGGAGCAATGACTGTAAGCGGGCCTTTCAGAAGAGTAAGGACTTAATCACTTCAAGAGAAGTATTGGCTCACTACAACCCATCACTACCGATAAGACTGGCGTGTGATGCGTCTCCCTACGGCATTGGGGCGGTACTGTCACATAAATTCCTTGATGGTTTAGAGAGGCTGATAGCTTTTGCGTCACGCTCGTTAACTTCAGCCGAGCGTATCTATGCCCAGATTGACAGAGAGTCCCTCAGCCTAGTGTGGGGGGTGAAGAAGTTCAATCACTACCTGCACGGTCCAAAATTTACTCTAATAACTGATCATCAACCTCTTGTCTCCATTTTCAACCCTCAGAAGGGCGTACCGATAATGACAGCACAACGGCTACAGAGGTGATCCCTTTTCCTAGGGGCACACCAATATGACATCAAGTACAAAGGAACTAAACAGCATGGGAATGCTGATGGATTGTCGCGCCTACCGTTGCCGACAGTGGAAGAAGAACTTGCATTGGATCCAATGGAGATATTCCACTCGACCATAGTCGAATGTCTCCCTGTGACGAATGCAAACATAGAAAAGGAAACATGAAATGACCCGACACTATCCCGGGTCTATGATTTAACGGTGAAGGGATGGCCAGCACATGGCGAACCATTGCTGCCAGCATTCTCGCTGAGAAGAGAACAGCTGTCAGTGTGCAGAGGAACCTTGATGTGTGGATCCAGAGTAGTGATTCCACCCAAATTGAAGGATAGAGTGCTCAATGAGCTTCATGAGGGTCATCTGGGAGGGGTAAAAATGAAGAACTTAGCTAGAGCGTTTGTGTGGTGGCCGGGAATCGATAGAGAAATCGAAGAGATGACCAAGAGCTGTACAGGATGCCAGAAGGTCCAAAATGCCCCACCACAAGCCCCTCTACATCCATGGGAGTGGCTCTCATCTCCATGGCAAAGGGTGCACATTGATTTTGCTGGTCCCTTCATGGACTCGATGTTTTTAATTGCGGTGGATGCACATTCAAAGTGGCCAGAGGTAATAAAAATGTCCTCAACCACCACAGAAAAAACTATCACAGTCTTTCGAACCATATTCACCAGGAATTGGCTGCCTGAACAGATTTGTTCTGACAATGGACCACAGTTTGTGTCTGAAGAGTTCCGGAGGTTCTTAAAGAACAATGGTGTTAAGCATTACACATCCGCCCCATATCATCCAGCCACTAATGGATTGGCCGAGAGGTTTGTTCAAACATTCAAGAAGGCTATCAAGGCAATGTGTAATGAAGATATACCCCTACAACACAAGGTGGACAACTTCTTGTTTGCCTACCGGAATGCGACACATGCGGTTACCAACCAAACTCCTGCCATGATGTTCTTCAATCGAAGACTACGATGCAGCTTGGATTTGGTTAAGCCGAACATCAGAAGAGATGTGGAGAACAGGCAGTTTCAGAATATGAATGAAAGGCCGACCAGGAGTTTTAAGATAGGTCAACCAGTTTTGGCCCGGGACTACCGCACAGAGAAATGGCAGCCAGGAACGATCTGCACACGGCAAGGACCTCTAATGTATACCGTGGATGTTGGAGAGAGCATTGTAAGACGCCATGCTGACCAGATTCTAGAGTCACTGGAAAACGTCAACTCCACACCACGATCTGTTACACCTGGCGATGAAACCGACGTACCAATTGCATCTACCGCAGAATCGGTGATATTGGAAGCAGATGAACCAAACAACGACATTGATCCCGACTCAACTTTACCAGAAGAACCTGATACCCCAAAGAGGCGTTATCCAGACAGAATCAGGAAGCCTCCTCAAAGACTGAACTTATAATTGCTTAACCTCAACCAATGTATCTAGCAACTGTAATTGTAATTAGTTATCATTTAGTTGTTAAATGAATGTTATGTACTGTTTATCTAAAAGGGGAGGAATTGTTGTGTATGTACCTTTAAGGGAATAACTGGTCTCAGACTGCAGTACCGGCAGTGACCACCCCTGTATAAAAGGCGCTAGCAGCCTTCTGTAGTTTCAGTTTCCAGAGTGTCTCCATTCAGTAAAGATTTGTTAAACCAACTCCTGCATTCCGTGTCTCCATTAACACACGGATTTAATAAAAGGCAGTAATTCTCACCTCACCATTGGAATTCAGCTCCTTTGTACATGTTTGGACCAAGGCTGTAATGAGGTCTGGAGCCGAGTGGTCCTGGTTATGGATGCAAAGGCCTATAGATTAGGACAGCTTAAAAACAGTATAAATGAGATGGAATCAGAACCACAAGTGGGAAGAACTCGGAAGGAATAAGTTGAGCTCAACTGTCTGTGATGGACTATTCCTCTATGGCAGCACCTTATGTTGGCTGTGAATATGGGCAATATTTAACTTTAATAAACCTGCAAGGGTTTTTTGACTAGTGTTTGAACTCATGGTTAATACAGGCACAGGACTGCATGCTTTGTCTCTAAAGTGAAACAAAAACACATTCCTAACATGCTCATTAGAGCAGTAAGGTTTAATTAAGACAGACAGCATCCCATTAGATGTTGAAACTTGCCGCTGGCAGTAGGCCTAGCAATGGGTTGTATCTAATGCGCCACTGACTCAAAGGCTTTTGAACACAGTTTCTGCCCAAAGTTAGTTTTTGCATTTAAAGTTTGAATATAAGGCCTGTGCACATTTTGTAATTTAAATTAAGTTACAACTAAGGAACCGCTCCAAATTTAACCTGGACTCAGTTGGATATGAGATCTTTCTGTTGCTGCTATAAATCCGCTCAGCGCAAGCTACATCCGACAGGTGAAGCAGAGACCTGAGAATGAGAAGCTAGTGCATCAGATGGTGCCCTCAGTGGTCAGGGGCGCATCACACGGGGTAAAGCAGAGACCTGAAAATGAGAAGCTAGTGCATCAGATGGTGCCCTTAGTGGTCAGAGCCGCATCACACGGGGTAAAGCAGAGTCCTGAGAATGAGAAGCTAGTGCATCAGAGGGTGCCCTCAGCGGTCAGGGCCGCATCACATGGGGTAAAGCAGAGACGTGAGAATGAGAAGCTAGTGCATCAGATGGTGCCCTCAGCGGTCAGGGCCGCATCACACGGGGTAAAGCAGAGTCCTGAGAATGAGAAGCTAGTGCATCAGATGGTGCCCTCAGCGGTCAGGGCCCCATCGCATGGGGTAAAGCAGAGACCTGAGAATGAGAAGCTAGTGCATCAGATGGAGCCCTCAGCGGTCAGGGCCCCAACGCATGGGGTAAAGTAGAGACCTGAGAATGAGAAGCTAGTGCATCAGAGGGTGCCCTCAGCGGTCAGGGCCGCATCACATGGGGTAAAGCAGAGACCTGAGAATGAGAAGCTAGTGCATCAGAGGGTGCCCTCAGCGGTCAGGGCCGCATCACATGGGGTAAAGCAGAGACCTGAGAATGAGAAGCTAGTGCCTCAGAGGGTGCCCTCAGTAGTCAGGGACCCATCACATGGGGTAAAGCAGAGACCTGAGAATGAGAAGCTAGTGCATCAGAGGGTGCCCTCAGCGGTCAGGGCCCCATCACAGGGGGTAAAGCAGAGTCCTGAGAATGAGAAGCTAGTGCATCAGAGGGTGCCCTCAGCGGTCAGGGCCTCATCACAGGGGGTAAAGCAGAGTCCTGAGAATGAGAAGCTAGTGCCTCAGAGGGTGCCCTCAGCGGTCAGGGCCCCATCGCACGGGGTAAAGCAGAGACCTGAGAATGAGAAGCTAGTGCATCAGAGGGTGCCCTCAGCGGTCACGGCCCCATCAGAGGGGGTAAAGCAGAGACCTGAGAATGAGAAGCTAGTGCATCAGATGGTGCCCTCAGCGGTCAGGGCCGCATCACACGGGGTAAAGCAGAGACCTGAGGATGAGAAGCTAGTGCATCAGATGGTGCCCTTAGCGGTCAGGGCCGCATCACATGGGGTAAAGCAGAGACCTGAGAATGAGAAGCTAGTGCATCAGAGGGTGCCCTCAGCGGTCACGGCCCCATCACAGGGGGTAAAGCAGAGACCTGAGAATGAGAAGCTAGTGCATCAGAGGGTGCCCTCAGCGGTCAGGGCCGCATCACACGGGGTAAAGCAGAGACCTGAGAAAGAGAAGCTAGTGCATCAGAGGGTGCCCTCAGCGGTCAGGGCCCCATCACATGGGGCAAAGCAGAGACCTGAGAATGAGAAGCTAGTGCATCAGGTGGTGCCCTCAGTGGTCAGGGCCGCATCACATGGGGCAAAGCAGAGACCTGAGAATGAGAAGCTAGTGCATCAGGTGGTGCCCTCAGCGGTCAGGGCCGCATCACATGGGGCAAAGCAGAGACCTGAGAATGAGAAGCTAGTGCATCAGGTGGTGCCCTCAGTGGTCAGGGCCGCATCACATGGGGTAAAGCAGAGACCTGAGAATGAGAAGCTAGTGCATCAGAGGGTGCCCTCAGCGGTCAGGGCTGCATCACACGGGGTAAAGCAGAGACCTGAGAATGAGAAGCTAGTGCATCAGGTGGTGCCCTCAGCGGTCAGGGCCGCATCACATGGGGTAAAGCAGAGACCTGAGAATGAGAAGCTAGTGCATCAGAGGGTGCCCTTAGCGGTCAGGGCCGCATCACATGGGGTAAAGCGGAGACCTGAGAATGAGAAGCTAGTGCATCAGAGGGTGCCCTTAGCGGTCAGGGCCGCATCACACGGGGTAAAGCAGAGACCTGAGAATGAGAAGCTAGTGCATCAGGTGGTGCCCTCAGCGGTCAGAGCCGCATCACACGGGGTAAAGCAGAGACCTGAGAATGAGAAGCTAGTGCATCAGGTGGTGCCCTCAGCGGTCAGGGCCGCATCACACGGGGTAAAGCAGAGACCTGAGAATGAGAAGCTAGTGCATCAGATGGTGCCCTTAGCGGTCAGGGCCGCATCACATGGGGTAATGGAGAGACCTGAGAATGAGAAGCTAGTGCATCAGATGGTGCCCTTAGCGGTCAGGGCCGCATCACACGGGGTAAAGCAGAGACCTGAGAATGAGAAGCTAGTGCATCAGAGGGTGCCCTCAGCGGTCAGGGCCCCATCACAGGGGGTAAAGCAGAGCACTGCTGATGATTAAAGGACTACTTGGTACAGCGGTCTGATGGGGAGTGGAGATGATTCTAATATTCAGTATGGCACTGTCAGTGCACAGTTCGGATGAAAGTGAAAGAGAGTAGGAAAGTTGAAGGAAAAGGGAGAAAAAAATTCTACCATCAAGTCTGGAGAATTCTTGTCATCAACTAGCCAGGGACAAGTTTCTTTGGTGAGGCTGTGAATTGAAGTAGTTCACCATTAAGCTGTAAGTCACAGTAGTCTGCTTATCTTAAAACCTCCAATCTATCAGAATTTAGCCCTCTATCTCTGATCCTCGAGTGTTTTATTTTACCACCTTCCATCTGGGATTGTGTCAATCTCTCCATTTTGCAAGTTTAGAAGTCATAAAAAAATGCAAATCAAGCTCTGGGGTTCATTTCGAGAAGGATAGAATTGAAAAGCAGAGAAGTTATGTTAAGCTTGTTTAGAACATTGGGTTGACCACACTGGGAGTACTTTGAACAATCCTGGTCTCCATATTATAAGTCTTATCTAATAAAGCAGAACTTATGCTGGGGCCATTAGCTGGCCAGAAGTAACCAGGTGTGTTGGGATTTTACAGCATTAACATGACAGTGGACCTTCCACTCAACCTCCCTGTGCAAGCACTATTTGTCAGGTTTATGCATTCCAAATACAAGAAATGTGTATTATTTATTGAAATCCTTTCATGCCTTGGCAGGTACTCTTGACAACGTGTAGTTTGTAAGATTCAGAACAGCACAAATGGCCTACAGGAAACATCAATCGTGGGACCTTCCTGCCATTACCACTCACCCAACAGCAGTCCCCAGCATGTCCTCAATGTCACCAACAATCACGGGACTTTTCATGCCCCACACATTGACCATGGCGACAAATGATGTGGGTCTTGAGGGAGCTCTCTGGCCAGGTTCCAGGACAGGCACACTTGTGTAGTGTTTGAGGTGCGTGTTACATGTCATGACCCGGCCAGTACATTCTCTTCAATCCTGGGCTAACTGAAATGAAACCTCCCCTGACAGGAGATTATTAATAGCAGTCAAACTGGATTGGGACAGAATAAGAGTAAAGCTGACAAAAAGGAAAGATTGATTGCACGATACCCACACTTTTAACATTTTAGTATTTATTGCTGCACTTAGCAATCCCTTCTAGACTGCTCCTCAGTCATTTCTTAGTCTCCTCATGGCATTTATAGAAACATATAGAATCATTAACCAAGTGGTGTGTTTTGAGCACCCAGACAGACTGTTAGGGGGCGATTTTAACTCAGGTCCGGGATGATGTCGTGTTATCCGAATTTCGTGTTTCCCACACGAATCTAAATGGATGTGGGAGATTGTTGCAATTTTAACTCAATTGGCCAGTTGATTTCCAACGTGTGGGAAGCCTTTGCAAAGGGGTTTTTCATGACTGAAAGACCCCTCTGATGACATCATCATTGCTGCTGCATTTAAGGTCTGCAGCAAGCCTTGCTTCTTCTGCAGGCTTCCAAGCTTCCTCTATTTGGTGTCAGAGGGACCTGTAGGAGAAATGACAAGCGGGAGGGCAAGAGCAGCTCCTCGCTTTGACGAGGCAGCACTTCAGGCATTGGTGGATGGGGCTAGGGCCAACAGGGAGGTCCTGTTCCCTTCATCAAGGAGGAAGAGGCCTCCCACTCAAACCAAGGCTGTGTGGCTGCAGGTGGCTGAGGAGGTCAATTCCTTGGGAGTCACCCGCAGAACCTGGACACAGTGCAGGAAAAGATTTCATGACCTTCAGCGCACTGGAAAAGTGAGTATGCATTTCCCATCACCCTCAAGCTGATCCCCATTGCCTTTCCTCACCAGCACTCAGCTTCAGCAATCTCTTCCTCCACATCCCACTTGACACTGACATCCATGCACCCTTACCCATTGCCTCTCTATGCTCACATTCACATAACTATTCCACCATGCAGCCCTCACACTCCCTCTCACTCTGATGCTTTGAACACAACTGACAACACACAGGGAGGGCCCTTGGTCTTGCAACCTCACTCTATCTTTGTCTCCTTCTAAGTATCTATGCTATGCAATCACTACACTCACTCCTTCATTCTCACTCAACCTCCACTTTTCTCCCTCATTGAAGGAAAAGAGAGCTCACAACAAAAGAGAGCAAGCTAGGACAGGAGGAGGGCCATCCTCAATAGCCCACCTGACCCCCTAGGAGGAGGAGGGTCCTGGAAATCATTGGATTTGAGGATGATTCACGCATGGGGGATGGACAGACGGGTGCAACACAGCAAGCTGGTGACAGAAAAGTTTCCCATCTCTCTCTTTGACATTGCATGAGTCGCTGATAATGATTGTCAAGCTGTGACAGAGGGACTTATGAGCATCTGCAAAAAGTTATGTGCATGTAGCCTTGGCATCACACCTGTAACTCTTTCCTTTACTTCCCCACAGGACCATCACAAGCATCCGTCCCCCCTAGCCAGGAAGGAGAGGCTGAGCAGCCAGTCTCCTCAGAGGAAGCTGCAACCTCTGAGGGTGCAGCGTCAGCAGAATTCTGTGCACCCAGCATCAGCGCAGACACTCACACCTCGGTGGGACCTTCGGGACATAGAGTAGTGTTGTCACCTGGTGTATCACAGCTCACAAGTGAGTGTAACGGCTTCAGCAGCACTTCCCTCTGCTCGCCGCCTGAGGGTGGTTTTTGAGGCCTCGGTGCGCTGCTGCTGTGCCTTTGGGCCCCTCTCCTCACCTGTTTCTCGAGTAATTGATCTCATCAGAGTAATTAGGCTAGTTAATAAAGTTGTTCGTTTTTGTTCTTGTCTTGTCCTCTGTGCCTCTGGCCTCACCTGTGTGTTGTTAATATATTTGTCTCCTGTCTCATTTGATTAATTATGTCACGTGACCACTCTGGCCTGTATTTAAGCTTCCTGTTTCCTGTCCTCTTTGCTCAGTCTTGGGTTTGCCTGTCTGCAGGTAGCAGCTCTCGTGAGTCGCTCTGTGTTTTCGAGGTTCAAGGAATCGCCTTTCGAGTGTTACTATGTCTCTGTGTTTTCGAGTCTCAAGTGAATCTCCTTTCGAGTGTTACCCTGTCTCTATGTTCTCGAGTCTCAAGGAAGCATCTTTCAAGTTCTACCTGGTCTCGAGTCCTTGGATAGGTTTCCTGCACTTGGGTCCACTACCGAAAACCCTAGCAAAACGGCCCCGTGAATGCACGGCCCCGTGACAGTGAGCATCAGCAGATTGTGGAGATAGGGACAGCAGTGGAGAGTCCTAGTCGGAGGGCGCAGGACTCTGCCAGCTCGGCTCAGCAGCATGTCGACACTCTGCCTCTGGGTCCATCCATGAGATCAGCGGTGATGGAACTCCAGGCACAGATGCAGGAGTCTCTGGCAGGTTTAGTGTCTAGGGTCGCTGCGAGTGTGGAGCGAATGGAATCCATAGCGAACATGAGCAGAGCCTTTGTGGAGTCATTGGCGCATGAACGCATGAACACGGAAAGGATGGCTACCTCCGTGTTAAGGCTGGATACCGTACAGGAGAGGGTGGCTACGGTAGAGGAGAGGAGGGCTACGGGCATGGAGGAGCTTAGTCACCAGGGTATGTAAAACATGGCCATTGTTCAGAATAGAATGACGTCTCTTGAAGAGCGGTGAGCATCTATTGAACAGAGAAACCAGACCTTCATGGAAGTCCTTCTGAGTAGGGCTGCCATTGCAGATACAGGTCCGCATGGCCCCCCTGATGTGCAGCAAGGTGCTCTCCAGCCACTTGCAGGCGCTGAGGGTGACCTAACCCATGAGAGGGAGGTTGGTGGCAGACCTCAAGGAAGTGGGGGCTCCTCTCAACGCTCACACTTCCATGCCACTGCAGAGCCCTCGGTCAGAGCCCCACCAGAGTCCACACCCAAGTGAGATAGGCGTCTCAACCCCTGCACAGCCGCAGGAGCAGCAGTCTGTTGACGAACCCTCACAGGCTCGCAACCCCAGAGGATGCCCGACAAAGGTCCCTGGAATGAGCCTGAGGCAAAAAAGTTGAGTGCGGTGGTGACTTTGATGGCCACTGGTAATGGTTGTCCACCTGGTCTTCTGGGCAGCAGGTTTTGCTGTAGCATTGCGCAGATGTCAGTCACGACCTGTCGTGAAAGTTGGAGCCGCCTTTGGCACTGCTGCTCAGACATGTTGAGGTAGCTGACCCTGCATCTGTAGACCCTGTTTGGGGGGTATCTCCTGCGCCAACGGGCTTCCAGGCGCTGGCCCCTTCTGGCCTGTGCAGCTTCAGGTGGATGAGCAGCAGCCTGGCACTCCTGCTGCTGTTTCTGGTGCTGCTGTTGTTCCTGGTTCTGCTGGTGCCATAGCTGGTGCTCGTGCTCCTCTAATGCCCAGATGTGAAGGAAATAAATGGCTCCCATGCTTCTGGTATATGTCTCTGTTGAGGAAGCGCTGAGTGAAGTTGGCGAGAGGGGTTTCCCAGGAGGTCACACTGGAGATGGGTATGAGGCACCAACCTTCCACAGGTGTGGTTAAGCCTTGTAAAAGTTGCCCCAGACCTGAGACCACGAAGTCCCGCCACCTGCAAATGATGGCTGATCAAAACTCAACTTTAACGGTTGACCTGCAGTTGAAAGTCACCAGTGCAATAGTGCTCCCACCAGGTTTCACATTCGTGATTCCCACCAGGCATGTTTTGCATGGGAAAAGGTTTAAAGTTGCAAGGGCCAGTTAAAATAGGATTATAGAGGCCATTTAGTGGTAATTAAGGGCCTTAAAGACCAGTCCCGCCTGTTGGATGCGGGACGGATTCGGGACCATCAGACACGCCTGAATTAAAATTGCTCGGAGTCGAGAACCAGGCGGGGGGGGTTCCCCCGCCCAGCAGTTTCTGCGATTTTAATCTCCTGCACGCCCCGAAGCCCGACTCCACGGCTCAATGAAAATCAAGGCCTTAATATCCAGACTCCACATGGTTTTATAGGGTCAGTTTCCTTTACACAATGCAGACAAGCAGCGTCCTCATATTGAGCTTGACGTAGGGTGCTCACCAGAAGAGAGGTTGATGGGTAAATTGAAGAGCTGCTCACAAGGGCTAAGGGGGACATTATAAATGTTCAGCTGTTGTAAAGGCTACTAACAGTTTTTATCCCCATATGTGGCACTTAAAGGTAAGTCGTCACTTAGTGGTGGGGTTGGGGAGGGGGGCGGCAAAAACGTAAGTAGGCTTTAGAAAGGCTGAATATTTTCCTGTGTATTTGGAACTTTGCAAAGATTGTTTAGCTCACAGAAATGGCTACCAAAACCCACTGGCTGCCGCAATAGATGTGGAGGTTGGTACACAAGCCTGTGGCAACGGGCTGGAGAAGTGCAACATTCGAACATCCTGTTTGATAGCTAGTGAAGTACAGGGCATTGCCACAGCACAGAAGGTGACCCAGCTTGCCACTCCAGGACACCCTGCATTACAACACAGCTGGAAGGAGGCAGAGATAGAGGCCGGAATTTTGCTGGCGCTCAGGGGGCGGGATTGGAGGCGGGACCACTGTCAAAATCGCAATGATTGACAGCGGGCAGGAAACCCACTGTCAACCCGCCTCCAATCAATCTTCCCAAGTGTTGGGTCCCCGATTTGCGCATGGACCCGACACCTAGTTGCAGGAAGAGGATTATAGCCACTTACTTGGCTGTTAACGGGTACTTGATACTTGTTAACAGGCTCTTTTTCAATTTTGCCGCTTCTGCCTTGGGTTCCCCGACATCCGGACACCATGCCAGGTAAGTGTGGTGTGTTGTGAGTCTGCTGTAATGTTTCTGCATTGATGACAGCTGCAGAAGTGGTGTGAAGGATCCAATGGTGCACTGGTGAGTTTCAGAGGTAAGGAAATGTTGCGAAAATAATTTTTAATGTATTTACTCTTTTCTGAAGGGACAAGTTTTGAATTGGCTGTCTAGTCCCACCTCATTGGGAGAACCTCTCTGACCAGTGACAAATCACTTCTGTAACCTCACCTGCAGCTGCCATCAGTTCTAGCCTAAGGAGGGAGTCACTGGAGAGCCTGGGTGCAAGAACTCACCTGTGAACAGTCATTGTCAGTGTTTGCAGCACCTCAATGCAGTCAAACACTGAGAAATGAGCGGTCAAAGAAAAATTGTGCATGGTCCCTTTAAGAAAATCGGCAGATGAGGCGTCATAAAATGACGTCATCTGACCGGCTTCTTCTTAATTGGCCGGCAAGCCCGCAGGGCAGGTTTAACAAGGCCAATTGATGTAAAATCACGTTCGTTGGCCGGATGCAGCTGGGGGCGGGACTGGAACCTGGAAACCAGCTGACCCGCTCCCAAGCCACATCCATTTGCAAAATCGCGGCCAGAGAATCTGAGGGCAGGGCCGTTGGTTACTGTAATTGTCAGTGCCAGGCACATGATGCATGTCAACTGCAGGTATCCTTGCAGCAGATGGTACACCTCTGTAACTACCTCCTGGTGATTCAGAGGGGAAAAATTGAGTCACGCCTCCATTGGGGCGCTAACTTTGCCAAGGCGCTACTTTTAGCACCCCAAAAAAATTAGCACCCCTACAGCTGAAATTCATCGGTAGCACCCCAAGAGGGAAGCGGGGTGCTACTGGAAGTGCCCCGCCTCTCTCTTGGGATGCTACGAGGGAATATCCCGGCGCTACGTGCTGCAGCGCCACGCTCAGAAGGTGCTAACGGTTACTGCCGCCGCAAACCTCCCGCTGAATTTCACTGGGCGCTCTTAGGGCACTAACGGGAGGCACAAAGCAACTGAATTTGTCCCCCAGAATATCCAATGCAGAGATCTCTGACCACCCCACGTAGGCGTGCCTTTGTCTATAATTGTGGGAGTAAGGGTACAATCAGCTGGGTGCAGTCTGCTGCCAGTGTAGTCGAACCAGGCTGGCCTTCCTCTGTTGTTTCTCCTCTTCTGCATCCAAAAATAACATAAGGTCGAGCCCCATGGGGAAACCCACTATGTCAATATTCATAGAATTATAAAATCATACAGCACAGAAGGAGGCCATTGAGCCCATTGAGTCTGTGTCAGCTCTTTGAAAGAGCTGCCCAGTTAATCCCATTTCCCCGCTCGTTCCCCACAGCCCTGCAAATCTTTCCCCTTCAGGTATTTATCCAATTCCCTTTTGAAAGTTACTATTGAATCTACTTCCACCGCCCTTTCAGGCAGTGAATTCCAGATCACAACAACTCGCTGCGTAAAAAAATGTCTCTTCATCTCCCCTCAGGTTCTTATGTCAATTCTGACAGGGAAATTGGAACAAAAATAATGAATATGCTGGAAAACCAGCCTCAGAATACAATATTCAGGCTTCATAAAACCTATTCAAATGCACTTCCACATACAACACAAAAAGTGTGACGCCCAATTTATATGGGTAGGTTGTTGACCCAATGATACACCAATGGCAACTTAGGGACACCAAATTATATCATGAGGGCCTTATATAAATGTTGGGCATTTCCAGCACCACTTAGAAAGCTGACCAGAAAATGATGTTGGCAGTAAATGGGCAGCGATGGGTTACACCCACTTTATGCCCATTTATTGTACGTAATCGATGGGAAAATCTACTCTCCTGTATTACACTGAGTGCCCATCAATACATTGTCCATATACCTGTACAGGGTTACAGATGGCACAAAAATATGCAGAGCAGTTGATAGTTTATACCTAATCAATAGTTTGCAGGCCATCTCAAATAATCAGTTTGGGGAATGGGTCCATGTGTGGCAGATGTCCTTCAGTGTGGGTAAGTGCAGGGTTTTATATTTAGACTAGTGAAACTTCAGCCAGTTATATACAATGAAGAGGTACTCGCTAAAGGATACAAATAAAGAGAGGGACCTGCAGGTTATAGTTCATAAATCATTAAAAATCGATAACAACAACAATAACTTGTATTTATAAGCAGTGTGACAAGGCCATTAGACGTGTAAATTGGGTTTTAAGTGACATTGCTAGGACTTAGGCTGTACAAGGTCAGTACTATGTCCAGCTTTGGTCACCGCCCATGGCAGGGATATTCAGGCTCTTGCTGAAGGTACGGAGTTCGGTGACCTAACTGAAACCAAGTCTGGGAACTCTTAGCGATCCATGAGTTAAGGTTATTTTCATCAGAGAAACATGAGCTTAGAAAGGATCTGATTGAAGTTTTTAAAATGATGCAGGATTTGATTCTGGACAGATGCATAGGTCATTTATGATGGGCAGGGCTGGTAGAATGAGGGTCGTGTCTATAAAACATTTCAGCAAGGACCGAGCCTCGATGGCTTGAAACTCCACGCTGTTTTCAGCATTGTTTTTAGTGTAAAGTCAGGACAAGTACTTTTCCTGCACAACAATTTAGGGTGGAAGCTGCTTTTGGCAGTTCCTTGCTCCAAAGGAGCCCCCAGCCAGCTGTGATAATGAGGGCCTGTGGCACTGGAGCCCTGAATTCCCTGGTTGATGCCCCAAAGCACTTAGGAGTGGTTAGGATGAGAGATATAAGATGTAACTGTTGCCAGGTCCAGCGGAGACAAGTGGAAGTGAGTGAGGAGTCTTTGAGCCTGAAGTATCTCGAGAGTTTGAGTGGTGATTGTAGTGTATGTAACCTGTACCACCTTAAGAGGATACCTTAAGGTGATGGACTACTTTTTGATGGCTCCTGTACATTGTAGTACCGGTGGTGACCACACCGGTATATAAACCCTGCGGAGCAAAGTGTATCCCAGTTCCGCCCTGACCCTCAATCACTAAAGACCTGTTTACTTACTTCTGTAGTCTGTGTCCTGTTATTCAGTATAACTGCAATTGAAACCACAGACTCAACAGTGGTGACGAGTCTGATCTTACCTTGCAGCAGTTTTGCATCAAAGGGAGCTTCATCCTCAGGAACGGGCGTTGAAAAAGGGCATCTGCCCTCAACATCCTGCATCGCACGGGAGGCCATCGGAAACCCGGGTTGGTTTGCTGACCACAAAGTCAAGCATCAGTGAGCATCCCTTCTACGACAGCGGCGGGTAAGCCCGATCGAGCGGCACTGGGGGGAAGTCGGCCGAGTTGTCAGTGGGAGAAGGGGAGGGAAAACGATGAAAAGGGTGGAGAACACGACCGCAGCCGGTGTCAGGCGCCGGACTGCAATCGGGCAGAGACGCGCAGCAGCCAGAAAAGCGTTTATGGCCACAAGGACCGCGGGAGCGGTGGGGGAACAAGAGCAGCAACGCAGGGGAAAATAAAGGACCGCTGGGAGGCGTGGACGGCAACAGCGCAGGAATCGCCATTTTGAGTCAGCGGGGGAAGAAGACAAGCGCGGGAAAAGCCGCCATCTTGGAAAAAAAAAATAATAATAATAATATCCAAAGGGGAAGGAGAAACTCAGCAAGGATGCCAAAAACGGGTAACATCACTGCTTTTGATAATGATGTGGAAGATTGGGCCACTTATGTGGAACGCATCGAAGTTTACTGTACAACGAATGAGGTACCGGATGATAAGAAAGCACTAACCCTATTAAACTCAATGGGTGCGAAGACGTACGGGTTATTAAGGAACCTTGTAACACCAGACAAACCGGTAGGGAAGAGTTTCGCGGATATTGTTACTATCCTGCAGGAGCATTTAAACCCCACGCCACTGCTGATAGTGGAACGATTTAAATTCTACAAAAGAATTCAACTTAAAGAAGAAAGCAACGCTGAATTCCTAACAGAACTGCGCAAGTTATCAAAGTACTGCCAGTTCGGAACAGGACTAGCAGACGCACTGAGAGATAAGTTTGTGTGCGGGCTCCTAAGGGAAGGAACCCAGAAGCGACTGCTAGAGGAAAAGGACATTACGCTGGACAAAGCTTTCAGCATTGCAGCATCCCACGAGGCAGCAGCACGGGGCACTGCAGAGATACAGCAAAGGCCATTGGAATTCAGCACCAATGAAATGGCATTGGGCACAGTAAAGTGCTATCATTGTGGAAGGACAACGCATGACCAGAACCAGTGCTGGTTCAAAGATAAAGAATGCAGGCAATGTGGCAAACTTGGTCACATAGCGAGAGTATGCCGGTCCGGAAAGAAGACCAGCAGCAAAAAGTCACCGCAAGAGAAGTACAAAAAAGTACACAAGGTGACAGAGAACAGTTCGGATGAACAGAAGACGGATTCAGACTCCAGCAGTAAGCAACTGGATTGTCTGAAAATACATAATGTGGGTAACATAGCAGACCACCAAACTACCTGGGCCATGCTTCGGATTGCCGGGGTCCAAGTGAAGATGGAATTGGACACTGAATCGGCATTAACGGTCATGAATAAGCATGATTACAAAAGGTTATTCTCGCACATTCCCCTGAGGGATACGGAGATTGTATTGAAAACATACACGGGGCAAATAGTATACCCCAAAGGATAGATAAAAGTAAACATGGTCTACAATGGTAAAGAAAGTCAGAAAATTGACTTGTATGTGTTACCTGATGGAGGTCCGCCACTACTGGGACGGGAATGGATCCGGAGAATAAATGTGGACTGGCATTCCATACAAGCACTGACTGTAGATGCCTGTAAGGAGGACGACGTCAAACCTAAACGACTGTTGAAAATCTTAGACGATGCTAAGGAGGTGTTCCAACAGGGACTTGGAACACTGAAAGGAATTACGGCAACCATCAAGGTTGAAGAACATGCAAACCCAAAATTTTTCAAAGCCTTATGCGAAACGACCTGCTGTGGAAGCAGAGCTGGAAGGGCTAGAACATTCAGGGGTACTGTCCAAGGTGGATTGGAGCGAATGGGCTACACCCATTGTTCCTGTCATGAAGCGTTCGTTGAGCAACAAGCCGGGGGAACCTGCGAAGGTTCGCATCTGTGGCGATTTCAAGATCACTGTTAATCCGGTTCTTCACACGGTGCAATATCCGCTTCCGCGGATTGAAGATATCTTCGCTTTGCTGTCTGGCGGGAAACACTTCACTAAGATAGACCTGACGCAGGCGTACCTACAGATGGATGTTGATGAAGCGTCACGTCAGTATCTCACGATCAACACGCATAAGGGCTTATATCGGTAAATAGACTGGTTTTTGGAGTGGCATCGGCTTCAGCGATTTGGCAAAGGGCCATGGAGCAGGTATTGCAGGGAATTCCAGGCACACAATGCTACCTGGATGACATCCTGATTACAGGGGATAACGATAAGGATCACCTCGTGAATTTGGAGCAGGTGCTCATCAGATTGAAAGAATATGGGCTCAGAGTTAATCGCCAGAAATGCGAGTTCTTTCAAAAGCGAATCTCGTACTGCGGCCACGTCATTGACCCAGAGGGGCTCCATAAGTCACCTGACAAGATCGAAGCTGTTGTAAAAGCTCCTGCACCGGAAAATGTATCCCAGTTGAGGTCGTTCCTCGGGTTGGTTAACTATTACCACAAGTTTCTACCAAATTTATCCACGGTGTTACACCCGCTAAACACTCTTTTGCAAATGGGAATACCATGGAAGTGGAGCGATGATTGTAAGCGGGCTTTTCAAAAGAGCAAGGCACTGATCACCTCTAAGGAAGTGTTGGCTCACTTTAACCCAACGCTGCCTATTTGCTTAGCTTGTAATTCTTCTCCATATGGTATCGGGGCAGTGCTCTCACATAAGTTTCCAGATGGCTCGGAAAGGCCAGTCGCTTTCGCATCCAGATCATTGAGCTCCGCTGAGCGCAACTATGCTCAGATAGATAGGGAGGCTCTCAGCCTCGTGTGGGGAGTTAAGAAATTTAACCATTACCTGCAAGGCCAAAAGTTTACGCTGCTGACAGATCACCAGCCGTTGGTTTCCATTTTCAACCCTAAGAAGCGTGTTCCGGTAATGACGGCGCAGAGGCTTCGGAGATGGTCCCTTTTCCTAGGGGCACATCAATATGATATTGAATTCAAAGGTACAAAGCAACATGGTAATGCTGATGGGCTGTCGCGCTTGCCACTACCTACAGCGGAAGAGGCACCGGCAGTTGACCCTGTCGAGATATTTCACTCGACCATCATCGAATGCTTACCAGTCACCAATGCGGGTATTGAGAGAGAGACCCGAAATGACCCGACACTGTCTCAGGTCTACGACTTGACAGTGAAGGGATGGCCAGCACATGGCGAACCACTGTTACCAGCATTCTCAGCCAGACGAGAACAGCTGTCCGTATGTCAAGGAACATTGATGTATGGAACAAGGGTGATTATTCCTCCAAAATTAAGAGAGAGAGTTCTGAAAGAATTGCACGAAGGTCATCTGGGGGGAGTCAAGATGAAAAGCCTTGCTAGGCCTTATGTGTGGTGGCCAGGTATCGACAAACAAATAGAGGATCTGACTAAAAGCTGCTCAGGGTGCCAAAAAGTTCAAAACGCACCTCCAATTGCACCGCTGCATCCGTGGGAATGACCTTCAGCCCCATGGCAACGTGTGCATATCGACTTTGCAGGTCCATTCATGGATTCCATGTTTTTGATAGCAGTAGACGCACATTCTAAATAGCCAGAAGTGATTAAGATGTCGACCACTACCTCTGAGAAGACGATCGCAGTTCTAAGAACCATATTTGCAAGGAATGGGTTGCCGGAGCAAATATGTTCAGACAACGGACCACAGTTCGTGTCAGAAGAATTCCAGAAATTCATGAAAAAGAATGGGGTGAAACACAATACATCTGCCCCATATCATCCGGCTACAAATGGGTTGGCCAAGAGATTTGTACAAACGTTCAAAAAGGCGATAAAGGCCATGAGTGAAGACCATATTCCACTACAACACAAGGTGGACAATTTCCTGATGGCGTATCGAAACGCCACGCATGCAGTGACAAATCAAAGCCCTGCCATAATGTTCTATAACAGAAGGTTGCGGTCCCGGTTGGATTTGTTAAAAACCAATGTGTGAAGGGAAGTCGAAAACGAGCAATTCCAGCATGTAAATAACAAGGCCACTCGTAGTTTCGAAATAGGACAACCAGTGTTGGCCAGGGACTATAGGGATGATAAATGGCAACCTGGAACAATTCGTGCACGACAAGGACCCTTGATGTACACGGTAGACGTTGGAGAGAACGTAATACGATGTCATGCTGACCAACTTGTGGAATCGAGAACAAGGGTCGACCCCATGTCTACGGCAGAGACACCAGTTGAAGAACTTATTGAGCCTGTAGCATCTACCTCAGACTCGAACGTACATGATGATGTTCAATCCATAGGGGATCAATGGATGAGTCACCCCAGCAACGAGAACCAGAGACCCCTGAAAGGTGTTATCCGGCCCGGATCAGGAGGCCTCCTCAGAGACTGAATCTTTGAACAGTTTTGTGTGTAAATTGTATATATGTTATCCATGTAATGTTTAATTTGGTGTACACTGTTAAGCTAAAAGGGGAGGAATTGTAGTGTATGTAACCTGTACCACCTTAAGAGGATACCTTAAGGTGATGGACTACTTTTTGATGGCTCCTGTACATTGTAGTACCGGTGGTGACCACACCGGTATATAAACCCTGCGGAGCAAAGTGTATCCCAGTTCCGCCCTGACCCTCAATCACTAAAGACCTGTTTACTTACTTCTGTAGTCTGTGTCCTGTTATTCAGTATAACTGCAATTGAAACCACAGACTCAACAGTGATCACTGCTGCTACAAAAGACTTTTTGGAGCGATTGTTTTTTGGTATTCTGCCTCCAGAGCCTTGACCTTGCTTCTGGCTGTTTCAAGGAGGCCACCTGAAGATTTTGACACCCCCCCCCCCACTTCCACCCAATCCATGGTGAGAGCTTCAGCAGGGCAGCTATGGCATTCCCCATCAGCATTCCTTTGCACGCCATTATCATGAGGAGGAGGAGCAGCAGAAGGTGGAGGAAAGGAGAGTGAGGCAGCAATTATGGATCACATAGTGCATCAGATGGTGCCCCCAATAGAATGCACAGTCACCGCAGGTCCTGTGAGGGCCTTAGTGAGGTGCTGTATATTAGAAGGGAGGCAGCCAAGGAGCACAGGCCCATGACAGGTAGCCACAGGGGTTCAGCCCGGCTGCAGTATGTGCGTACAGTCATCAGGTGACTGATGGACTCCAAGCCACAAACATGCCTTTTCATTTGATGAATAGTGTAACATAGAAACATAGAAGATCGGAGCAGGAGTAGGCCATTTGGCCCCTCGAGAATATTCCGCCATTTAATGAGATCATGGCTGATCATCCAAATTCAATACACTGTCCCTGCTTTCTCCCCATAACCCTTGTTCCCTTTAGCCTTAAGAAATATATCTAACTCCTTCTTGAATATATTTAATAAGTTGACCTCAACTGCCTTCTGTGGTAGAGAATTCCACAGCTTCACTACTCTCTGGGTGAAGAAATTCCTCCTCACCTCAGTCCTAAATGGCTTACCGCTTATCCTTAGACTGTGACCCCTGGTTCTGGACTCCACCGCCATCGGGAACATCCTTCCTGCATCTAGTCTGTCTAGTCCTGTTAGAATTTTATAAGTTTCAATGAGATCCCCTCTCATTCTTCTAAACTCTAGTGAATATAAGCCTAATCGACCCAATCTCTCTTCATACGTCATTCTTGCCACCCCAGGTATCAGTCTGGTGAATCTTCGCTGCACTCCCTTCATGGCAAGAACATCCTTCCTCAGATAAGGCGACCAAATCTGCACACAATACTCAAGGTGTGGTCTCACCAAGGCCCTGTACAGCTGCAGCAAGACACCCTTGCTCCTGTACTTGAATCCTCTCGCTATGAAGGCCAACATACCATTTTACTTCTTAACTGCCTGCTGCAGCTGCATGCTTACCTTCAGCGACTGGTGCACAAGGACACCCAGGTCTCGCTGCACTTCCTGTTTTCCCAATCTATTGCCGTTCCGATAATAATCTGTCTTCCTGTTTTTGCCACCAAAGTGGATAACCTTGCATTTATCCACATTATACTGCATCTGCCTGCATCTGGCCAATCACCCAACCTGTCCAAATCATACTGGAGTTTCTCTGCATCCTCCTCACACAACACACATGCCCACCCAGCTTTGTGTCGTCTGCAAACTTAGAGATATTACATCTAGTTCATTCATATATATTGTGAATAGCTGGGGTCCTATCACCGATCCCTGCGATACCCCACTAGTCACTGCCTGCCACTCGGAAAAAGAGCTGTTTATTCCAACTATTTGCTTCCTGTCTGCCAACCAGTTCTCTATCCAAGAGAGTACCTTACCCCCAATCCCATATGATTTAACTTTGCATGCCAATCTCTTATGCGGGACCTTATCGAAATCCTTCTGACAGTCCAAATACACCACATCCACTGGTTCTCCCTTAACAATTCTACCAGTTACATCCTCAAAAAATTCCAGTAGATTAGTCAAGCATGATTTATCTTTTGTAAATCCATGTTGACTTTGTCCGATCCTGTCACTGTTTTCCAAGTGCTCTGCTATTACATCTTTTATAATGGACTCTAGCATTTTCCCCACTACCGATGTTAGGCTTACCGGTCTATAATTCCCCGTTTTCTCTCAACCACCTTTTTTAAATAGTGGTGTTACATTAGCTACCCTCCAATCCATGGGAACTATTCCAGAGTCTATAGAATTTTGGAAGATGACGAGCAATGCATCTACTATTTCTAGGGCCACTTCCTTAAGTAGATGTAGATTATCAGGCCCTGGGGCTTTATCGGCCTTCCATGCCGTCAATTTCCCTAACACCATTTCCCTACAAATGCTGATTTCATTCAATTCCTCCCTCTCATTAGACCCTATGTTCCCCAACATCTCTGGAAGGTTATTTGTGTCCTCCTTTGTGAAGGCAGAACCAATGTATGTATTTAGTTGTTTGGCCATTTCTTTGTTCCCCATTATAAATTCCCCTGATTCTCACTGCAAGGGACCTACGCTTGACTTCACCAATCTTTTTCTCTTCACATATCTATAGAAGCTTTTACAGTCAGTTTTTATGTTCCCTGAAAGCTTACTCTCATATTCTATTTTCCCCCTCTTAATTAATCCCTTTGTCCTCCTTTGCTGAATCCTAAACTGCTCCCAATCCTCAGGTTTGCTGCTTTTTCTGGCCAATTTATATGTCCTCTCCTTGGATCTTATTCTATCCCTAATTTCCCTTGTTAGCCACGGTTGAGTCACCTTTTTTGATTTATTTTTATGCCAAACTGGGATGAACAAATTCTGTAGTTCATCCATGCGATGTTTAAATGTTTGCCATTGCCTATTCACCATCAACCCTTTAAGTAACGTTCCCCAATCCCTCCTAGCCAACTCGCGCCTCATACCATCGTAGTTTCCTTTATTTAAATTCAGGACCCTAGTCTCTGAGCCAACTACTTCACTCTCCATCTTAATGAAGAATTCTTTCATAATATGATTGCTACTGCACAAGGTGCCTCGCACAACAACATTGCTAATTAATCCTTTCTCATTACATAATACCCAGTCTAAGATGGCCTGATCACTAGTTGGTTCCTCGACATATTGGCCCAGGAAACCATCCCGTATGCACTCTAGGAATTCCTCCTCCACAGTATTGTTACTAATTTGGTTAGCCCAATCTATATGTAGATTAAAGTCACCCATGATAACTGCTGTGCCCTTATTGCACGCATCTCTAATTTCCCATTTAATGCCATCCCCAACCTCAACATTACTGTTTTGGGGTCTGTATAGAACTCCCACTAATGTTTTCTGCCCCTTGGTATTTCTCAGCTCTACCCATACAGATTCCACATCATCAGAGCTAATATCCTTCCTTACTATTGTGTTAATCTCCTCTTTAACCAGCAATGCTACCCCACCTCCTTTTCCTTTTTGCCTGTCCTTCCTGAATATTGAATACCCCTGGATGTTGAAATCCCAGCCTTGGTCACCGTGGAGCCATGTCTCTGTAATCCCAATTACATCATATCTGTTTACATTTATTTGCACAGCTAATTCAGCCACCTTATTATGAATGCTCCTCGCATTAAGACACAAAGCCTTCAGGCTTGTTTTTTTTAACACTCTTAATCCTTTTAGAATTATTATTTACTGTAGCCCTTTTTGATTTACACCCTTGATTTCTCTGCCTTCGACTTTTGCTTTTTTCCTTCCTGCCTTTTGTTTCTATCCTTGCTTCCCTTTTCTCTATCTCCCTGCACAGGTTCCCAACCCCCTGCCATTTTAGTTTAAACCCTCCCCAATAGCACGAACAAAGACTCCCCCTAGGACATCAGTCCCGGTCCCGCCCAGGTGCAAACCATCCAGTTTGTACTGGTCCCACCTCCCCCAGAACTGGTTCCAATGTCCCAGGAATTTGAATCCCTTCACCTTGCACCATTCCTCTAGCCATGTATTCATCTGAAATATCCTTCTATTTCTACTCTGACTAACACATGGCACTGGTAGCAATCCTGAGATTACTACCTTTGAGGTCCTATTTTTTAATTTACCTCCTAACTCCCTATATTCAGCTTTTAGGACCTCATCCCATTTATTACCTATATCGTTGGAACCTATATGCACCACGACAATTGGTTGTTCACCCTCCCCCTCCAGAATGCCCTGCAGCTGCGCCGAGACATCCTTGACCCTTGCACCAGGGATGCAACATACCATCCTGGAGTCTCATTTGCGGCTGCAGAAATGCCTATCTATTCCCCTTACAATAGAATCCCCTATCACTATAGCTCTCCCAGTCATTTTCCTCCCGTCCTGTGCAGCAGGACCACCCATGGTGACAGGAAGTTGGCTGCTGCTGCCTTCCCCTGATGAGCCATCTCCCTCAACAATATCCAAAGTGGTATATCTGTTTGAAAGGCGGATGGCCACAGGAGACCCCTGCACTACCTGCGTGCGCCTACTACTCTGCCTGGTGGTCACCCATTCCCTTCCTGCCCATGCAGCCTTTACCTGTGGTGTGACCCTAAATGTGCTATCCACAATGTCTTCAGCATTGTAAATGCTCCAGTATGTATCCATTCGCAGCTCCAGCACGGAAATGCGGTCTGCCAATAGCTGCAGCTGGATACACTTCCTGCGCACATGGTCGTCACGGACACAGGAAGTGTCCCTGATTTTCCACATAGTACATGCCAGGGGGCTGAGCTGGGCTGCCATGACTTACCCTTTAATTAATTTAAATTAAATTAAATCAATTCAATACCACTAATTACAGTACAATTAAATGATATACTCAAGGGCCCTTGTTTACTAGCACTCCCCGCTACACAGCAGAGGCCCTAGAAACGATAAACCACAAAAATTAAGTTTGGAAAAAAGCAAGAAAGAGAGAAATACTCACCAACCAGTCACTTTCCTGCTTTCTGGTGATGTCACACTCCGATTACTTTTTACTGCTCTCTCTCCCCGCTCCTTAAATCCTCGGTCTCTGTGCTCAGTCTCCACCCAGGGCCGCTCTCGCTGCTGCCCCCGGTGAGTCTGGGCTGCTCTCTCTCTCCCCGCTCCTTAACTCCTCAGTTTCTGCGCTCAGTCTCCACCCAGGGCCGCTCTCGCTGCTGCCCCCGGTGAGTCTGGGCCGCTCTCTCTCTCACCGTTCCTTAACTCCTCAGTCTCTGCGCTCAGTCTCCACCCAGGGCCGCTCTTGCTGCTGCCGCCGATGAGTCTGGGCCGCTCTCTCTCTCCCCGCTCCTTAACTCCTCGTTCTCCGCGCTCAGTCTCCACCCAGGGCTGCTCTCGCTGCTGCTGCCGGTGAGTCTGGGCCGCTCTCTCTCTCCCCGCTCCTTAACTCCTCAGTTTCTGTGCTCAGTCTCCACCCAGGGCCACTCTCGCTGCTGCCCCCGGTGAGTCTGGGCCGCTCTCTCTCTCCCCGCTCCTTAACTCCTCAGTTTCTGCGCTCAGTCTCCACCCAGGGCTGCTCTCGCTGCTGCTGCCGGTGAGTCTGGGCTGCTCTCTCTCTCCCCGCTCCTTAACTCTTCGTTCTCCGCGCTCAGTCTCCACCCAGGGCTGTTCTTGCTGCTGCCCCCGGTGAGTCTGGGCCGCTCTCTCTCGCTCCCCGCTCCTTAACTCCTCGTTCTCTGTGCTCAGTCTCCACCCAGGGCCGCTCTCGCTGCTGCCGCCGGTGAGTCTGGGCCGCTCTCTCTCTCACCGTTCCTTAACTCCTCAGTCTCTGCGCTCAGTCTCCACCCAGGGCCGCTCTCGCTGCTGCCGCCGATGAGTCTGGGCCGCTCTCTCTCTCACCGCTCCTTAACTCCTCAGTTTCTGCGCTCAGTCTCCACCCAGGGCCGCTCTCGCTGTTGCCGCTGATGAGTCTGGGCCGCTCTCTCTCTCACCGTTCCTTAACTCCTCAGTCTCTGCGCTCAGTCTCCACCCAGGGCCGCTCTCGCTGCTGCTGCCGGTGAGTCTGGGCTGCTCTCTCTCTCCCCGCTCCTTAACTCCTCGTTCTCTGTGCTCAGTCTCCACCCAGGGCTGTTCTTGCTGCTGCCGCCGGTGAGTCTGGGCCGCTCTCTCTCTCACCGTTCCTTAACTCCTCAGTCTCTGCGCTCAGTCTCCACCCAGGGCCGCTCTCGCTGCTGCCGCCGATGAGTCTGGGCCGCTCTCTCTCTCACCGCTCCTTAACTCCTCAGTTTCTGCGCTCAGTCTCCACCCAGGGCCGCTCTCGCTGTTGCCGCCGATGAGTCTGGGCCGCTCTCTCTCTCACCGTTCCTTAACTCCTCAGTCTCTGTGCTCAGTCTCCACCCAGGGCCGCTTTCGCTGTTGCCGCCGATGAGTCTGGGCCGCTCTCTCTCTCACCGCTCCTTAACTCCTCAGTCTCTGCGCTCAGTCTCCACCCAGGGCCGCTCTCGCTGTTGCCGCTGATGAGTCTGGGCCGCTCTCTCTCTCACCGTTCCTTAACTCCTCAGTCTCCGCGCTCAGTCTCCACCCAGGGCCGCTCTCGCTGTTGCCGCCGATGAGTCTGGGCCGCTCTCTCTCTCACCGTTCCTTAACTCCTCAGTCTCTGCGCTCAGCCTCCACCCAGGGCCGCTCTCGCTGCTGCCGCCGATGAGTACTAGCATCCAAGAGTTCTAATGCTCCTGTGTAATACTCCTTGCACTGAAATCGCACTCACTGGGCTTCTCTTCCAGCTGTTTGTTTGGAACTCTTCCCAAGTTGTTAAAGGATGAGGTTCATAATCATTTTGCTTTCAATGTGGGAGATTCCTCGGGTTTAACAGGTGTCGGCAACTCCCTGACTAATCTGCTTGGTTAAAATTCCTTGAATGAGACTTATTGCAGCCGTTAACCCATTCAAGAGAAATGAAGCACGGAGGAATTTGAATGTGAAAGGGTTAAACAGTGAGCCACCGACAGAGGTTAAAGCTCTGTGTTCTCTAGCTGACATATAAAGCCTTAAACAGGGCAAATAATGATTCAAGTGACACATCAACAGATCAGTGTACTGCTGCTCTTCCACTAATACTACTACTACTGTTAGAGCGTCTCGGCCAAGGCCAGTCCTGGAGAGACTGCTGATGCTGCCCCTGAGGTCTAACCAGTGCAGACACAAACTTTGTTACAGCACTTCACAGATGCATGAGCAAAAAAACAGACGCCAAGCCGAGAGAGAGAGAGATCAGGTGACCGAAACCTTGTTGTAAGAGGTGGGTTCTAAGGACTTTTTCAAAGGGGGAGAGGGAGGGGGTGGGAATTCCAGTAATTGGGATCTATGCGGCGGGGGGACTGACACAATGGTGAGGTGGGGGGGCCTTACACAAGATGCCAGAGTTAGAGGAATGGACAGTCCACCCTCACTGCATTTCCTCCCTTTCTCCCCTACTACTTCCTTCTGCTGTCCCTCACTAAGCCCCCTCACTTTCTCCCCCGCTCTGCCCCTTGCTTCTTTCCTCTGCTTTGCCTCCCTCCCTCTCTCCCTGACTCTGCCCCTCCTTTCCCCACTCCGATGCTGATATTCCCTCTAACTGCAATGCTATGACACAGAGATAGATGTGAGTCAGAATTCCTTCTATAAATAGAGCTTCTCCCAGCCCTAAGGGGCAGAGATACTGATAAAGTCCATCAGCTGTAACATGGAACAGCTCTCACAGAACAAAGACATCTTTTAGCCGAAGACTCCGATACAAAGTTTCAATATTTAATGCACTCCCCAGTTAAAAATTATCTGATGGAAAATATTGCTTTAAAACTCATCCCCAAGTTTGATTTTCCAGACTGTTCTTATCAAACTGTAGAAATTCCTTGGCAATCAAGACAAGCGAATGATTTGATCACAAAGTGTTCTTCCTGGATTTCTATCTCCATTCAATGGAGAAAGTAAAAATCTGACAATCAAAATTAATCTTTTTGTGTCATTGTGGAAATCAGTCTAATCTCTTGTGTACATTAGTCAGGCAGAGATCGATTCAAGTCTTCTGTGTTCAGTATGAGTCTCTCGTGACTCGCTGCTCTTGTCTTCTCTTGAGGAGCAGCTGGAGAGAAGAGAATGATATGGAGACAGAGCTATCCTGAATTCATAGTGATTGTGAAAACCCTTTATTAATTGAACATGTAGTTTTAATAGGAGGCTTTCTCTATTGCTGTGAATAATGGGATAAGACCCACCTCCGAAGCAATCTGCTGGAAAATCCCCAGAGGACAGAAGAAGAACAGATTAATGACACTTGGCCATTCCCTGTGGCCCAGTGACAGAAACATTTTTCACCATGTATAAGTTTTGCGTGCATCCCATGCCCAATGCATATAGCTCACGAGTGAAAAGTCCACAGCTGATATTTGACTGCTCTGTGGGTCTACTCTATGGGGCCTGCCAGTGCTGCTCTTAGTGTGAGGAAAGTACTTGTATAGTAATCATAGGTTCCAGTCCTGTGCCTGTATTAATAATAAGTCCAAACACGTAGTCAGAAACACTCACAGGATTATTAAAGATTAAATGAAAGAAAATAAGACTTGCGCGTTTCACAACCTCAGGACATCCTAAAGCTCTTTACAACCATTTAAGTACTTTTGAAGTGTAGTCACTGTTGTAATGTAGGAAACGTGGCAGCCAATTTGTACACAGCAAGCTCCCACAAGCAGCAATGAGATAAATGACCAGATAATCTGCTTTTTAGTGATGTTGGTTGAGGGATAAATATCGGCCAGGACACCAGGGAGAAGTCCCCTGCTCTTCGAAAAAAGTGTCTTAGGATCTTTGACATCTGTCTGAGAAGGCAGGCAGGGCATCGGTGTAATGTCTCATCCAAAGGATGGCACCTCTGACAGTGCAGCATGCCCTCAGCACTACACTGATGTGTCATAGAAACATAGAAACAAAGAAGATAGGAGCAGAAGTAGGCCATTCGGCCCCTCGAGTCTGCTCTGCCATTCAATGCGATCATGGCTGATCATCCAAATTCAGTACCCTGTCCCCACTTTCTCCCCATAGCCCTTGATCCCTTTAGCCTGAAGAAATATATCGAACTCCTTCTTGAATATATTTAATGAATTGGCCTATACTGCCTTCTGTGGTAGAGAATTCCACAGCTTCACCACTCTCTGGGTGAAGAAATTCCTCATCTCTGTCCTAAATGGCTTACCCCTTATCCTTAGACTGTGACCCCTGGTTCTGGACTCCCTGACCATCGGGAACATCCTTCCTGCATCTAGTCTGTCTAGCCCTGTTAGAATTTTATAAGTTTCAATGAGATCCCCTCTCATTCTTCTAAACACCAGCGAGTACAAGCCCAATCGACCCAATCTCTCCTCAGACGTCATTCCTGCCATCCCAGGTATCAGCCTGGTGAATCTTCGCTGCACTCCTTCCATGGCAAGAACATCCTTCCTCAGATAAGGCGACCAAAACTGCACACAATACTCAAGATGTGGTCTCACCAAGGCCCTGTACAACTGCAGCAAGACATCCTTGTTCCTGTACTCAAACCCTCTCGCTACGAAGGCCAACATACCATTTGCCTTCTTAACCGCCTGCTGCACCTGCATGCTTACCTTCAGCGACTGGTGCACAAGGACGCCCAGGTCTCATTGCACTTCCCCTTCTCCTAATCTATTGCCATTCAGATAATAATCTGCCTTCTTGTTTTTGACACTAAAGTGGATAACCTCGCATTTATCCACGTTATATTGCATCTGCCATGCTTCTGCCCAATCACCCAGCCTGTCCAAATCATACTAAGTCAGGCTAGATTTTGTGCTCAAGTCTCTGGAGTGGGGCTTGAACCCACAATATTCAGACTCAGAGACGACAGTGCTACCCACTGACCACAGCTGACACCTGTGAACCAATATACCCTTGGCTCCCACCGAGATTACATATTGTGAGGTTGTGGTAGATACACATTACAGAAGTGTGAGCTCAACCCTCCATATTTCCCAACTCATGGCTACAATTTTATCCCATTTAGGTGATAACGCGAATCTAAATGTAAACAATGTGTGACTAGAAACAGGCTGCACACGACCTCTATACAGACACATTTTCAGCGTTTTAGCAGTCTTTCAATTCTAATTCTAGGTTTTATTAACTACAGAACTAAAATTGAATATAATATGAGAATGTAAATGGATTACTTTGCTATTTCTCAATCTTAGTCTCTAACATTAACCAGCTAGTCGGAGGTTACATATTACATAGAAACTGCAGCACAGAAACAGGCCATTTACCCAACTGGAACAGGATGGGAACCATATCCCCTCCAGATTCCTCTCCCCTCCCCATCGGGAAGTAACATATCTTCACTTAGCATGTCACAGCGACACAACTGAGATCAGCAACTCAGCGGAAAGGAATTCAGCACTTAATGGTGTGACATACTCGGTTCCAGGGCAACACTCCAACACTGAGGGCGACTGCATGGAATATAAAGCACGACTGGGTGTAACAGACTAATCATGCATCATTTTTATAGGGATAACATTATGCACAGATGATACAGTGACCCTTCCCAGATGAAATGGGGTCAGAAGCTTATGGGTTTGAGGCCCCTAGTAGAGTTTGACTTCACACTGTAATCTGACACTGCAATGCCAGGAGTTGTGCATTGATGGAAGTGCCAGCTTTTGGATGAGATGCTAAACTGATGTTCCATCTGTCTGTTCCCATGGTTCAGCGGGAGATTAAAGAACAAATGTCCTGACCGAGATTCCGCCCTGAACTAACATCAGCACCAAAACGTCTCAAGCACCAGGCCAAAGATCCAAGGGAATCACCCTTGTGGTCCTTTGCTGCACAGCTTCCAGGGCTTGGCTGCTTCCCTTGTGCCTCAGTGACTCGAACTGGATGCAGTATCCAAGGAGAAGCCTGACCAGAGCAGTATACAGCCTCAGACTTAAACTCCAATGAGTTGGAAGCAGAGGAAATGCCTTCCACCATCCTGGTAGTCACATGATACAATGATAATGGAGTTGTTGACTAAACATGGCAATCAATCTCTGTCAGTTAGTCTACAACAGACCCAGAATATATCTCAGCATTATTTATGCTTCGGTGATTACTGCTTTGCAATGATTGCCATAGTATTGAGTCCACTATCACTCCTATATCTCTTTCAGTCCCTCCCCTAGCTAGTTAGTACCTTCCTATTAAGTATGATCTCCATTTTTTCTTGCAATGTGTACTTATCCATATTGAATTCCATCTGCCATAGTTTTTCCCCTTGCAAATATTGGCCATGTCCTTCTCACCTGCATTACTCTACTCTTCCTTGTTCAGTATTATCCACAAATTTGCACAACTTGCATTCAGTTTCTAAATCGACTCACTTATGTAGATCAGAAAAAGTGGGGTTCCCAGCCCTGATTGCTGGGTTTCTCCAATCAGTACATCTCCCCAGCCTGACATCACTCCCCTAACTGGTAACCATTGATTCCTCTCGTTCAGACTATTCCTTGTCCACTCCCAAGTTTTACCTCGGATACCCACTGCCTAACGCTTGTGTAACAGCCTTTCATGTGGAACTGCATCACAGCCTAACGTGAAGCTTAGATGCAACACATTATAGGGCTTTCCAACATCCGCTTTGGGTATCACTTCCTTAAAATAGTCCAGCAGATTGGTGAGGCAGGATCCGCTCCATCTGAAACCATGCTGACTAGCACTTACTAGATTATTTTCAGGTGGATTTTATTATTTTCATATAGAAGGAAAAATGAGGAGAAGCAGTATAAACGAAATGGTAAAATGTTAAAGGGGGTGCAGAAACCTAAGGGTTTACACACACAAATCTTTGCAGGTGGAAGGACAAGTCAATAAGGCTGTTAATAAAGCATACAGGATCCTTGGGTTTATTAATTGAGGCACAGAGCAAGGAAGTTATGGTAAACCTTCCTAAAGCTGGTTAAGCCTCAGCTGGAGTGTTGTGTTCAATTCTGGGCACCGCACTTTAGGAAGGATGTTGAGGCCTTGTCAAGGGTGCACAGTCATTAACTTTAGGAAAAATAAAGCAGATCTTTGCTCAACTGTTGATAAACCATTTAAATATTTTTATTTACTGCCAGTAATATGTAAAGATTTAAATGTTGGCTAAAAATGCACACAACAAATACAAGTCTTTCTTTACAGCATCACGGAGGACATCTGGCATGGCAATAATAATTTGGTCATAACAGTGCCATGAAGGATCCATTGGGAGCTGTTATCTGGTATAACCTCCAAAAGGTGAAACTCCAGCTGTTTATCAGGGGGCAGTATGAGGTGTCTCTCGACGATAGCAAAATACTGCGGATGTTGGAATGTCTCTCTTCCACTAAGATTGTTCCCTACATCTCTGTCTGAAAAATCTAGGCCTCCACTGGCCTATTCGGTAAACTCACCAACAACTTGAACAACAGTGGGCCTGTGCAGGAGAGAAGCCATGGCTTACAATTCTGTAGTACAGTACGGAGGTACTGAAAATATTCTCACACAAATATTGCTCTTTTTAATTCAGCCTCCAACTGAAGGACAGGACGTAAAACTGCCCCTAATTCAGTACAAACTGGCAATCTCAACGTGGCAACAAGATGTCTGATGAGTAAAATGGAAATTGGCACTTTGGTACAGGAAGGGGTGCTCGAGTGTGAACCCATGTACTCACCTGTACCAAAATATTTCCCATGGATATGTTGGCGTAAACATCTATGTTTTATTGGCACTTAAACAGAATCATATGAAAGAAGCTGAAATGAAGAGCATGAGGAGAGGGCAAGGTGATGGTCCATCAAACACTATAAAATCCAACATTGGGGCCTCTTCACCCCCCATCATCTGAGATAGGCCAAACAGAACAATAGAACACAGCTTCTCATGTGGAATCCTCCACACCTTCTATAACTAATTTACTTATTACACTGCCAAATCTACTTAATGTAGCAAAGAAAATCATAACAAACATCCCGTGGTTAATCCTTTAGGATTGTGTTACGTTTTCCAACATTTACCTGCAATAGCAATGGTTTAAGACTACCCTCATAGTTTCAAACATGGATTCCAGTTCTCTCTCTAAAGGCAGATCAAGAGGACAGTCCGATCACATCAAAAGACATACCATCTCGTGGGACAAACCAGCCAGACTCTTACAGGCCACCTCAGCTTCAGTCTGAGGTACAATGTTGAGGCAGTGCAGAGAAGTTTTATGCTTCATCTAAACCAATGCTGTACCTGCCCTGGGAGTGTTTGATGGGACAGTGTAGAGGGACCTTTACTCCCTATCTAACATGTGCTGTAATTGCCCTGGGAGTGTTTGATGGGACAGTGTAGAGGGAGTTTTACTCTGTGTCTAACCTGTACTGTACCTGCCCTGGAGTGTTTGATGGGACAGGGCAGAGGGAGCTGTACTCTGTATCTAACCCATGCTGTGCCTGCCCCGGGAGTGTTTGATGGGATAGTGCAGAGTGAGCTTTACTCTGTATCTAACCCATGTTGTACCTGCTATGGGAGTGTTTGATGGGACAGTGTAGAGGGAGTTTTACTCTGTATCTAACCCTTGCTGCACCTGCCCTGGGACTGTTTTATGGGATAGTGTAGAGGGAGCTTTACTCTGTATCTAACCTGTGCTGTAGCTGACCTGGGAGTGTTTGATGGGACAGTGTAGAGTGAGGTTTACTCTGTATCTAACCCGTGCAGTAGCTGCCCTGGGAGTGTTTGAAGGGACAGTGTAGAGGGAGCTTTACTCTGTATCTAACCCGTGCTGTACCTGCCCTAGGAGTGTTTGATTGGACAGTGTAGAGGAAGCTTTACTCTGTATCTAACCCATGCTGTACCTGACCTGGGAGTGTTTGATGAGATAGTGTAGAGGGAGCTTTACTCTGTCTCTAACCCATGTTGTACCTGACCTGGGAGTGTCTGATTGGATAATGTAGTGGGAGCTTTACTCTGTATCTAACCTGTGCTGTATCTGCCCTGGGAATCTTTGATGGGACTGTGTAGAGGGAGTTTTACTCTGCATCTAATCCATGATGTAACTGACCCGGGAGTGTTTGATGAGACCGTGCAGAGGGAGCTTTACTCTGTATCAAACCCATGCTGTACCTGACCTGGGAGTGTTTGATGAGAAAATATGAGGGGAGCTTTCTTCTGTACCTATCCCATGCTGTACCTGCCCCAGAAGTGTTTGGTGTGACAGTGTAGAGGGAGCTTTACTCTGTGTCTAACCCATGCTGCACTTGCCCTGGGAGTGTTTGGTGGGACAGTGTAGAGGGAGCTTTACTCTATATCTAACCCGTGCTGTACCTGCCCTGGGAGCATTTGATGGGACAGTGTACAGGGAGCTTTACTCTGCATCTAACCCTCCTGTACCTACCCTGTGGGTGTTTGATGGGACAGTGTAGAGGGAGCTTTACTCTGTATCTAACCTGTGTTGTACCTGCCCTGGGATAGTTTGATGGGACAGTGTAGAGGGAGCTTTCCTCTGTTTCTAACCCATGCTGTACCTGCCCTGGGAGCGTTTGGTGGGACAGTGTAGAGGGAGCTTTACTCTGTATCTAACCCGTGCTGTACCTGCCCTGGTAGTGTTTGATGGAACAGTGTAGAGAAAGCTTTACTCTGTCTCTAACCCGTGCTGTACCTGCCCTGGAGCGAGCTTTACTCTGTCTCTAACCCGTGCTGTACCTGCCCTGGGAGTGTTTGATGGGACAGTGTAGAGCAAGCTTTACTCTGTATCTAACCCGTGCTTTACCTGCCCTGGGAGTGTTTGATGGGACATTGTAGAGCGAGCTTTACTCTGTATCTAACCCGTGGTAAAGCTGAAGTTTCTATTTGCCCAGCATCCCTCGCATGGAAGAACATCTCAGTGCTGAACAATGAGGAAAAATAGGACAGCAAGCAGATAGGAGAGAGAGATTGCAGCTGGTGTCTGAAACCCCGGCTGAAGAAATAGGTTTTTAATGGGCTTTTGGAGTGAAGAATGGTGGTGAAATGATTTAAGGAGAGAGGTCCAGTGAACAGGGACTGGCCAGGAAAATCAGTGACTGGTGATAAAGCAGGGGGAGCAGAGTACAACAAAAAGTGAGCCAGACAAGTAAAGGATATATGCCAGGTGCCAGGACATGTGGCTGGAGGAGGTCAGGCAACTGGAAAGCATGAGCCCACGGAGGGATTTGTAAATGAGGATCAGTGCCTTGAAATCAATGCACTGGGGAACTGGGAGCGAGTGGAGCTTGGCAGGGAAAGGACTGGAGCTGCAGAACTCTGAATGGATTGAAATTTATGGAGGGTGAAGGAATGGAGCTGACCTGAGAATACTTGCTCCTTACACATGAGAGAGTGTGAAACTCCCAGCATCAACATCCCTCATCCCAAAGAACATAACATTCACCAAAACTAAAATAAAATATCATGTTGCTTATTTTCAACTGTCAGCTCACTTTAACATATAAGAAGGAAACTGTAAAGCATCAGCAACAGGGCAGTGAATGAATGGGATGTGTTACAAACTGTGCGGCTTTATCGTACCTCGGAGCTCTGAAGGTGATTATCTGAAATGTCAATTCTTTGGCACTGCAGAACTAAGGCAGATTGATTTGAGGGCTGCGGAATTACAGAGTGTGAGCTTCAGTCACTGCTGCAGAGCCATGACTCCCGGGGACAATCTATTAGCAGCCAGTACAATGATCGTCATGCACCAATCGCTCACCCTCAACTGAAAGACAGCAACATCTTTATCTTTTCATCCATTTCCTCCTCTCTCTTCCCCTGAAGGTGCTGAATCTCACTGCAATATGGTTCCATGGCACAGGCTTCAAAAAAGAGCAAGAAGAGTTCTCCCCGGTGTCTTGGCCAATATTTATCCCTCAAACCAACATCGCTAATTGCAAATTATTTGGTCATTATATTTGTGGGAGCTTGCTGTGTACAAATTGGCTGCTCTGTTTCCTACATTACAACAGTAACTGCACTTCATAAAGTACTTCATTGGCTGTAAAGCACTTTGGGATGTCCTGAGAAACAAAGAAAGACTTGCATTTCTATAGCGCTTTTCACGACCATCGGACGTCTGAAAGGGCTTTACAGCCAATGAAGTACTTTTTGAAGTGCAGTCGCTGTTGTAATGTGGGAAACGTGGCAGTCAATTAGCACACAGCAAGCTCCCACAAACAGCAATGTGATGATGACCAGATAATCTGTTTTAGTGATGTTGGTTGAGGGATAAATATTGGCCAGGACACTGGGGAGAACTCCCCTGCTCTTCTTCGAAATAGTGCCATGGGATCTTTTACATTCACCTGAGAGAGCAGACAGGACCTCAGTTTAATATCTCTTCTGAAAGACGGCATCTCCAACAGTGCAGCACTCCCTCAGCACTGCACTGGAGTGTCAGCCTAGCTTTATGTGCTCAAGTCCCTGAGGTCATGAAAGGCGCTATATAAATGCAAGTTCTTTCTTTCTTAGTCTCACTGAGCCATCAGAGTGCCACATAGAATGGTGTTTGAAAGCAAGTTGGGTCAAGCATGGAAAACAATGAGTGACAATGGGGATAATTTTCAACTCACCGTCCGGAGTGTAAAACCGGCATTACGGATCAGGCGGCCGTTATAAATACCATCAGGCGGTTTCTATAACGGGTGCTCATTAGAAAGACTGTTGGGCTTTTTCTATAATGGACGCCTGAGCTGCAACTCCAGTTTTACGCTCCAGCGGTGAGTTGAAAATTACACCCAATGTGAAGACGTTGAGAGGGTCACTGAACATATTGTAGAGTGCAGGTCCACACTGTGTGCATGTAAATGAATCTTGAACAAATTTAAACTGTTATGAATTTCAATGTTCCCTATACCTGAGGAAAATAAGCCACCATTATTAGATTGAGAGCTGTGTACACAATGGATCTCTAATAGTCGAGAATTTTAATTACAGCACCGCCCGGGCTGAATAATTTAAGCAAGATAGCACTTCCATTTTGTGTGACCTGGAGAACTTGAGTCAGCCTCTTTTTTATTTGTTACTTCTCTTGTTATGTGAAATAATGGTGTTTTCTCTTTTGATTTTAATTGGCTGCTAAAAACAGACCCACATCAGGAACAGCCTTCCTCTGCCTGCATCCATGCAGCAGATTAACCAGAGCTGTGCTTGACTGAAATCTTTATTCATTAGACTAATAATCAGTTACAGGGGAATTAAGAGGCTTTACTGCTGAAACTGGCCTTCCAGGAGAAAATCAAACTCTTTGTGTCCCCGGGGAATGCCAGAGATGTAGAAATGAATGACTTTCTCTTTTGATGATGTTTTATTTTAGTTTGTGTTTTAATATTTACACAAATCAATGCCTTCAAAGTCCCAGTGTAACTTTTTTAAAATCAGGACGTACTTTTTCACACAAAGTGTAGTGGAAATCTGGAACTCTCTCCCCCAAAAGGCTGTGGGTGCTGGGAGTCAGCTGAAATTTTCAAGACTTAGGGCTAGATTTTCAGTATAGGCAGTTTTGGGGCGCTAACCTTAGCGCCCGCCCGAAGTTAGCGCCCGCCCCAAAGTAGCGCCCCGTTGCCGGAAATTCAGTGGCTTCGCCCTAAGGGAGTGGTGGAGCGCTAAAAGAGGCGTTGCACTCCTACCTTTAGGCGCTAAGCCGGCGGTCCAGAGGGATAGCGCCCAGGCGGGGCACAGCGCGGGTGCGGTCATTTTTGGACTGACAGCAGACCCCGTGGTGCCGACCAGCTCTTAAAGGGGGAAGGGACGAATTGGTCTGCTGCCACGCCCTGCACACTGCAGCCTTGCAAAGAGGCCTCAACACTGCTGCTCAGCCCCAGGGAGTCATGGCAACGCCAGAGAAGGCCCGTCAGCGTGCCCTGCGCTTCTCAGAGGGTGATCTGGACATAATGGTCACAGCTCTGGAGGTGAGGCGCAAGATCTTGTTTCCAGAGAGTGGGAGGAATCCAACCCACCACGACTACACCAAAGCCTGGAAGCAGATCGCCCAGAGGGTGACGTTCACCGGCGAGGCCCCCAGGACCCACACACAATGTCGTAAGAAATACAATGATCTGACCAGGATTGTGAGGGTGAGTAGCCTTTCCAGTCTCCTGCTCATTCTTGCATGTACACCTGACATGATGGGCAAAGGGAGCTGAAAGTCCTATTGGCCAGCCCTCAGCCAGCAGCATTGGGACAGTCATGAGCATCAAATGGCCATTCGGCACTCTACACTTTGGCCAAGCTATTCCACCATGGGAGGCAGTGGACAGTACATCAGGGCTTCACTCTGTCCAAGCTATTCCACCATGGGAGGCAGTGCACACGACATCAGGGCTTCACTCTGTCCAAGCTATTCCACCATGGGAGGCAGTGCACACGACATCAGGGCTTCACTCTGTCCAAGCTATTCCACCATGGGAAGCAGTGCACAGTACATCAGGGCTTCACTCTGTCCAAGCTATTCCACCATGGGAGGCAGTGCACAGTACATCAGGGCTTCACTCTGTCCAAGCTATTCCACCATGGGAGGCAGTGCACACGACATCAGGGCTTCACTCTGTCCAAGCTATTCCACCATGGGAGGCAGTGCACACGACATCAGGGCTTCACTCTGTCCAAGCTATTCCACCATGGGAAGCAGTGCACACTACATCAGGGCTTCACTCTGTCCAAGCTATTCCACCATGGGAGACAGTGCACAGTACATCAGGGCTTCACTCTGTCCAAGCTATTCCACCATGGGAGGCAGTGCACACGACATCAGGGCTTCACTCTGTCCAAGCTATTCCACCATGGGAAGCAGTGCACAGTACATCAGGGCTTCACTCTGTCCAAGCTATTCCACCATGGGAGGCAGTGCACAGTACATCAGGGCTTCACTCTGTCCAAGCTATTCCACCATGGGAGGCAGTGCACACGACATCAGGGCTTCACTCTGTCCAAGCTATTCCACCATGGGAAGCAGTGCACACTACATCAGGGCTTCACTCTGTCCAAGCTATTCCACCATGGGAGACAGTGCACAGTACATCAGGGCTTCACTCTGTCCAAGCTATTCCACCATGGGAGGCAGTGCACACGACATCAGGGCTTCACTCTGTCCAAGCTATTCCACCATGGGAAGCAGTGCACAGTACATCAGGGCTTCACTCTGTCCAAGCTATTCCACCATGGGAGGCAGTGCACAGTACATCAGGGCTTCACTCTGTCCAAGCTATTCCACCATGGGAGGCAGTGCACACGACATCAGGGCTTCACTCTGTCCAAGCTATTCCACCATGGGAGGCAGTGCACACGACATCAGGGCTTCACTCTGTCCAAGCTATTCCACCATGGGAAGCAGTGCACACTACATCAGGGCTTCACTCTGTCCAAGCTATTCCACCATGGGAGGCAGTGCACAGTACATCAGGGCTTCACTCTGTCCAAGCTATTCCACCATGGGAGGCAGTGCACACTACATCAGGGCTTCACTCTGTCCAAGCTATTCCACCATGGGAGGCAGTGCACACTACATCAGGGCTTCACTCTGTCCAAGCTATTCCACCATGGGAGGCAGTGCACACTACATCAGGGCTTCACTGCGCACTTACAGCCCGTCCTTTCTCTTGCAGGCTAAAGTAGCGTTTAATCGCCAGGCCCGTGCCAGGGGTGGCCGCGCCAAGCTGCAGAAGCTCACTCGGCTGGAGGAGCGCGTGTGTGTGCTCATGGGAGCCCGTGTGATCGTCCCCACAGCGTGCGGAGTATCCGACCCTCCACTGCCCGGCAATGGTAAGGACCTCGCCTTTTGGCCCTCTCGCGTCGCACTGGCCCATCCGAGCTACCTCCTTTGCCACTGTCCCAGCAATGCGCTGAATCCCACCAGTCCTAACTCCCTCGCTGACGCCGTCTCCTCACTCTGAAGCTACTCTTGTGCATTCCTGCTTTCAGCTGGTGACGACCAGGACCCTGAAGCTGCCAGTGACAGCACCTCCGACCAGGAGGAGGAGGAGGAGCAAGCCGGACCTTCGGGGGAACAGTCACATCCCGCAGGAGAGGAGGAAATGCTTGACACCTCCTCACTGGACGAGTGCCTGGAGGAACTGTCGCAGGGCAATGCAGCTTCTGGGACCAGTGGCGTCCAGCCACCCAGCAGCCGTGCGCGTGGCCCGCGGCCTTCCCCCCAAAGGGGGGAAGGATCAGAGGGGAGTGCTGCTGCTTGGCACACTCGCCGTCACCAACGCGGCAAGGGTCCCCTAGTTCGGCCCCCTCCTCCCCAGCGGGAGAGTCGAGACTCCAGTCCGGACACCTTCACTTCGGAGGAGGTGCGGAAGCTCGATCAGATGGCCGACGACTCGGACCGGCACCACACGGAGCTCATGAGCGTGGTGGGGCGCATGCCTGAGGCCATCGAGTCGCTGGCGACCAGTGTGCGCGAGTTCGGGGCAGCAACTGCCGCGACTGGCCGCATGCTAACTGATGCTGTCAAGACCCTGGCGGATGTGATGCGCGCGCACACCAGGACCACAGGGCCACTCACTGCTGCCACACGCGCTGTCTCAGGCAGGCATCGCCAGGGCAGGCGCCGCGCTGGACCATCCCAGCAAGCCGGCCGTCGGCTGATTGCTGCGGATCCTGCAGTGCGGGCCCGGCCGAGTGCCACCGCGCCACAGCACCAGCCAGCGCATCCCAGACGCCAGCTGGCCCACATTGCGCCATCCGTCGCCGCCATTCCCCCTCTGGGGCGTCGACGGCAAGCGGCTGCAGCTGATGGTGACCAGGCTCAGGTGCGCCACTCAGCAGACGGCCCCTCGAGGCCCAAACGCCGTGTAGGCCGCCCCCCAGCGGCATCTGGCGGAAGGGCATCTGAGCCTCAGGCGCCTTCCCCCAGCCTCGCAGCAGCCACTGGGCAGAGCTTGCGAAGGAGCAGCAGGCAGGACAGGGGAGGCAAAATGCTGGCCAAGGTCTCGCCCTCGCGGGCCACTCAGTAGAGGGTGTGGCCAGCTTTCCTTTAATATGGCGGTGGCCATCTTTATTTTGCCCATGGTTGTGCTTTTGGAGGGCTTTTTTTTTGCGTTAGGCCGACGTTGAGGCCCGGTTTCAATAAAGGTGGAGTGGCTCCTCCCCAGTTTGTGCGAGTGAGTCGTTTGTTGGGCTTTTTGTGGGGCCCGTTTATTGTTTTTGGGGATTCATGTGGGAAGGGCTTTTCATTTTTGTGCAATAAAAAATTATCTTTATTCATGCAGTCTCCATGGTTGTTCTTCTTAGTGTTTGTTGGCTTCGCCGGCTGAGGGCTTGCGGAGCGGCTGCATTCATCTTCCCTCATGGCCCCTGGCCATTCCCTGACAGGGGGCTTAGAAGTACCGTGTAATAAGGTGGCGTCGTGCGGCCCTTGGCCCTGGTCGCTCCCTCCTGGGAACGTACTCCTGCTCCTCCTCCTCCTCCTCATGCTCCTCCTGCTCCTCCTCCTGAGGTGCTGGTCCAACGTCAGGTGGCAGTGCCTGAGTCCTGCGGATAGCCAGGTTGTGTAGCATGCAGCAAACCACCACAAATTGGGAGACCCGGTCCGGCGAATACTGGAGAGCTCCTCCGGAGCGATCAAGGCAGCGGAACCGCTGCTTGAGGACCCCAATAGTTAGCTCGATGATGTTGCGGGTGGTTTGATGGCTCTCGTTGTAGGCCTCTTCAGCAGCGGTCCTGGGCGCGCGAAGCGGGGTCATGAGCCAGGTGCACAAAGGATAGCCTTTGTCCCCGATGAGCCATCCTCTTGGGGAAGGCTGTGCCTGGAACATGTCATGCACAGTACTCTGCCGCAGGATAAAGGCATCGTGGCTGCTGCCTGGGAAGCTGGCATTGACTGCCATGATGCGCTGCTTGTTGTCACATACCAGCTGCACATTCAGAGAATGGTAGCCCTTCCTGTTGCGATACTGCTCGCCATGCTCCAGAGGGGCCCGCAAAGCCACATGCGTACAGTCAATGGCGCCCTGCACCAAGGGGAATTCCCCGAGTCTGGCAAATCCCAATGCGCGCTGATGCTGGCTCTCGAGGGCCATGGGGAAGGAGATGAATTGGCTTCTCCTTCTGAACAGTGCTTCGGTCACGTGGCGGATGCAGCGATGCGCGCCGTACTGGGAGATGTTTGCTATGTCCCCAGCAGCGTATTGGAAGGAGCCGGTGGCATAGAAGTTCAATGCCACCGTCACCTTCACTTCCACCGACAGAGACGTCCTGCACCTGAGCTTTGGCCGCAGATCTCGGCGAAGCAGGTGGCAGATCTCTGCAATCACCTCCTTTCGGAATCGGAGCCTTCTAACACATCGCGCGGCACTCATGTTTAGGTAGGAGCGCTGCTGGCGGTATAGCCTGACTGGGTAAGGCCTACGTGGCCGACGCCTGTAGCCCCCTCTGCCTCTAGCCAGGGCTGCCCCTCTCACAATGCGTCTGCGAGCCCTACGGATATGGCGCTGCAGCTGCGCGTTGGCACCCCATGCAGCCCCCATCAAATCCTGGCAAACAGTCTAATTTCCAAATGGCCACTTGCAGCGCTATTGCCTGAGTCCAAAAATACCTGGCTCTTGCTGCTTGAAACCAGTTAGCTATCCTCCTTGTTGTGTCTCCAGAAATGCGTTGCACAAGACTGTTTTCTGAAAAAAGGATGGCCTTTATACTGGAGAGGATGTTCCCTTTAATTAGCGCCCCCCGGGGCCCGCGCTGGTTGTGTTGCGTTCCTTTTTCCAAACGCTCCGGCCGCCCGCCGCACAATGGGGCGGTCTGACTGAAGTTTGCAATCGGGGCGGCCAAAGGGCGTTGCACGAGGATGTGACGTCATTTTCTGCGCGCGCATCCGGGCGGGCGCTAAACTTTACGCCGGCGCTAACGGGCAACTTAATTTGGGGCGGAGCGCAAACTGCGCTGCGCCCGGGCGCTACACGCATAGCGCCCGGAAATCACTTCTCTTAAGGCGCTAACTGCTGGCGCAAGCTACTGAAAATCTAGGCCTTAGAATAATAGTTTATGTTCGTTAAGGGTATTAAAGGTTACGGCACCAAGGCTGGTAGATGGAGTTAAGATACAGATCGGCCATGACCTAATTGAATGGTGGAACAGAATGGAGGGGCTGAATGGCCTACTTAGGTTCCTAGGGGGAGAAATTCATTATAGCCCCGTTTGGGGCACTAAAACTTCGGAAGCGGAAAAATTATCGGCAGGCGCTATTGATGAGAGGCTCCCGCGAGATTCCAGTTGTAGTGCTCCAAGAGGGGAGTGGAGCACTAAATCAAGCACTACCACTTCCCTTAGAGCACTAAAGGGAGTGAGAGGGGCGATATCGGCAGGGCGCTGACCAATGGTCCTCACAGCGCTGCCGGATTCGCAGGCTCCTTCCCTCCCTTAAGGACAATGCTCACAGCAGTTAGAGGTGAGGATGGGGATGGGTCGGTGACGGCATCCGCGATCCGTGAGGAGCAGCCCCAAGCAGGGGGCGGAAGCGAAATTAGGATCTGGGGCGGTAACAGTGCGATGCGCACTGGTTGACATCACGATCTCCAGGGCGCAGGAGATCGAGGCGGTAAGTTTTACCCCCCCCCCATTGTTGTTTCTTTCATCATGCCCGGTCAGTAAGTCATTAGCGCCTCGTTATCACCACCCGCCCCCCTGCCGGAGGTGATAATGGGCGGTGCAAAGGAGGCCAATTTCTAGCCCCTTATTTTCAAGACAACTGAAATGGAGGATCAGCAAGTCTGTTGCAGAATGCAGAGGTTTACTACAGAGGTGGAACTGTAGGGCTTGGGCCTCAAGGGCAGGAGAGAGGACGCCACAGCCCAATCCTCCATTGATCCCACAGTGCTACCACTGAGGCAGTTAACACCCAAGAGGCATCTCTGAGGGTAAATGAGGTGGCATTACAGCCACTGGAGTTGCCCAAACCTTGCTGAAGATGTGGTTTTCTCAGGTGCCTCTGAAGACAGCTCTCAGCTCACCACATAGAGAGCTTCCCATCAATGAACTGGCATGACTCTTCCCCACATTCCTTTCAGCGGCCTTACAGTCAGCACAGAGAGCAGACTTTCATCCCCTTAGTTTAAGCTGGATTTAAACCCAGTTCTCAGAGGTGGAAGAAGAGAAAGGAGTAGAAATTCATTTTGGGTGGTGGCACAAAATGGGCGGATCCTGAATATCGGGCGGGGCGAGTAACAGGCGGCTGATGCAATGCCGGCCATTTTGTTCACCCGCCCAAAATGAATTTCTACCTCAGGGAGCCCTTGGGAATGTTTACACATGCCTTGATATCCAGCATTCCCAAGGTAACAAACTGAAAACCTTTCTTTAGAATGCTCTAGCTATTAGTTCTAGCCTGTGTACCCACAGGATCTTCCTTGTTGTTGAGAAGTGTCACAATGACAAGACACAGGACTTCTTTCAGGCTTTAACTGGCAAGCAAATTTATTGAACAGTAAATGAACATGCAAATAAATACCAGAAACTTAAAGTAAATTATTACAGTAGCTGTTAAACTTTGCTAACTCCTTACATAGTGGTAAATAGTGGTACTAAACTGTGCTAAATTAATTGTAATCAATCTCCTTACATAACGATTCTTTTAGTGTTTTATTATTAACTACGTGAGTCATCAAAGGCTCCAGAAAAAAACCATCAAGTTGAAAAATTCTGGCTATTAAATCTCCCCAGAAATGTTACCGAGGCTTCACTGAGTTTAAATAATTGTCTGTTTAAATCAAAAGCAGCTGTCAATTGTAATGATATCAGCAAATAGAGATGGTGTTTGCCTGTTCGATTATGATGCCTTAACAGCATGTTTGTATGTATTGATTGCTTGTGCCTGACCAGCAGAGGGCATGTGACCGAGACAAGCAAGGCAGTTAGTTTAGTTTCAGTTTTGTTCTAGATGGATTACTAGCATCGTGTCTCCTGTAAAGCTGTATAAAGAGTTGAACAGACTTTAGATTAAAAGACATTCTCTTTCATAAATGTCTCGTCATTGAACCCACAAAGAAATCAGTACATCAATCAGACATATAACGGAAAAACAAATCATATAACACATTTGTGTTTGAATTGTGTGGCACGGCTCCTCCCTCAGACAACCTCCCTGATGATTTGAAACGCTTGTATTGTGTTAGGCTAGGACATGCTTTCTGAGAGCGAAGTTGAATTTTAGCTCCTCATTTACCGTGACTGAATTAAAGAAACCAATACCAAAACTAAATCTTGGACAAAAATGCTGTATCAAAATACCCAACCCATCTATCTTATTTTCTTAGTTACACGGATGCAGCTTTTTATCCCTTCAGATTTTTTAAGGCAATTTTATTTTTGCTCTCAGTTGTTTGGGTTCTGTCCTTAACTCACCATTTTCTATCTAAAGGCATAAGCAGGCATTCTGTGCAGCTCTCCTTCCTTCTGCTCTGTTGAGATGTGCTAACTAACTCGTCAATGTTTGTTTATCGACTGGCTGCTTGGACTCCTCTATTCATTCGGAAGCCTCACTCAGACCAACAATGTGCTGTGTGGAAAATTGTAAAGGGAGGATATAGGTCCTACTCCCGTATTGCACAGGGTATCGATAAATGAACACACTTAGCCAGCAAATGTAGCACATGTGTAACAGGGGCAAAATGATAAGTGTCTTCAGCCGTGAAGAGAATTCCCCCCTATGACACGACGAGGGAAATTTTAAAGGGACAATGGGGCCAATTTTACATGTGACCGCCTGGCGTGAACAGAGTGGTCGTGGCCTGAATATGGCATTGGGTCACTTACCGCCCCGCTTCCGCTGGCATTCCGGCCACCCTCTTGTTAGGGGCTTTAAATGGGTGGCCAGGGCACCTGCCTGTTTCAGGCAGCAGGCCACTTTTCATTTGCCAATCTGTGTCCTATGACGTACGAAGGACCCCGATCGCAATGTTGATGTACAAATGGGTGAAGCACATCATTGGTAAAATCTATTTTGATAATTATATTGCTTTATACAACGTCCACGTTTTAGCTGTTTTCGTAGTGAGATATAGTGGAATGCGTGACGTTCTCTTTCCCTGAGTCACTCCTTACGTCACAGTAACAGTAACATCAAAATAAAATACAAATGTATGAAAATGACAGGCAGGAAAAGACTAGCTGGTCCATCAAGCCTGCTCCATACTCATGATGCCTGGAGGACCGTGACAAGACACTTCCTAACGACCCCCCCACCTCTCCCCTCCCCTCCCCCACTCGCCAGCAGCCATGCAAAAAAATAGAAAAACCCAGGGTCAATAAGTGGGGGGGGGGGGTGAGAAAATCTGGAAAATTCCTCTCCGCCCCCCTCAGGCACTCAAAGCCAGTCCAGGAGATCACATGGACCAAGCGTGCTTTAACTGTTGATCCACTTGCCTTCTATACGATACGATTTCTGCCCCAGCCAAGAATCGGTTCAGCTCCCTCTTGAAGGCGCACAGAGAGTCAACACCCACTGCACCAACCGGCAACACATTCCAGAGGCTCCCTACTCTCTGGAAAAAGAAGAACTGCCTGATATTGAGCCTATTCCTACTTTTGCATAGTTTAAACACATGTTCAATAGTATTCCCCAATCTGTCAAAGTGGAATAATCTGTCACTAAGCATACAATCCAGCCCTTTCATTATAACAAGCGACCTACAAAGAGCCTCAGCAATCAGTTGCGTCAGATGATACACACTCGGCCATGTCTTGACCACATATCACTCTTCCACCATGTTTTGCTTTTCACTATTAGAGTGGCTGTTCATAAGATGCTGCCAGGTGTTGATATAAGAACTTTTAGGGAAAGGAAAAGGTCATTAGGCCCAACACGTCAGACCTGTCCCACCCCTCATCATTTTATCATATTCCTCAATCCCTTCTCCCTCCAGAAATGCAGCCAACTGCGTCTTGACGCCATTCATATTATTCAGTATGAGTAAGGCAATGGATGTTGAGATCCCGTATCTTGCATGGTGAACCGTGCTGGTCCTGCCAGTACCCTGAAGGCAGATGTCTGCTGTATAGCTGATGAGGAAACTGCAAGAGTTCAGTTTGAGATGCTGAAGAGCATTATTTGGAGACCAGGTTTGAAAGCACATTCAAACATGCCTACAAAAAGCAAAATACTGTGGATGTTGGAAATCTGAAATAAAACCAGGAAATGCTGGAAATACTCAGCGGATCAGGCAGCATCTGTGGAGAGAGAAACAGAGTTAACGTTTCAGGTCAATGACCTTTTGACAGAACTGGAAAAAATGCCTAACATTCAAAAAATTCAAACATGCCTACCTGCTTGGCTTAGAGAAAGGCAAGATGTTTCAATCAACAAGAAGAAACACAGGCTTTGAAATTCCTGGGACTGGCGAGGGTGTGGAGTGTGGGGGGAGGTGCTTAATATGAGCCGGAAACTGGTTCTGCCGGGATGTGCCCTGTTTAGACCGTCAGGGAGGGACCATAGCCAAATCCTCTGCCCAGCCCCCTACATCAAGAAGGCGTGGTGGGAGGAGATCTCAGACTTTCCTGGGAAATTCCTCCCTTTACGCCCTTGAAAGACCACAGCAGAACTCACACCACTCCCTACTGCGCTACTGGTCAACCCCCAGACAAGGGGAGGAACAGGGAGTCTTACTTTCCATGCTGATCAGAAAGAAAACAAATTCAAAACTGAGCATTCACCCACAATTTTGGGGCACCATACTGTGGTTTTACGAACATACAAAAATGATGATCAGGAAAAGACCAGCTGTTCCATCAAGCCTGGCCAATATTTCATGATTCTCTGGAGCACTATGACCAGACACATCCTACCAATCACCACCACCCTACCCCACAGCCATATAATCTTCTGGGCGAGACAAAAAACCCAGGGCCAATAAGGGAAAAAAATACTCTGGAAAATTCCTCTCCCACCCCGCTTAGGTGATCAGAACCAGTGCAGGAGATCACATGGACCAGGTGTCATCTGGAAAACCACTTACGTTCTCTATGATGCAGTGTCTGCCACAATCAGGACCCAGTCCAGTTCCCTTTTGAAGGCAGAGAATCAGCACCCACCACATCAGCCAGCAGAGGCTCACTACTCTCTGGGAATAGAAGAACTGCCAAACATCCAGTCTATTCCTACTCTTGTGTGATTTAAACGCTTGACCCTGGGTCCTCTACAATCTGTCAAATTGGAATAACCTATCAATAGACATGCTATCCAGCCCTTTCATTAACTTATAAACCTCTATCAGGTCGCCTGTAATTCTACACTGCTGTAAAGTTAATAGACCCAGCTCCTTAGGCCTCTCTGAGTAAATAAGGTTCTTTAAGCTAGAAATCATTCATGTAGCTCTCTTCTAAACCTTTTCCAAGGCCACTATATCACCCAACATGTGAGAGGACACAAACTGGTCGCAGTACTCTAAATGTGATCTAACTAGTGCGTGACCTGTACAATGTCAGAACATTGTTCTTTGATTTGTACTGAATGGTTCCATTAATACATCCCAATACCCTGTTAGCAGTAGCTACAGCTTTTCTACATTGGCCATGAACATTGTGCACAATAACACATAGATCTTTTTCTTTCTCAAGCTCTTTCAGTTTTGTTCCCTGTAAATGGTACAAGTATTCTATTTCAGTCCTCCCAACATTTTGTTATTTAGTATGTCACGGGAAGTGTTAAAGAAGTTAAAGTCAGCAAACAATGGGCTGGATTTTTGCGACCCCCACGGGTGCATACGAGATACATACGCACCTGTAGGGGCCGCGCAAGTGCCGGGTTTCAGGCATGCGAAGCGCATGCGCTGAAACCCGGCACATGCGACCTGTCAAGAATTCTCTCGACAGATCCTCCGCCTACCCAGGAGATGAGCCTCTGCGGGTGGAGAGTTCCGCTTTTTGCACAACTTCCGCCCGCTGAAAGTCTGTCAAATTCTTACGCCTGGTAAAAGCATGCGTAAGGCCCGCTTTTACCAGCTTAAGAGTTTAAAAAAAATAGAAAAATGAAATTTGATAACTCATTTATAAATTAAAATACTCTTCAAAAAGGTAAGTTTATTTTTAGCCCCGTAAAAACATTAAATTTTTTTTTCAAAAAATTTAACTTTTGTTTAAAATATTTAATTAAATGGCATTTTGTCGGGAAATGGTGTTAGAGAAATTGACGGGATTGAAGGCCGATAAATCCCCAGGGCCTGATAATCTACATCCTAGGGTACTTAAGGAAGTGGCCCTAGAAATAGTAGGTGCATTGCTGGTCATCTTCCAAAATTCGATAGACTCTGGAACAGTTCCCATGGATTGGAGGGTAGCTAATGTTACCCCACTATTCAAAAAAAGGTGGTAGAGAGAAAACGGGGAATTACAGACCAGTAAGCCTGACATCGGTAGTGGGGAAAATGCTAGAGTCCATTATAAAAGATGAAATACCATAGCACTTGGAAAGCAGTGACCGGATCAGACAAAGTCAACATGGATTTACAAAAGGTAAATCATGCTTGACTAATCTACTGGAAGTTTTTGAGGATGTAACTGGTAAAATAGATAAGGGAGAACCAGTGGATGTGGTGTATTTGGACATTCAAAAGGCTTTCGATAAGGTCCCGCATAAGAGATTAGCGTGTAAAGTTAAGGCACATGGGATTGGGGGCAAGGTATTGACTTGGATAGAGAACTGGTTGGCAGACAGAAAGCAAAGAGTTGGAATAAACGGCTCTTTTTCCGAGTGGCAGGCAGTGACTAGTGGGGTACCGCAGGGACCGGTCCTTGGACCCTAGCTATTCACAATATATATTAATGATCTGAATGAGGGAACTAGATGTAATATCTCCAAGTTTGCAGACGACACAAAGCTGGGTGGGCGTGTGTGCTGTGAGGAGGATGCCAAGAAACTCCAGTATGATTTGGACAGGTTGGGTGATTGGGCAGAAGCATGGCAGATGCAATATAACGTGGATAAATGCAAGGTTATCCACTTTGGTGTCAAAAGTAAGAAGGCAGATTATTTTCTGAATGGCAATAGATTGGGAGAAGGAGAAGTGCAACGAGACCTGGGCATCCTTGTGCACCAGTCGCTGAAGGTAAGCATGCAGGTGCAGCAGGCGGTTAAGAAGGCAAATGGTATGTTGGCCTTCGTAGCGAGAGGGTTTAAGTACAGGAACAAGGATGTCTTGCTGCAGTTGTACAGGGCCTTGGTGAGACCATATCTTGAGTATTGTGTGCAGTTTTGGTCGCCTTATCTGATGAAGGATGTTCTTGCCATGGAAGGAGTGCAGCGAAGATTGACCAGGCTGATACCTGGGATGGCAGGAATGACGTATGAGGAGAGATTGGGTCGATTGAGCTTCTACTCGCTGGAGTTTAGAAGAATGAGAGGGGATCTCATTGAAACTTATAAAATTCTAACAGGACTAGACAGACTAGATGCAGGAAGGATGTTCCCAATGGTCGTGGAGTCCAGAACCAGGGGCCACAGTCTAAGGATAAGGGGTAAGCCATTTAGGACAGAAATGAGGAGGAATTTCTTCACCCAGAGAGTGGTGAACCTGTGGAATTCTCTGCCACAGAGGGCAGTAGAGGCCAATTCATTAAATATATTCAAGAAGGAGTTGGATATATTTCTTAAGGCTAAAGGGATCAAGGGATATGGGGAGAGAGCAGGGACAGGGTACTGAATTTGGATGATCAGCCATGATCGCATTGAATGGCGGAGCGGGCTCGAGGGGCCAAATGGCCTACTCCTGCTCCTATCTTCTATATTTCTATGTTTCTATGTTTTAAATATGTAATTAAAAAAAATATTTAATGTTTTAGTGTGTTTTTAAATGTGATCCCCATTCATACTTTTGACGGTTCTGTGCGTACAGAACTCTCAAAAGTATGAAGGGGGATTCCCTTCTTTCATTGGTTTGCTTGGACTACATGATTGCGGGGGTGCTTGCGAACCGCATGTGCCCCTGGGATACCTGGGCCTCTGCGTATTTCGAAGAGCAGAGGCCCAGGATCGCAAGCCTTGGGATCTACGGACCCAGCAAGTAAGTTCTTAGATTTTTTTCCAATCGGAGACATCTGCCCGCAGGAAGTCTCCAATCGGAAATTCAGGGCACTATCTTGTTCAGTCATCTATATACTGCAAAATAAACCAACTTCCTGAATTTACTTTGAACTCATCTCAGCAGAGAGTTTGTCTGTTTTGGCTATAGTAAGATTGGAGTGCATGTGGAAATTTGTGAGTAAAACATAGTATCCCGTTGATATGAAAGGGGAATGCAGTGTTACATTCTCCAGGTTAGGCTATTATATAAAGACACATTGGGCAGTGCCAGTTATCCCTGGAACACCAAAGTTCACTTATAGGTGGGACCAAAGCCACTGAGCCAGGGAATATATGGCAGACCCAAAAGTTGTAACCAAGTAACCAGTGTGCCTCCATTATAGAAAGACAGAAACTGAAAGACTTGCATTTATATAGCGCCTTTCACAACCACCGGACATCCCAAAATGCTTTACAGACAATGAATTACTTTTTGAAGTGTATTCACTGTTGTAACGTAGGACGAGGCAGCCAATTTGTGCAAAGCAAGCTCCAACAAACAGCAATGTGATAATGACCAGATAATCCATTTTAGTGATGTTGTTTGAGGGATTAAAATTGGCCAGGACACCAGGGAGAACTCCCCTGCTCTTCTTCGAAATAGTGCCATAGGATCTTTTACATCCACCTGAGAGAGCAGACGGGGCTATGATTTAACATTGATTCTGAAAGACGGCACCTCCAAAAGTGCAGCTCTCCCTCAGTACTGCATTAGATTGTCAGCCTAGATTTTTGTGCTCAAGTCTCTAGCATTGGACTTGAACCCACAACCTCTGACTCAGAGGCAAGAGTGCTACCCTCTGAGCCATGGCGGACACACAGTATATCATCAGATAACCAGTACATTGTGGCGTACCGATCACAGAAAGGACACAATCCGCTTTTCGGTCCGTAGACTATAAATCTGGCGTCATGCCTTTAAGAAGGATCATACCTTTAAGAAACTCGATCTGCAACATAGTTAAGCCCAGAGCGGGGGAGGAGCAGGCAAAGCTGTGGACTGATGAAAAGCAGTCAGACTTGGTGTAGTCTCTGACACCATTTTGTGTTCAACATGTGGCCTCAACAATTAAACCTTTTCTGTTGAACCTCTCCGAGTTCAGTATTTTTTGCTAGGGGTACGTAGACTCCTACATTGGTTACCCCGACGCTCAGGACGACTCCTAAGCGTAACCATGGCTGACACAAACGCAGTTTCTGTGAAGCTGCCGGAGTTCTGGGAGAGCCTAGCCACCGCCTGGTTCCTTCAAGCCGAATCGCAATTCCGACTCCGCGACATCGCCGACGCAACGATGTACGACTACCTCCTCGCCTCCCTGGGCAGCTCCACAATCACGAAAGTCTGGAGAACACTACAAGACCCTCCGGAGGAAGGCAAGTACGCACATCTCAAGGCCGTGCTCCTTAAAAAATTCACAGCCTCCCAATTTTTGCGCAACTGCCACCTCCTCGACCTCCCGGGCCTCGGTGACTCCACGTCGTCAGACTTGCTCTCACACATGCTTGCTCTGACCGACGAGAAACCACCCGGCTCCCTCTTCCGCACGCTCTTTATCCGCCAACTACCTCCCAGCATCCGCCCGGCGATCGTGGCGTCCAGCCTCACGGACCTTGAGGTCCTGGCCGACGAAGCCGATAAGCTCCTGTCCGCCGGCTCCAACCACGCCGTCACCCCCGACCTGGCCTCCGCAGCGTCGGTGCGCGCTCCACCCTCTATCGCGCGGCCACACAGCTCGGCCACGAGGCCCCCCAGGCCCCCATGTCCTCCAAGCCCTCCGACCCAGGGCTACTGCTACTTCCATACCCGGTTCGGCGCACGGGCACGCCGCTGCAGCCATCCCTGCCCGTTTCCAACCACCCCCACACCGGCCTACACGGTGGCCGTGGGGCAAGCAGGCGCGCTGCTGTACATTACGGACAGCGCCTCCGGACGCCGTTTCTTATGCGACACAGGCGCGCAGCATCATCCCCGCGTCCGCCCTCGAGATCCAGCGAGGCGGCCGCGGCCCTGCGCTGGCTGCTGCCAATGGCACCGACATCCGGATGTACGGCACCCACACCGTCACCATCGACGTCGCAGGCCACCGCTACCACTGGGAGTTTATCACCGCCAAGGTGCTCTCCCCGCTTCTCGGTGCGGATTTCCTATGCGCCCACGGCCTGTTGGTCGACATGCCTCGGTGCCGCCTCGTGGACATGAACACGATGTCACCTATCCCGGGCGCCATGGCCCCCTCCAAACCACCGAAATGGCGTGGCAGTGCTGCGCCCGCTCAACGGATGACTACTCAGCACTCCTGGCTGAGTTCCCAGCCCTCACCAACCCGACCTTCTCCGCGAAAGTTGCTAAGCACGGGGTAGAACACTTCATCCCCACCACAGGCCCACCGGTGTATGCCCACGCCCGCAGGCTGGACCCGGCCAAGCTGGAGATCGCGTGGGCCGAGTTCGCCACAATGGAACAGCTTGGCATCATCCGCCACTCCAACAGCCCCTGGGCCTCCCCACTCCACATCGTCACCAAACCCGACGGGGGATGGCGCCCCTGCGGGGACTACCGGCGCCTAAACGACACCACCACACCGGATCGGTACCCCATACCGCACATTCAAGACTTCTCGGCTAGACTGGCCGGCCGCTCAGTCTTCTCCAAAGTCGACCTGGTGCGCGGTTACCATCAGGTGCCAGTCCACCCCACGGACGTTCCCAAGACGGCCATAATCACCCCTTTTGGGCTATTCGAGTTCCTCCGAATGCCCTTCGGCCTCAAAAACGTGGCCCAGGCCTTCCAGCGGCTCATGGACTCGGTCCTCCGGGACCTGAAGTTCCTCTTTGTCTACCTGGATGACATCCTGGTAGCTAGTTCCTCCAAGCAGGAACACATCGAGCACCTCCGCACCCTTTTCCAGTGGCTCAGTGACCACGGGCTCATCATCAGCCCAGCCAAGTGCCAATTCGGCCTCAGCAGGATCGAATTCCTCGGCCACCACATCACGCAGGACGGAGCCATTCCCCTGCCCGCCAAGGTGCAAGCCGTCCAGCAGTTCCCCTGGCCTACCACCATCAAAGGCCTCCAGGAGTTCTTGGGGATGATCAACTTTTACAACCGCTTCATTCCCGGAGCGGCCTCCCTCATGCGGCCCCTATACGAAGCCCTCCGGGGTAAGAAAGACAGAATGGCGATCGAGTGGTCGGCGGACATGTTGACCACTTTCGACTCGACCAAAAAGGCGCTCGCCGACGCCACCATGCTCGCTCACCCACAGCCCAACGCCAGGGTGGCCCTCACCACGGACGCCCCCAATCACGCGGTCGGTGCCGTGTACGAACAGTAGGTCGACGGGGCCTGGCAACCGCTGGCCTTTTTCAGCCGCCAACTGCACCCCCCGGAGGCCAAATACAGCGCCTTTGACCGTGAGTTCCTCGCACTGTACCTGGCAGTCTGCCATTTAGATTTCTTCTGGAGGGCCGCCCCTTCACCGCGTTTGTCGACCACAAACCCCTGACATTCGCGATGGCGAAATCTGCGGACACGTGGTCAGCCAGGCAACAACGCCAGCTCGCCGCGGTGTCCGAATTCACCATGGACATCCGGCACGTCTCCGGTCGAGACAACGTGGTGGCCGACTGGCTATCCCGCCCCGCCGTCCACGGCGCCCACCTGGCAGTGGACTATGCTCAACTGGCAGCGGAACAACGCACCGACCCCGATCTGCACTCAGCGCCCACAACCCTCCCAGGGTTGCGACTGACCGACGTCGCCTGCGGCCCATCCGCCGTCACAGTCAAATGCGACACCTCCTTGGCGCAACCCCGCCCCGTAGTCCTGGCGTCCTGGCGAAAACGGGTGTTCGACATCGTCCACGGCCTCTCACACCCCGGCACCCGCGCATCCATTAGACTGGTGGCCAACCGATTTGTCTGGCGCGGCCTGCGCAAAGATGTGCGCATCTGGTCCAGATCCTGCATAGCTTGCCAGCGTGCCAAAATCCACCAGCACGTCAAAGCCCCACTCGAGGAGCTCACCGTGCCAGAAAGAAGGTTTGACCACGTCCACATCGACCTCGTCAGCCCCCTGCTGCCATCACAAGGTCACACGCACCTGCTGACAATCGTGGACCGTACCACCCGCTGGCCCGAGGCCTTTCCACTGACGTCCACCACCACCGCCGACATCGCGAGGGCGTTCATCGGTACCTGGGTCGCTCGGTTCGGCGTCCCCTCCGACATGACGTCGGATAGAGGCCCGCAGTTCACCTCTGATCTGTGGGCCGCCATCGCCCGAAACCTCGGGGTGGCCGTTCACCGCACCACGGCTTACCACCCCCAAGCCAACGGACTGTGCGAGCGATTCCACAGGTCCATGAAGGCGTCCCTCCGCGCCAGCCTCGAGGACGAGGCTTGGATCGACCGCCTCCCATGGGTGCTACTTGGCCTACGCTCCACGGTCAAGGAAGACCTGCAAGCCTCGGCGGCGGAACTCGTGTACGGCCAGCCGCTGCGCGTACCCGGAGAGTTCCTGCCCACCGCCACGACCCCCTGGTCGGCTGACCAGCAACGCCGCGCTTTCGCCAACCGAGCACAACAGTTCGCTCCGGTACCCACCGGCCAGCACGGCGAACCAGCAACCCGCGTACCACCTAGCCTGCACATGGCCAAATTTGTTTTTGTGCGCCATGACGCCCACCGAGGACCTCTAAGGCCCCCATATGACGGACCCTACAAGGTACTCCAGACGGGGAACAAGTTCTTCCTCCTCGAAGTGGGCGGCAGAACTGACAAGGTGTCGGTCGACTGGCTCAAGCTGGCGCACCTAGAGCCCGACGAACCCGTTCAAGTGGGCCAACCCCCACCATGGGGCAGACCGCCTAAGAGCCCGACGCGTCCGACCGTCCCGCTCCCGACACCAACCGCCAAGAGCCGTTCCGGCCGTGCCATCAAGCCGCCATGCCGGTTTGTACACTCCCTACTAGTGGATTCTGGGGGGAGCTGTGTGGCGTACCAATCACAGAAAGGACACAATCCGCTTTTCGGTCCGTAGACTATAAATCAGGCGTCATGCCTTTAAGAAGGATCACACCTTTAAGAAACTCGATCTGCAACATAGTTAAGCCCAGAGCGGGGGAGGAGCAGGCGAAGCTGTGGACTGATGAAAAGCAGTCAGACTTGGTGCAGTCTCTGACGCCATTTTGTGTTCAACATGTGCCCTCAACAATTAAACCTTTTCTGTTGAACCTCTCCGAGTTCAGTATTTTTTGCTAGGAGTACGTAGACTCCTACAACATCTCCATAATATAACCATGTTGTAGTGTATGTACCTTTAAGAGAGAACTACTTTTACAGCTCCTGCATACTGTTGTACTGGCAGTGACCACACCTGTATATAAGCCCTGAGCAGGCATCTGTACTGTTAGTTTTTAGACTACCCTCATCCAGTAAACACCTGTTGATTGTTGATCTGCAGTCTTCGTCTATTTATTGAAGAGCACCATACCTTAAGATTCACGGATTTAATAGTGGCGACGAGGTCGATTCGAACCTACCTGCAACTCTGCATTTCCTCCCAAGGATTCGCTCCTGGAGGACAGTGGAAGAAAGTCGAGGCCAGAAGCATGGGCGTCGACCACGAGCAACCGCCCAGTCATCTGGCAGAGAGTGAGCATCGCAGGGGAGGCTGTTGAGAGCTGGGCTTGGTTCTCCAGCCACGACGATCCAGCAACAGGCTGGCAACAGGTACAGCGCAGACCATTCCCGGACAGCGGCGGCTGGAGCCGACCGACGGCACAGAAAAGGCCGAGCAGCGTCGACGGGGTAAGAGAGAGAGTAAAGCGCACAGGGCACAGCCGGGAGTTGAAGACCGAGCGGCGTCGACGGAAAACAAAATGAGAGAGAGGGTAAAGCACAGCCGGGGTTCAGGACCGAGCGGCAGCAACGAGAGAGGCGCACAGGAAAATGCGCAGAGCGCAGCCAGGTCTCAAGGGCTGAGCAGCATCCGTGGGGGAAGAAAGGAAGCGCGGGAGCCGCCATTTCAGCCACGGAGAAGAAGGGAGAGCGCGGGAGACGCCATTTTTGAAGCCGCGGAGAAGAAGGGAGAGCGCGGGAGACGCCATTTTTGAAGCCGCAGCGGAGATGAAGGGCGAGCGCGGGAAGAAAGGGAAGCACGGGAGACGCCATTTTAGCCAGTCTAACCACACCCAGGGATGCCGAAGAGTGGCAGTGTCACAGCGTTCGACAATGAAGTCGAAGATTGGGCGACATATGTTGAATGCATTGAGGTGTACTGCAAGGCGAATGAAGTGCCAGATGCCAGGAAAGCACTGGTTTTGTTGAATTCCATGGGTGCAAAAACGTATGGCTTACTGCGAAACCTAATAACCCCAGAGAAGCCAGTGGATATGGATTTCGAAAACATAGTGGAAATCCTACAGGACCACTTAAACCCCACACCGCTGCTGATAGCAGAAAGATTTAAGTTTCACAAAAGGAACCAGCATAAAGACGAAAGTAATGCTGAGTATTTAACGGAACTGCGCAAGCTATCGAAACACTGCCAGTTTGGAATGGGACTAGCAGATACGTTAAGGGACAAGTTTGTGTGTGGGCTTCAAAGTGAAGGAACCCAGAAACGGCTTCTATCAGAAAAGGATCTTACGCTGGACAAGGCTTTCAGCATGGCAGTATCACACGAAGCAGCCGCACGGGGCGCTGCAGAGATACAACGGAGACCGCAAGAATATGGCACCAATGAAATGTCATATGGAGCAGGGAAGTGTTATCGCTGCGGCAGAACAACACATGACCAGAAGGATTGTTGGTTCAAGGACCAAGTGTGCAGACAGTGTGGAAAAGCAGGACACATAGCAAGAGTCTGCAGGTCGGGGAAGAAAACCAGCAGCAAGAAATCTCCACAGGAGAAGTACAAAAAGGTACATAATGTGACGGAGAGTAGTTCAGACGAACAGAAAAGTGAGACAGACTCCGGAAGCAAGGAGCTGGGTTGTCTGAAACTACATAATGTAATCAAAATGGAGGTAGAAGAAGCCTCGAAACAATACCTCACGATCAACACTCACAAAGGTCTCTACCAATATAACCGGCTGGTGTTCGGGAAAGCATCGGCTCCGGCTATTTGGCAAAGGGCAATGGATCAAGTCCTGCAAGGGATTCCAGGGACCCAGTGTTATTTGGACGACATCCTGGTCACGGGCAAAAATGACAGTGATCACCTCGCCAACCTGGAGCAGGTGCTCACTAGATTGAAGGAATATGGGCTACGAGCTAATCGCCACAAATGCGAGTTTTACCAGAAGCAGATCTCGTATTGTGGCCACGTTATTGATGAAGAGGGGTTACATAAGTCCCCTGAGAAGATTGAGGCAGTAGTCAAGGCTCTAGCACTGGAAAATGTGTCACAACTGAGGTCATTCCTCGGGCTGGTGAACTACTACCATAAGTTCTTACCAAATTTGTCTACAGTATTACACCCACTGAACACCCTACTGCAGACGGGGGTGCCATGGAAGTGGAATGACGAATGTAAACGAGCTTTCCAGAAGTGCAAATAATTGATCACATCAAAAGAGGTGTTGGCCCATTTCAACCCAGCACTACCAATTCAGTTGGCATGTGATGCATCACCCTATGGTATTGGAGCGGTGCTGTCGCACAAATTCCCAGACGGGTTGGAGAGACCAGTAGCCTTTGCGTCTCGGTCACTAACCTCAGCCGAGCGCAACTATGCCCAGATTGACAGGGAGGCCCTCAGCCTAGTATGGGGAGTAAAAAAGTTCAACCACTATCTGCACGGGCAGAAGTTCACCTTGCTGACTGACCACCAACCACTTGTCTCCATCTTTAATCCAAAGAAGAGCGTTCCGGTGATGACTGCGCAACGGCTACAAAGATGGTCCCTTTTTCTAGGGGCGAACCAATATGAAATAGAGTATAAGGGCACGAAACAGCATGGAAACGCTGATGGGCTATCACGCCTGCCACTGCCTACTGCGGAGGAAGCACCAGCAGTGGACCCTGTCGAAATATTTTATTCGTCGATAATTGAACGCTTGCCAGTAACTAACGCGGATATAGAGAAGGAGACCCGAAATGATCCGACACTGTCTCGGGTATATGATTTGACGGTGAGGGGATGGCCAACACATGGCGACTCACTATTGCCAGCATTCTCATCCAGAAGAGAACAGCTGTCAGTATGCCAGGGGACAGTGATGTGTGGATCCCGAGTGGTAATTCCACCCAAGTTAAGGGAGAGAGTGCTCGATGAGCTTCACGAAGGCCATCTGGGAGGGGCGAAAATGAAAAGCCTTGCTAGGGCTTATGTGTGGTGGCCGGGAATCGATCAACAAATCGAGGACCTAACAAAGAGCTGCTCAGGATGCCAGAAGGTCCAAAATGCATCACCACATGCCCCTTTACACCCATGGGAGTGGCCCTCCTCTCCATGGCAACGGGTGCATATTGATTTTGCTGGTCCATTCATGGACTCAATATTCTTAATAGCAGTGGGTGCGCATTCGAAATGGCCTGAGGTGATCAAAATGTCCTCCACCACTACGGAGAAAACGATTGCAGTCCTACGGACCATATTTGCCAGGAACGGCTTGCCAGAGCAGATTTGCTCTGATAACGGACCACAGTTTGTGTCCGAAGAGTTTCGGAAATTTATGAGAAGGAATGGGGTAAGGCATTACACATCCGCCCCGTATCATCCAGCCACAAATGGATTGGCTGAGAGGTTCGTACAAACCTTTAAAAAGGCAGTAAGGGCCATGTGCGATGATGACATTCCACTGCAGCATAAGGTGGACAATTTCCTGTTAGCCTACAGAAATGCGACACATGCAGTTACCAACCAGACCCCGGCCATGATGTTCTTTAACCGAAGGTTGAGATCTTGTCTGGATTTGCTCAGACCAAATGTGCGAAGAAATGTTGAGAATAAGCAATTCCAGCACATCAATGAGAAGCCGACAAGGAGCTTCAATGTAGGACAACCAGTCTTGGCCCGCGACTACCGAACAGAGAAATGGCAACCCGGAACGATATGCACACGGCAGGGGCCACTAATGTACACAGTGGATGTCGGGGAGAACATTGTGAGACGCCATGTCGACCAGATCCTAGCGTCACAGGAACGAGTCAACCCCATGTCTAGCGTACCTGGTGATGAACCCGACATACCGGTAGCATCTACCCCAGAAACAGTAGCATCGGAAACTGATGAACTAACCGACGACAGGGGGCCAGAATCGCCTCCGCACCAAGAACAAGACACTCAGGAAAGGCGCTATCCAGAAAGGATCAGGAAGCCGCCCCAAAGACTGTATCTATAAATGGACTATTTCAGTTACTGTGCATGTTAAAAGTGTTAACTGTTATTTGAATGTTATGGTACTGTTAATCTAAAAGGGGAGGAATTGTAGTGTTTGTACCTTTAAGAGAGAACTACTTTTACAGCTCCTGTATACTGTAGTACCAGCAGTGACCACACCTGTATATAAACCCTGAGCAGGCATCTGTACTGTTAGTTTTTAGACTACCCTCATCCAGTAAACACCTGTTGATTGTTGATCTGCAGTCTCCGTCTATTTATTGAAGAACACCATACCTTAAGATTCACGGATTTAATACATGTAACCAGTAAACCTCCATTATATCACCAGGTAACCAGATTGACTACCATTAGTACCAGGAACTATCCCCAAAATGTAACCAAGGAGAAACATACACACATGTTACACAACTAGGGAATCAGATACACTCCCATTGTATTACAAGGGAACTAGGTACCTGTCCTTTATATTCCCAGGGGACCAGAGACATTCCCAGTGTATCCCTATGGAACCAGATATACTCCGATTGAATCACTAAGGAACTATATACACTCTGATATCACCAGTGAGCCAGATCCATCTCCATCATATCCCAATGGAACCGGATTGGCCCCTGCTACACATTGATTGAAGCAGTGCAACCCCATAGTAGCACAATGGAATTAAAATCACCCCATTACATCACCTTGAAAACAGATACAACCCCATCATGTCACCAGTGAACCAGAGACCCCCCATATACATCACCATGGAATTACACACACCCCCAATATATCCCCAAGGAACCAGACACACCCCCAATATATCCCCAAGGAACCAGACACCCCCCCAATATATCACCAAGGAACCAGACACACCCCCAATATATCCCCAAGGAAACAGACACACCCCCAATATATCCCCAAAGAACCAGACACCCCCCCAATATATCCCCAAGGAACCAGACACACCCCCAATATATCCCCAAGGAACCAGACACACCCCCAATATATCCCCAAGGAACCAGACACACCCCCAATATATCCCCAAGGAACCAGACACACCCCCAATATATCCCCAAGGAATCAGACACACCCCCAATATATCCCCAAGGAACCAGACACCCCCCCAATATATCACCAAGGAACCAGACACACCCCCAATATATCCCCAAGGAACCAGACACACCCCCAATATATCCCCAAAGAACCAGACACCCCCCCAATATATCCCCAAGGAACCAGACACACCCCCAATATATCCCCAAAGAACCAGACACACCCCCAATATATCACCAAGGAACCAGACACACCCCCAATATATCCCCAAGGAACCAGACACCCCCCCAATATATCACCAAGGAACCAGACACGCCCCCAATATATCCCCAAGGAACCAGACACACCCCCAATATATCCCCAAGGAACCAGACACACCCCCAATATATCCCCAAAGAACCAGACGCACCCCCAATATATCCCCAAGGAACCAGACACCCCCCCAATATATCACCAAGGAACCAGACACACCCCCAATATATCCCCAAAGAACCAGACACACCCCCAATATATCCCCAAGGAACCAGACACACCCCCAATATATCCCCAAGGAACCAGACACCCCCCCAATATATCACCAAGGAACCAGACACACCCCCAATATATCACCAAGGAACCAGACACACCCCCAATATATCCCCAAGGAACCAGACACACCCCCAATATATCACCAAGGAACCAGACACCCCCCCAATATATCACCAAGGAACCAGACACACCCCCAATATATCCCCAAAGAACCAGACACCCCCCCAATATATCACCAAGGAACCAGACACACCCCCAATATATCACCAAGGAACCAGACACACCCCCAATATATCCCCAAGGAATCAGACACACCCCCAATATATCCCCAAGGAACCAGACACCCCCCCAATATATCCCCAAGGAACCAGACACACCCCCAATATATCACCAAGGAACCAGACACACCCCCAATATATCCCCAAGGAACCAGACACACCCCCAATATATCACCAAGGAACCAGACACACCCCCAATATATCCCCAAGGAACCAGACACACCCACAATATATCCCCAAGGAATCAGACACACCCCCAATATATCCCCAAGGAACCAGACACACCCCCAATATATCCCCAAGGAACCAGACACCCCCCCAATATATCACCAAGGAACCAGACACACCCCCAATATATCCCCAAGGAACCAGACACCCCCCCAATATATCCCCAAGGAACCAGACACACCCCCAATATATCCCCAAGGAATCAGACACACCCCCAATATATCCCCAAGGAACCAGACACACCCCCAATATATCCCCAAGGAATCAGACACACCCCCAATATATCCCCAAGGAACCAGACACACCCCCAATATATCCCCAAGGAACCAGACACACCCCCAATATATCACCAAGGAATCAGACACACCCACATTATATCCCCAAGGATCCAGACACCCCCCCAATATATCCCCAAGGAACCAGACACCCCCCCAATATATCACCAAGGAATCAGACACACCCCCAATATATCCCCAAGGAATCAGACACACCCACATTATATCCCCAAGGATCCAGGCACACCCACATTACCTCACCTCCATGACTGTATATATCAGCCACGACCTCTTGCACTCTTGTGTTCAACATTCGAATGTTGCGAATGACCAGAGATTGCTGTCGTCTCTCGAGTCTACACCAGAGGTGATCTTCCTTACGCAATGAGTTGTATTAAAGGATAGTTCATTTGATGAATGTGGACAATGTTAGTCAGGCAGTTTATCAAACTGTTGTTTTCTAAAGTGTAAATATTAAAAAGAGTCTGTTCCACAGACAAAGAACTGTGACTGTTTGACGGATTCACACTCCAAGCTGTCATCTTGCCAGTTAATCAAAGTCTTGCCTTCAGAAGTGCCTGCATGCCACAGACATCATTTTCCTGCATTTGACAGCTGGCCTGATCTATCTGCTCAAGTAATGAGAGCTTGTATTCAGAGGACTGTGAACCAATGTCAGCAATATTGCAATATTGGACCTAAGTGCCCAATGCAGCCTTTATATAACTTTTGGAATTTAATCAGCCAGTTCACACTGACAGAAACTTATCATGCTGAAGGACACCTGTATCCATTAAATGACATACTTGTCATCTCTATGGCTCCAGGCACTTCAAGGTTACAGGAAGATGCTATCAATTTTTACTCTTTTCTAGCATTAGTTGTCAGGAGGTCTTAAAGGGGGAGTCCACCCGAATTAAAGGTGATGAACCAAGAGCCTGCACCCTCTAACAGAGAGCAGAGACCGCACTCTATTACACGGAGCAGAGATCGCACTCTGTTACAGTGAGCAGAGACCGCGCTCTGTTACACGGAGCAGAGATCGCACTCTGTTACAGTGAGCAGAGACCGCACTCTGTTACAGTGAGCAGAGACCGCACTCTGTTACAGTGAGCAGAGTCCGCACTCTGTTACAGTGAGCAGAGACCGCACTCTGTTACAGTGAGCAGAGTCCGCACTCTGTTACAGTGAGCAGAGACTGCACTCTGTTACAGTGAGCAGAGACCGCACTCTATTACACAGAGCAGAGATTGCACTCTGTTACAGTGAGCAGAGACCGCACTCTGTTACAGTGAGCAGAGACCGCACTCTGTTACAGTGAGCAGAGACCGCACTCTGTTACAGTGAGCAGAGACCGCACTCTGTTACAGTGAGCAGAGACCGCACTCTGTTACAGTGAGCAGAGACCGCACTCTGTTACAGTGAGCAGAGACCGCACTCTGTTACAGTGAGCAGAGACCGCACTCTGTTACAGTGAGCAGAGACCGCACTCTGTTACAGTGAGCAGAGACCGCACTCTGTTAAATTGAGCAGAGACCGGACTCTGTTACAGTGAGCAGAGACTGCACTCTGTTACAGTGAGCAGATACCGCACTCTATTACACAGAGCAGAGATCGCACTCTGTTACAGTGAGCAGAGACCGCACTCTGTTACAGTGAGCAGAGACCGCACTCTGTTACAGTGAGCAGAGACCGCACTCTGTTACAGTGAGCAGAGATCGCTCTCTGTTACAGTGAGCAGAGACCGCACTCTGTTACAGTGAGCAGAGACCGAACTCTGTTACAGTGAGCAGAGACCGCACTCTGTTACAGTGAGCAGAGACCGCACTCTGTTACAGTGAGCAGAGACGGCACTCTGCTACAGTAAGCAGAGACTGCACTCTGTTACGGTGAGCAGAGACCATACTCTGTTACGGTGAGCAGAGACCGCACTCTGTTACAGTGAGCAGAGACCGCACTCTGTTACAGTGAGCAGAGACCGCACTCTGTTACAGTGAGCAGAGACCGCACTCTGTTAAATTGAGCAGAGACCGGACTCTGTTACAGTGAGCAGAGACCGCACTCTGTTACAGTGAGCAGAGACCGCACTCTGATACAGTGAGCAGAGACCGCACTCTGTTACACTGAGCAGAGACCGCTCTCTGTTAAAGTGAGCACAGACCGCACTCTGTTACAGTGAGCAGAGACCGCACTCTGTTACAGTGAGCAGAGACCGGACTCTGTTACAGTGAGCAGAGACCGGACTCTGTTACAGTGAGCAGAGACCGCACTCTGTTACAGTGAGCAGAGACCGCACTCTGTTACATGTGAGCAGAGACCGCACTCTGTTACAGTGAGCAGAGGCCGCACTCTGTTACAGTGAGCAGAGAACGCACTCTGTTACAGTGAGCAGAGACCGCACTTTGTTACAGTGAGCACGGACCGCACTCTGTTACAGTGAGCACGGACCTCACTCTGTTAAAGTGAGCAGAGACCGCACTTTGTTACAGTGAGCACGGACCGCACTCTGTTACATTGAGCACAGACCGCACTCTGTTACAGTGAGCAGAGACCGCACTCTGTTACAGTGAGCAGAGACCGCACTCTGTTACTGTGAGCAGGGACCGCACTCTGTTACAGTGAGCAGAGACCGCACTCTGTTACAGTGAGCAGAGACCGCACTCTCTTACAGTGATCAGAGATCGCACTCTGTTACAGTGAGCAGAGACCGCACTCTGTTACAGTGAGCAGAGACCGCACTCTGTTACTGTGAGCAGACATCGCACTCTGTGACCCTGAGCAGAGACCGCACTCTGTTACAGTGAGCAGGGACCGCACTCTGTTACAGTGAGCAGAGACCGCACTCTGTTACAGTGAGCAGAGACTGCACTCTGTTACAGTGAGCAGAGACTGCACTCTGTTACAGTGAGCACAGACCGCACTCTGTTACATTGAGCAGAGACCGGATTCTGTCACAGTGAGCAAAGACCACACTCTGTTACAGTGAGCACAGAAGCACTCTGTTACAGGGATCAGAGACCGCACTCTGTGACAGTGAGCAGAGACCGCACTCTGTTACAGTGAGTACGGTCTGCACTCTGTTACAGTGAGTACGGACCGCACTCTGTTACAGTGAGCAGAGACCGCACACTGTTACCGTGAGCAGAGACCGCACTCTGTTACAGTGAGCAGAGGCCGCAAACTGTTACCTTGAGCAGAGACCACACTCTGTTACAGTGAGCAGAGACCGCACTCTGTTACAGTGAGCAGAGACCGCACTCTGTTACAGTTAGCAGAGACCGCACTCTGTTACAGTGAGCAGAGACTGCACTCTGTTACAGTGAGCAGAGACCACACACTGTTACAGTGAGCAGAGACCGCACTCTGTTACAGTGAGCACAGACCGCACTCTGTTACAGTGAGCAGAGACCGCACTCTGTTACAGTGAGCAGAGACCTCACTCTGTTACAGTGAGCAGAGACCGCACTCTGTTACAGTGAGCACAGACCGCACTCTGTTACAGTGAGCAGAGACCGCACTCTGTTACAGTGAGCAGAGACCGCACTCTGTTCCAGTGAGCAGAGACCGCACTCTGTTACAGTGAGCACAGACCGCACTCTGTTACAGTGAGCAGAGACCGCACTCTGTTACAGTGAGCAGAGACCGCACTCTGTTACAGTGAGCGGAGACCGCACTCTGTTACAGTGAGCGGAGACCGTACTCTGTTACAGTGAACAGAGACCGCACTCTGTTACAGTGAGCAGAGACTGCACTCTGTTACAGAGGGCAGAGACCGCACTCTGTTAAAGTGAGCAGAGACCGCACTCTGTTACAGTGAGCAGAGACCGCATTCTGTTACAGTGAGCAGAGACTGCATTCTGTTACAGTGAGCAGAGACCGCAGTCTGTTACAGTGAACAGAGACCGCACTCTGTTACAGTGAGCAGAGTCCGCACTATGTTACAGTGAGCAGAGTCCGCACTCTGTTACAGTGAGCACGGACCGCACTCTGTTACGGTGAGCAGAGACCGCACATTGTTACAGTGAGCAGAGACAGCACTCTGTTACAGTGAGCAGAGACCGCACTCTGTTACAGTAAGCAGAGACCGCACTCTGTGACAGTGAGCAGAGACCGCACTCAGTTACAGTGAGTACGGTCTGTACTCTGTTACAGTGAGTATGGACCGCACTCTGTTACAGTGAGCAGAGACCGCACACTGTTACCATGAGCAGAGACCACACTCTGTTACAGTGCCAGAGACCGCACTCTGTTACAGTGAGCAGAGACCATAATCTGTTACAGTGAGCAGAGAACGTAATCTGTTACAGTGAGCAGAGATCGCACTCTGTTACAGTGAGCAGAGACCGCACTCTGTTACAGTGAGCACGGACCGCACTCTGTTAAAGTGAGCAGAGACCGCACTCTGTTACAGTGAGCAGAGACCGCACTCTGTTACAGTGAGCAGAGACCACACTCTGTTACAGTGAGCAGAGACCGCACTCTGTTACAGTGTGCAGAGACCGTACTCTGTTACAGTGTGCAGAGACCGCACTCTGTTACAGTGAGCAGAGACCGCACTCTGTCACAGTGAGCAGAGTCCGCACACTGTTTCAGTGAGCAGGGACCTTACTCTGTTACAGTGAGCACAGACCGCACTCTGTTACAGTGAGCACGGACCTTACTCTGTTACAGTGAGCACAGACCGCACTCTGTTACAGTGAGCAGGGACCGCACTCTGTTGCAGAGAGCAGAGACCGCTCTCTGTTACAGTGAGCACAGACCGCACTCTGTTACAGTGAGCAGAGACCGCACTCTGTCACAGTGAGCAGAGACCGCACTCTGTCACAGTGAGCACAGACTGCACTCTGTTACAGTGAGCAGAGACCACACACTGTTACAGTGAGCAGAGACCGCACTCTGTTACAGTGAGCACAGACCGCACTCTGTTACAGTGAGCAGAGACCGCACTCTGTTACAGTGAGCAGAGACCGCACTCTGTTACAGTGAGCAGAGACCGCACTCTGTTACAGTGAGCACAGACCGCACTCTGTTACAGTGAGCAGAGACCGCACTCTGTTACAGTGAGCAGAGACCGCACTCTGTTCCAGTGAGCGGAGACCGGACTCTGTTACAGTGAGCAGAGACCGCACTCTGTTAAAGTGAACAGAGACCGCACTCTGTTACAGTGAGCAGGGACCGCATTCTGTTACAGTGAGCAGAGACTGCATTCTGTTACAGTGAGCAGAGACCGCATTCTGTTACAGTGAGCACAGGCCGCACTCTGTTACAGTGAGCACGGACCGCACTCTGTTACAGTGAGCAGAGTCCGCACACTGTTACAGTGAGCAGGGACTGCACTCTGTTACAGTGAGCAGAGACTGCACTCTGTTACAGTGAGCACGGACCTTACTCTGTTACAGTGAGCACAGACCGCACTCTGTTACAGTGAGCAGAGACTGCACTCTGTTACAGTGAGCAGAGACTGCACTCTGTTACAGTGAGCAGAGACCGCACTCTGTTACTGTGAGCAGAGACCGCACTCTGTGACAGTGAGCAGAGACCGCACTCAGTTACAGTGAGTACGGTCCGCACTCTGTTACAGTGAGTACGGACCGCACTCTGTTACAGTGAGCAGAGACCGCACACTGTTACCGTGAGCAGAGACCGCACTCTGCTACAGTGAACAGAGACCGCACACTGTTACCTTGAGCAGAGACCACACTCTGTTACAGTGCCAGAGACCGCACTCTGTTACAGTGAGCAGAGACCGCACTCTGTTGCAGTGAGCAGAGACCATAATCTGTTACAGTGAGCAGAGAACGTAATCTGTTACAGTGAGCAGAGATCGCACTCTGTTACAGAGAGCAGAGACCGCACTCTGTTACAGTGAGCACGGACCGCACTCTGTTACAGTGAGCAGAGAACGCACTCTGTTACTGTGAGCAGAGACCGCACACTGTTACCGTGAGCAGAGACCACACTCTGTTACAGTGCCAGAGACCGCACTCTGTTACAGTGAGCAGAGAGCGCACTCTGTTACAGTGAGCAGAGACCATAATCTGTTGCAGTGAGCAGAGAACGTAATCTGTTACAGTGAGCAGAGATCGCACTCTGTTACAGTGAGCAGAGACCGCACTCTGTTACAGTGAGCACGGACCGCACTCTGTTACAGTGAGCAGAGACCGCACTCTGTTACAGTGAGCAGAGACCGCACTCTGTTACAGTGAGCAGAGACCGCACTCTGTTACAGTGAGCAGAGACCGCACTCTGTTACAGTGTGCAGAGACCGCACTCTGTTACAGTGAGCAGAGTCCGCACACTGTTACAGTGAGCAGGGACTGCACTCTGTTACAGTGAGCAGAGACTGCACTCTGTTACAGTGAGCACGGACCTTACTCTGTTACAGTGAGCACAGACCGCACTCTGTTACAGTGAGCACAGACCACACTCTGTTGCAGTGAGCAGAGAACGCACTCTGTTACAGTGAGCAGAGACCGCAATCTGTTACAGTGAGCAGAGACCGCTCTCTGTTACAGTGAGCACAGACTGCACTCTGTTACAGTGAGCAGAGACCGCACTCTGTAACAGTGAGCAGAGACCGCACTCTGTCACAGTGAGCAGAGACTGCACTCTGTTACAGTGAGCAGAGACCACACACTGTTACAGTGAGCAGAGACCGCACTCTGTTACAGTGAGCACAGACCGCACTCTGTTACAGTGAGCAGAGACCACACTCTGTTACAGTGAGCAGAGACCTCACTCTGTTACATTGAGCAGAGACCGCACTCTGTTACAGTGAGCACAGACCGCACTCTGTTACAGTGAGCACAGACCGCACTCTGTTACAGTGAGCAGAGACCGCACTCTGTTACAGTGAGCAGAGACCGCACTCTGTTACAGTGAGCAGAGACCGCACTCTGTTACAGTGAGCAGAGACCGCACTCTGTTACAGTGTGCAGAGACCGCACTCTGTTACAGTGAGCAGAGACCGCACTCTGTTACAGTGAGCACAGAACGCACTCTGTTACAGTGAGCAGAGACCACACGCTGTTACAGTGAGCAGAGACCGCACTCTGTTACAGTGAGCAGAGACTGCAATCTCTTACAGTGAGCAGAGACCGCACTCTGTCACAGTGAGCAGAGTCCGCACTCTGTTACAGTGAGCAGGGACTGCACTCTGTTACAGTGAGCACAGACCGCACTCTGTTACAGTGAGCACAGACCACACTCTGTTACAGTGAGCAGAGAACGCACTCTGTTACAGTGAGCAGAGACCGCAATCTGTTACAGTGAGCAGAGAACGCTCTCTTTTACAGTGAGCACAGACCGCACTCTGTTACAGTGAGCAGAGACCGCACTCTGTTACAGTGAGCAGAGACCGCACTCTGTAACAGTGAGCAGAGACCGCACTCTGTCACAGTGAGCAGAGACCGCACTCTGTCACAGTGAGCAGAGACCGCACTCTGTAACAGTGAGCACAGACCGCACTCTGTTACAGTGAGCAGAGACCACACTCTGTCACAGGGAGCAGAGATCGCACTCTGTTACAGTGAGCACGGACCGCACTCTGTTACAGTGAGCAGAGACCGCACTCTGTTACTGTGAGCAGAGACCGCACACTGTTACCGTGAGCAGAGACCACACTCTGTTACAGTGCCAGAGACCGCACTCTGTTACAGTGAGCAGAGACCGCACTCTGTTACAGTGAGCAGAGACCGCACATTGTTACAGTGAGCAGAGACCGCACTCTGTTACAGTGAGCAAATACTGCACTCTGTTACAGTGAGCAAATACCGCACTCTGTTACAGTGAGCAGAGACCGCACTCTGTTACAGTGAGCAGAGACGGCACTCTGCTACAGTAAGCAGAGACTGCACTCTGTTACGGTGAGCAGAGACCATACTCTGTTACGGTGAGCAGAGACCGCACTCTGTTACAGTGAGCAGAGACCGCACTCTGTTACAGTGAGCAGAGACCGCACTCTGTTACAGTGAGCAGAGACCGCACTCTGTTAAATTGAGCAGAGACCGGACTCTGTTACAGTGAGCAGAGACCGCACTCTGTTACAGTGAGCAGAGACCGCACTCTGATACAGTGAGCAGAGACCGCACTCTGTTACACTGAGCAGAGACCGCTCTCTGTTAAAGTGAGCACAGACCGCACTCTGTTACAGTGAGCAGAGACCGCACTCTGTTACAGTGAGCAGAGACCGGACTCTGTTACAGTGAGCAGAGACCGGACTCTGTTACAGTGAGCAGAGACCGCACTCTGTTACAGTGAGCAGAGACCGCACTCTGTTACATGTGAGCAGAGACCGCACTCTGTTACAGTGAGCAGAGGCCGCACTCTGTTACAGTGAGCAGAGAACGCACTCTGTTACAGTGAGCAGAGACCGCACTCTGTTACAGTGAGCAGAGTCCGCACTCTGTTACAGTGAGCAGAGACCGCACACTATTACAGTGAGCAGAGGCCGCACTCTGTTACAGTGAGCAGAGACCGCACTCTGTTACAGTGAGCAGAGACCGCACTCTGTTACAGTGAGCAGAGACCGCACTCTGTTACAGTGAGCAGAGACCGCACTCTGTTACAGTGAGCAGAGGCCGCACTCTGTTACAGTGAGCAGAGAGCGCACTCTGTTACAGTGAGCAGAGACCGGACTCTGCTACAGTGAGCAGAGACCGCACTCTGTTACAGTGAGCAAATACTGCACTCTGTTACAGTGAGCAAATACCGCACTCTGTTACAGTGAGCAGAGACCGCACTCTGCTACAGTGAGCAGAGACGGCACTCTGTTAAAGTGAGCAGAGACCACACTCTGTTACAGTGAGCAGAGACCGCACTCTCTTACAATGAGCAGAGACCGCACTCTGTTACTGTGAGCAGAGACCGCACTCTCTTACAGTGAGCAGAGATCGCACTCTGTTACAGTGAGCAGAGATCGCACTCTGTTACAGTGACCAGAGACAGCACTCTGTTACAGTGAGCACGGACCTCACTCTGTTAAAGTGAGCAGAGACCGCACTTTGTTACAGTGAGCACGGACCGCACTCTGTTACAGTGAGCACGGACCTCACTCTGTTAAAGTGAGCAGAGACCGCACTTTGTTACAGTGAGCATGGACCGCACTCTGTTACATTGAGCACAGACCGCACTCTGTTACAGTGAGCAGAGACCGCACTCTGTTACAGTGAGCAGAGACCGCACTCTGTTACTGTGAGCAGGGACCGCACTCTGTTACAGTGAGCAGAGACCGCACTCTGTTACAGTGAGCAGAGACCGCACTCTCTTACAGTGATCAGAGATCGCACTCTGTTACAGTGAGCAGAGACCGCACTCTGTTACAGTGAGCAGAGACCGCATTCTGTTACTGTGAGCAGACATCGCACTCTGTGACCCTGAGCAGAGACCGCACTCTGTTACAGTGAGCAGGGACCGCACTCTGTTACAGTGAGCAGAGACCGCACTCTGTTACAGTGAGCAGAGACTGCACTCTGTTACAGTGAGCAGAGACTGCACTCTGTTACAGTGAGCACAGACCGCACTCTGTTACAGTGAGCAGAGACCGGATTCTGTCACAGTGAGCAAAGACCACACTCTGTTACAGTGAGCACAGAAGCACTCTGTTACAGGGATCAGAGACCGCACTCTGTGACAGTGAGCAGAGACCGCACTCTGTTACAGTGAGTACGGTCTGCACTCTGTTACAGTGAGTACGGACCGCACTCTGTTACAGTGAGCAGAGACCGCACACTGTTACCGTGAGCAGAGACCGCACTCTGTTACAGTGAGCAGAGACCGCACACTGTTACCGTGAGCAGAGACCGCACTCTGTTACAGTGAGCAGAGACCTCACTCTGTTACAGTGAGCAGAGACCGCACTCTGTTACAGTGAGCACAGACCGCACTCTGTTACAGTGAGCAGAGACCGCACTCTGTTACAGTGAGCAGAGACCGCACTCTGTTCCAGTGAGCAGAGACCGCACTCTGTTACAGTGAGCACAGACCGCACTCTGTTACAGTGAGCAGAGACCGCACTCTGTTACAGTGAGCAGAGACCGCACTCTGTTACAGTGAGCGGAGACCGCACTCTGTTACAGTGAGCGGAGACCGTACTCTGTTACAGTGAACAGAGACCGCACTCTGTTACAGTGAGCAGAGACCGCACTCTGTTACAGAGGGCAGAGACCGCACTCTGTTAAAGTGAGCAGAGACCGCACTCTGTTACAGTGAGCAGAGACCGCATTCTGTTACAGTGAGCAGAGACTGCATTCTGTTACAGTGAGCAGAGACCGCAGTCTGTTACAGTGAACAGAGACCGCACTCTGTTACAGTGAGCAGAGTCCGCACTATGTTACAGTGAGCAGAGTCCGCACTCTGTTACAGTGAGCACGGACCGCACTCTGTTACGGTGAGCAGAGACCGCACATTGTTACAGTGAGCAGAGACAGCACTCTGTTACAGTGAGCAGAGACCGCACTCTGTTACAGTAAGCAGAGACCGCACTCTGTGACAGTGAGCAGAGACCGCACTCAGTTACAGTGAGTACGGTCTGTACTCGGTTACAGTGAGTATGGACCGCACTCTGTTACAGTGAGCAGAGACCGCACACTGTTACCATGAGCAGAGACCACACTCTGTTACAGTGCCAGAGACCGCACTCTGTTACAGTGAGCAGAGACCATAATCTGTTACAGTGAGCAGAGAACGTAATCTGTTACAGTGAGCAGAGATCGCACTCTGTTACAGTGAGCAGAGACCGCACTCTGTTACAGTGAGCACGGACCGCACTCTGTTAAAGTGAGCAGAGACCGCACTCTGTTACAGTGAGCAGAGACCGCACTCTGTTACAGTGAGCAGAGACCACAATCTGTTACAGTGAGCAGAGACCGCACTCTGTTACAGTGTGCAGAGACCGTACTCTGTTACAGTGTGCAGAGACCGCACTCTGTTACAGTGAGCAGAGACCGCACTCTGTCACAGTGAGCAGAGTCCGCACACTGTTTCAGTGAGCAGGGACCTTACTCTGTTACAGTGAGCACAGACCGCACTCTGTTACAGTGAGCACGGACCTTACTCTGTTACAGTGAGCACAGACCGCACTCTGTTACAGTGAGCAGGGACCGCACTCTGTTGCAGAGAGCAGAGACCGCTCTCTGTTACAGTGAGCACAGACCGCACTCTGTTACAGTGAGCAGAGACCGCACTCTGTCACAGTGAGCAGAGACCGCACTCTGTCACAGTGAGCACAGACTGCACTCTGTTACAGTGAGCAGAGACCACACACTGTTACAGTGAGCAGAGACCGCACTCTGTTACAGTGAGCACAGACCGCACTCTGTTACAGTGAGCAGAGACCGCACTCTGTTACAGTGAGCAGAGACCGCACTCTGTTACAGTGAGCAGAGACCGCACTCTGTTACAGTGAGCAGAGACCGCACTCTGTTACAGTGAGCACAGACCGCACTCTGTTACAGTGAGCAGAGACCGCACTCTGTTACAGTGAGCAGAGACCGCACTCTGTTCCAGTGAGCGGAGACCGGACTCTGTTACAGTGAGCAGAGACCGCACTCTGTTAAAGTGAACAGAGACCGCACTCTGTTACAGTGAGCAGGGACCGCATTCTGTTACAGTGAGCAGAGACTGCATTCTGTTACAGTGAGCAGAGACCGCATTCTGTTACAGTGAGCACAGGCCGCACTCTGTTACAGTGAGCACGGACCGCACTCTGTTACAGTGAGCAGAGTCCGCACACTGTTACAGTGAGCAGGGACTGCACTCTGTTACAGTGAGCAGAGACTGCACTCTGTTACAGTGAGCACGGACCTTACTCTGTTACAGTGAGCACAGACTGCACTCTGTTACAGTGAGCAGAGACTGCACTCTGTTACAGTGAGCAGAGACTGCACTCTGTTACAGTGAGCAGAGACCGCACTCTGTTACTGTGAGCAGAGACCGCACTCTGTGACAGTGAGCAGAGACCGCACTCAGTTACAGTGAGTACGGTCCGCACTCTGTTACAGTGAGTACGGACCGCACTCTGTTACAGTGAGCAGAGACCGCACACTGTTACCGTGAGCAGAGACCGCACTCTGCTACAGTGAACAGAGACCGCACACTGTTACCTTGAGCAGAGACCACACTCTGTTACAGTGCCAGAGACCGCACTCTGTTACAGTGAGCAGAGACCGCACTCTGTTGCAGTGAGCAGAGACCATAATCTGTTACAGTGAGCAGAGAACGTAATCTGTTACAGTGAGCAGAGATCGCACTCTGTTACAGAGAGCAGAGACCGCACTCTGTTACAGTGAGCACGGACCGCACTCTGTTACAGTGAGCAGAGAACGCACTCTGTTACTGTGAGCAGAGACCGCACACTGTTACCGTGAGCAGAGACCACACTCTGTTACAGTGCCAGAGACCGCACTCTGTTACAGTGAGCAGAGAGCGCACTCTGTTACAGTGAGCAGAGACCGTAATCTGTTGCAGTGAGCAGAGAACGTAATCTGTTACAGTGAGCAGAGATCGCACTCTGTTACAGTGAGCAGAGACCGCACTCTGTTACAGTGAGCACGGACCGCACTCTGTTACAGTGAGCAGAGACCGCACTCTGTTACAGTGAGCAGAGACCGCACTCTGTTACAGTGAGCAGAGACCGCACTCTGTTACAGTGAGCAGAGACCGCACTCTGTTACAGTGTGCAGAGACCGCACTCTGTTACAGTGAGCAGAGTCCGCACACTGTTACAGTGAGCAGGGACTGCACTCTGTTACAGTGAGCAGAGACTGCACTCTGTTACAGTGAGCACGGACCTTACTCTGTTACAGTGAGCACAGACCGCACTCTGTTACAGTGAGCACAGACCACACTCTGTTGCAGTGAGCAGAGACCGCAATCTGTTACAGTGAGCAGAGACCGCTCTCTGTTACAGTGAGCACAGACTGCACTCTGTTACAGTGAGCAGAGACCGCACTCTGTAACAGTGAGCAGAGACCGCACTCTGTCACAGTGAGCAGAGACTGCACTCTGTTACAGTGAGCAGAGACCACACACTGTTACAGTGAGCAGAGACCGCACTCTGTTACAGTGAGCACAGACCGCACTCTGTTACAGTGAGCAGAGACCGCACTCTGTTACAGTGAGCAGAGACCGCACTCTGTTACAGTGAGCACAGACCGCACTCTGTTACAGTGAGCAGAGACCGCACTCTGTTACAGTGAGCAGAGACCGCACTCTGTTACAGTGAGCAGAGACCGCACTCTGTTACAGTGAGCAGAGACCGCACTCTGTTACAGTGTGCAGAGACCGCACTCTGTTACAGTGAGCACAGAACGCACTCTGTTACAGTGAGCAGAGACCACACGCTGTTACAGTGAGCAGAGACCGCACTCTGTTACAGTGAGCAGAGACTGCAATCTCTTACAGTGAGCAGAGACCGCACTCTGTCACAGTGAGCAGAGTCCGCACTCTGTTACAGTGAGCAGGGACTGCACTCTGTTACAGTGAGCACAGACCGCACTCTGTTACAGTGAGCACAGACCACACTCTGTTACAGTGAGCAGAGACCGCAATCTGTTACAGTGAGCAGAGAACGCTCTCTTTTACAGTGAGCACAGACCGCACTCTGTTACAGTGAGCAGAGACCGCACTCTGTTACAGTGAGCAGAGACCGCACTCTGTAACAGTGAGCAGAGACCGCACTCTGTCACAGTGAGCAGAGACCGCACTCTGTCACAGTGAGCAGAGACCGCACTCTGTAACAGTGAGCACAGACCGCACTCTGTTACAGTGAGCAGAGACCACACTCTGTTACTGTGAGCAGAGACCGCACACTGTTACCGTGAGCAGAGACCACACTCTGTTACAGTGCCAGAGACCGCACTCTGTTACAGTGAGCAGAGACCGCACTCTGTTACAGTGAGCAGAGACCGCACATTGTTACAGTGAGCAGAGACCGCACTCTGTTACAGTGAGCAAATACTGCACTCTGTTACAGTGAGCAAATACCGCACTCTGTTACAGTGAGCAGAGACCGCACTCTGTTACAGTGAGCAGAGACGGCACTCTGCTACAGTAAGCAGAGACTGCACTCTGTTACGGTGAGCAGAGACCATACTCTGTTACGGTGAGCAGAGACCGCACTCTGTTACAGTGAGCAGAGACCGCACTCTGTTACAGTGAGCAGAGACCGCACTCTGTTACAGTGAGCAGAGACCGCACTCTGTTAAATTGAGCAGAGACCGGACTCTGTTACAGTGAGCAGAGACCGCACTCTGTTACAGTGAGCAGAGACCGCACTCTGATACAGTGAGCAGAGACCGCACTCTGTTACACTGAGCAGAGACCGCTCTCTGTTAAAGTGAGCACAGACCGCACTCTGTTACAGTGAGCAGAGACCGCACTCTGTTACAGTGAGCAGAGACCGGACTCTGTTACAGTGAGCAGAGACCGGACTCTGTTACAGTGAGCAGAGACCGCACTCTGTTACAGTGAGCAGAGACCGCACTCTGTTACATGTGAGCAGAGACCGCACTCTGTTACAGTGAGCAGAGGCCGCACTCTGTTACAGTGAGCAGAGAACGCACTCTGTTACAGTGAGCAGAGACCGCACTCTGTTACAGTGAGCAGAGTCCGCACTCTGTTACAGTGAGCAGAGACCGCACACTATTACAGTGAGCAGAGGCCGCACTCTGTTACAGTGAGCAGAGACCGCACTCTGTTACAGTGAGCAGAGACCGCACTCTGTTACAGTGAGCAGAGACCGCACTCTGTTACAGTGAGCAGAGACCGCACTCTGTTACAGTGAGCAGAGGCCGCACTCTGTTACAGTGAGCAGAGAGCGCACTCTGTTACAGTGAGCAGAGACCGGACTCTGCTACAGTGAGCAGAGACCGCACTCTGTTACAGTGAGCAAATACTGCACTCTGTTACAGTGAGCAAATACCGCACTCTGTTACAGTGAGCAGAGACCGCACTCTGCTACAGTGAGCAGAGACGGCACTCTGTTAAAGTGAGCAGAGACCACACTCTGTTACAGTGAGCAGAGACCGCACTCTCTTACAATGAGCAGAGACCGCACTCTGTTACTGTGAGCAGAGACCGCACTCTCTTACAGTGAGCAGAGATCGCACTCTGTTACAGTGAGCAGAGATCGCACTCTGTTACAGTGACCAGAGACAGCACTCTGTTACAGTGAGCACGGACCTCACTCTGTTAAAGTGAGCAGAGACCGCACTTTGTTACAGTGAGCACGGACCGCACTCTGTTACAGTGAGCACGGACCTCACTCTGTTAAAGTGAGCAGAGACCGCACTTTGTTACAGTGAGCATGGACCGCACTCTGTTACATTGAGCACAGACCGCACTCTGTTACAGTGAGCAGAGACCGCACTCTGTTACAGTGAGCAGAGACCGCACTCTGTTACTGTGAGCAGGGACCGCACTCTGTTACAGTGAGCAGAGACCGCACTCTGTTACAGTGAGCAGAGACCGCACTCTCTTACAGTGATCAGAGATCGCACTCTGTTACAGTGAGCAGAGACCGCACTCTGTTACAGTGAGCAGAGACCGCACTCTGTTACAGTGAGCAGAGACCGCACTCTGTTACAGTGAGCAGAGACCGCACTCTGTTACAGTGAGCAGAGACCGCACTCTGTTACAGTGTGCAGAGACCGCACTCTGTTACAGTGAGCACAGAACGCACTCTGTTACAGTGAGCAGAGACCACACGCTGTTACAGTGAGCAGAGACCGCACTCTGTTACAGTGAGCAGAGACTGCAATCTCTTACAGTGAGCAGAGACCGCACTCTGTCACAGTGAGCAGAGTCCGCACTCTGTTACAGTGAGCAGGGACTGCACTCTGTTACAGTGAGCACAGACCGCACTCTGTTACAGTGAGCACAGACCACACTCTGTTACAGTGAGCAGAGAACGCACTCTGTTACAGTGAGCAGAGACCGCAATCTGTTACAGTGAGCAGAGAACGCTCTCTTTTACAGTGAGCACAGACCGCACTCTGTTACAGTGAGCAGAGACCGCACTCTGTTACAGTGAGCAGAGACCGCACTCTGTAACAGTGAGCAGAGACCGCACTCTGTCACAGTGAGCAGAGACCGCACTCTGTCACAGTGAGCAGAGACCGCACTCTGTAACAGTGAGCACAGACCGCACTCTGTTACAGTGAGCAGAGACCACACTCTGTCACAGGGAGCAGAGATCGCACTCTGTTACAGTGAGCACGGACCGCACTCTGTTACAGTGAGCAGAGACCGCACTCTGTTACTGTGAGCAGAGACCGCACACTGTTACCGTGAGCAGAGACCACACTCTGTTACAGTGCCAGAGACCGCACTCTGTTACAGTGAGCAGAGACCGCACTCTGTTACAGTGAGCAGAGACCGCACATTGTTACAGTGAGCAGAGACCGCACTCTGTTACAGTGAGCAAATACTGCACTCTGTTACAGTGAGCAAATACCGCACTCTGTTACAGTGAGCAGAGACCGCACTCTGTTACAGTGAGCAGAGACGGCACTCTGCTACAGTAAGCAGAGACTGCACTCTGTTACGGTGAGCAGAGACCATACTCTGTTACGGTGAGCAGAGACCGCACTCTGTTACAGTGAGCAGAGACCGCACTCTGTTACAGTGAGCAGAGACCGCACTCTGTTACAGTGAGCAGAGACCGCACTCTGTTAAATTGAGCAGAGACCAGACTCTGTTACAGTGAGCAGAGACCGCACTCTGTTACAGTGAGCAGAGACCGCACTCTGATACAGTGAGCAGAGACCGCACTCTGTTACACTGAGCAGAGACCGCTCTCTGTTAAAGTGAGCACAGACCGCACTCTGTTACAGTGAGCAGAGACCGCACTCTGTTACAGTGAGCAGAGACCGGACTCTGTTACAGTGAGCAGAGACCGGACTCTGTTACAGTGAGCAGAGACCGCACTCTGTTACAGTGAGCAGAGACCGCACTCTGTCACATGTGAGCAGAGACCGCACTCTGTTACAGTGAGCAGAGGCCGCACTCTGTTACAGTGAGCAGAGAACGCACTCTGTTACAGTGAGCAGAGACCGCACTCTGTTACAGTGAGCAGAGTCCGCACTCTGTTACAGTGAGCAGAGACCGCACACTATTACAGTGAGCAGAGGCCGCACTCTGTTACAGTGAGCAGAGACCGCACTCTGTTACAGTGAGCAGAGACCGCACTCTGTTACAGTGAGCAGAGACCGCACTCTGTTACAGTGAGCAGAGACCGCACTCTGTTACAGTGAGCAGAGGCCGCACTCTGTTACAGTGAGCAGAGAGCGCACTCTGTTACAGTGAGCAGAGACCGGACTCTGCTACAGTGAGCAGAGACCGCACTCTGTTACAGTGAGCAAATACTGCACTCTGTTACAGTGAGCAAATACCGCACTCTGTTACAGTGAGCAGAGACCGCACTCTGCTACAGTGAGCAGAGACGGCACTCTGTTAAAGTGAGCAGAGACCACACTCTGTTACAGTGAGCAGAGACCGCACTCTCTTACAATGAGCAGAGACCGCACTCTGTTACTGTGAGCAGAGACCGCACTCTCTTACAGTGAGCAGAGATCGCACTCTGTTACAGTGAGCAGAGATCGCACTCTGTTACAGTGACCAGAGACAGCACTCTGTTACAGTGAGCACGGACCTCACTCTGTTAAAGTGAGCAGAGACCGCACTTTGTTACAGTGAGCACGGACCGCACTCTGTTACAGTGAGCACGGACCTCACTCTGTTAAAGTGAGCAGAGACCGCACTTTGTTACAGTGAGCAGAGACCGCACTCTGTTACAGTGAGCACAGACCGCACTCTGTTACAGTGAGCAGAGACCGCACTCTGTTACAGTGAGCAGAGACCGCACTCTGTTACAGTGAGCGGAGACCGCACTCTGTTACAGTGAGCGGAGACCGTACTCTGTTACAGTGAACAGAGACCGCACTCTGTTACAGTGAGCAGAGACCGCACTCTGTTACAGAGGGCAGAGACCGCACTCTGTTAAAGTGAGCAGAGACCGCACTCTGTTACAGTGAGCAGAGACCGCATTCTGTTACAGTGAGCAGAGACTGCATTCTGTTACAGTGAGCAGAGACCGCAGTCTGTTACAGTGAACAGAGACCGCACTCTGTTACAGTGAGCAGAGTCCGCACTATGTTACAGTGAGCAGAGTCCGCACTCTGTTACAGTGAGCACGGACCGCACTCTGTTACGGTGAGCAGAGACCGCACATTGTTACAGTGAGCAGAGACAGCACTCTGTTACAGTGAGCAGAGACCGCACTCTGTTACAGTAAGCAGAGACCGCACTCTGTGACAGTGAGCAGAGACCGCACTCAGTTACAGTGAGTACGGTCTGTACTCGGTTACAGTGAGTATGGACCGCACTCTGTTACAGTGAGCAGAGACCGCACACTGTTACCATGAGCAGAGACCACACTCTGTTACAGTGCCAGAGACCGCACTCTGTTACAGTGAGCAGAGACGGCACTCTGCTACAGTAAGCAGAGACTGCACTCTGTTACGGTGAGCAGAGACCATACTCTGTTACGGTGAGCAGAGACCGCACTCTGTTACAGTGAGCAGAGACCGCACTCTGTTACAGTGAGCAGAGACCGCACTCTGTTACAGTGAGCAGAGACCGCACTCTGTTAAATTGAGCAGAGACCGGACTCTGTTACAGTGAGCAGAGACCGCACTCTGTTACAGTGAGCAGAGACCGCACTCTGATACAGTGAGCAGAGACCGCACTCTGTTACACTGAGCAGAGACCGCTCTCTGTTAAAGTGAGCACAGACCGCACTCTGTTACAGTGAGCAGAGACCGCACTCTGTTACAGTGAGCAGAGACCGGACTCTGTTACAGTGAGCAGAGACCGGACTCTGTTACAGTGAGCAGAGACCGCACTCTGTTACAGTGAGCAGAGACCGCACTCTGTTACATGTGAGCAGAGACCGCACTCTGTTACAGTGAGCAGAGGCCGCACTCTGTTACAGTGAGCAGAGAACGCACTCTGTTACAGTGAGCAGAGACCGCACTCTGTTACAGTGAGCAGAGTCCGCACTCTGTTACAGTGAGCAGAGACCGCACACTATTACAGTGAGCAGAGGCCGCACTCTGTTACAGTGAGCAGAGACCGCACTCTGTTACAGTGAGCAGAGACCGCACTCTGTTACAGTGAGCAGAGACCGCACTCTGTTACAGTGAGCAGAGACCGCACTCTGTTACAGTGAGCAGAGGCCGCACTCTGTTACAGTGAGCAGAGAGCGCACTCTGTTACAGTGAGCAGAGACCGGACTCTGCTACAGTGAGCAGAGACCGCACTCTGTTACAGTGAGCAAATACTGCACTCTGTTACAGTGAGCAAATACCGCACTCTGTTACAGTGAGCAGAGACCGCACTCTGCTACAGTGAGCAGAGACGGCACTCTGTTAAAGTGAGCAGAGACCACACTCTGTTACAGTGAGCAGAGACCGCACTCTCTTACAATGAGCAGAGACCGCACTCTGTTACTGTGAGCAGAGACCGCACTCTCTTACAGTGAGCAGAGATCGCACTCTGTTACAGTGAGCAGAGATCGCACTCTGTTACAGTGACCAGAGACAGCACTCTGTTACAGTGAGCACGGACCTCACTCTGTTAAAGTGAGCAGAGACCGCACTTTGTTACAGTGAGCACGGACCGCACTCTGTTACAGTGAGCACGGACCTCACTCTGTTAAAGTGAGCAGAGACCGCACTTTGTTACAGTGAGCATGGACCGCACTCTGTTACATTGAGCACAGACCGCACTCTGTTACAGTGAGCAGAGACCGCACTCTGTTACAGTGAGCAGAGACCGCACTCTGTTACTGTGAGCAGGGACCGCACTCTGTTACAGTGAGCAGAGACCGCACTCTGTTACAGTGAGCAGAGACCGCACTCTCTTACAGTGATCAGAGATCGCACTCTGTTACAGTGAGCAGAGACCGCACTCTGTTACAGTGAGCAGAGACCGCACTCTGTTACAGTGAGCAGAGACCGCACTCTGTTACAGTGAGCAGAGACCGCACTCTGTTACAGTGAGCAGAGACCGCACTCTGTTACAGTGTGCAGAGACCGCACTCTGTTACAGTGAGCACAGAACGCACTCTGTTACAGTGAGCAGAGACCACACGCTGTTACAGTGAGCAGAGACCGCACTCTGTTACAGTGAGCAGAGACTGCAATCTCTTACAGTGAGCAGAGACCGCACTCTGTCACAGTGAGCAGAGTCCGCACTCTGTTACAGTGAGCAGGGACTGCACTCTGTTACAGTGAGCACAGACCGCACTCTGTTACAGTGAGCACAGACCACACTCTGTTACAGTGAGCAGAGAACGCACTCTGTTACAGTGAGCAGAGACCGCAATCTGTTACAGTGAGCAGAGAACGCTCTCTTTTACAGTGAGCACAGACCGCACTCTGTTACAGTGAGCAGAGACCGCACTCTGTTACAGTGAGCAGAGACCGCACTCTGTAACAGTGAGCAGAGACCGCACTCTGTCACAGTGAGCAGAGACCGCACTCTGTCACAGTGAGCAGAGACCGCACTCTGTAACAGTGAGCACAGACCGCACTCTGTTACAGTGAGCAGAGACCACACTCTGTCACAGGGAGCAGAGATCGCACTCTGTTACAGTGAGCACGGACCGCACTCTGTTACAGTGAGCAGAGACCGCACTCTGTTACTGTGAGCAGAGACCGCACACTGTTACCGTGAGCAGAGACCACACTCTGTTACAGTGCCAGAGACCGCACTCTGTTACAGTGAGCAGAGACCGCACTCTGTTACAGTGAGCAGAGACCGCACATTGTTACAGTGAGCAGAGACCGCACTCTGTTACAGTGAGCAAATACTGCACTCTGTTACAGTGAGCAAATACCGCACTCTGTTACAGTGAGCAGAGACCGCACTCTGTTACAGTGAGCAGAGACGGCACTCTGCTACAGTAAGCAGAGACTGCACTCTGTTACGGTGAGCAGAGACCATACTCTGTTACGGTGAGCAGAGACCGCACTCTGTTACAGTGAGCAGAGACCGCACTCTGTTACAGTGAGCAGAGACCGCACTCTGTTACAGTGAGCAGAGACCGCACTCTGTTAAATTGAGCAGAGACCAGACTCTGTTACAGTGAGCAGAGACCGCACTCTGTTACAGTGAGCAGAGACCGCACTCTGATACAGTGAGCAGAGACCGCACTCTGTTACACTGAGCAGAGACCGCTCTCTGTTAAAGTGAGCACAGACCGCACTCTGTTACAGTGAGCAGAGACCGCACTCTGTTACAGTGAGCAGAGACCGGACTCTGTTACAGTGAGCAGAGACCGGACTCTGTTACAGTGAGCAGAGACCGCACTCTGTTACAGTGAGCAGAGACCGCACTCTGTCACATGTGAGCAGAGACCGCACTCTGTTACAGTGAGCAGAGGCCGCACTCTGTTACAGTGAGCAGAGAACGCACTCTGTTACAGTGAGCAGAGACCGCACTCTGTTACAGTGAGCAGAGTCCGCACTCTGTTACAGTGAGCAGAGACCGCACACTATTACAGTGAGCAGAGGCCGCACTCTGTTACAGTGAGCAGAGACCGCACTCTGTTACAGTGAGCAGAGACCGCACTCTGTTACAGTGAGCAGAGACCGCACTCTGTTACAGTGAGCAGAGACCGCACTCTGTTACAGTGAGCAGAGGCCGCACTCTGTTACAGTGAGCAGAGAGCGCACTCTGTTACAGTGAGCAGAGACCGGACTCTGCTACAGTGAGCAGAGACCGCACTCTGTTACAGTGAGCAAATACTGCACTCTGTTACAGTGAGCAAATACCGCACTCTGTTACAGTGAGCAGAGACCGCACTCTGCTACAGTGAGCAGAGACGGCACTCTGTTAAAGTGAGCAGAGACCACACTCTGTTACAGTGAGCAGAGACCGCACTCTCTTACAATGAGCAGAGACCGCACTCTGTTACTGTGAGCAGAGACCGCACTCTCTTACAGTGAGCAGAGATCGCACTCTGTTACAGTGAGCAGAGATCGCACTCTGTTACAGTGACCAGAGACAGCACTCTGTTACAGTGAGCACGGACCTCACTCTGTTAAAGTGAGCAGAGACCGCACTTTGTTACAGTGAGCACGGACCGCACTCTGTTACAGTGAGCACGGACCTCACTCTGTTAAAGTGAGCAGAGACCGCACTTTGTTACAGTGAGCAGAGACCGCACTCTGTTACAGTGAGCACAGACCGCACTCTGTTACAGTGAGCAGAGACCGCACTCTGTTACAGTGAGCAGAGACCGCACTCTGTTACAGTGAGCGGAGACCGCACTCTGTTACAGTGAGCGGAGACCGTACTCTGTTACAGTGAACAGAGACCGCACTCTGTTACAGTGAGCAGAGACCGCACTCTGTTACAGAGGGCAGAGACCGCACTCTGTTAAAGTGAGCAGAGACCGCACTCTGTTACAGTGAGCAGAGACCGCATTCTGTTACAGTGAGCAGAGACTGCATTCTGTTACAGTGAGCAGAGACCGCAGTCTGTTACAGTGAACAGAGACCGCACTCTGTTACAGTGAGCAGAGTCCGCACTATGTTACAGTGAGCAGAGTCCGCACTCTGTTACAGTGAGCACGGACCGCACTCTGTTACGGTGAGCAGAGACCGCACATTGTTACAGTGAGCAGAGACAGCACTCTGTTACAGTGAGCAGAGACCGCACTCTGTTACAGTAAGCAGAGACCGCACTCTGTGACAGTGAGCAGAGACCGCACTCAGTTACAGTGAGTACGGTCTGTACTCGGTTACAGTGAGTATGGACCGCACTCTGTTACAGTGAGCAGAGACCGCACACTGTTACCATGAGCAGAGACCACACTCTGTTACAGTGCCAGAGACCGCACTCTGTTACAGTGAGCAGAGACCATAATCTGTTACAGTGAGCAGAGAACGTAATCTGTTACAGTGAGCAGAGATCGCACTCTGTTACAGTGAGCAGAGACCGCACTCTGTTACAGTGAGCACGGACCGCACTCTGTTAAAGTGAGCAGAGACCGCACTCTGTTACAGTGAGCAGAGACCGCACTCTGTTACAGTGAGCAGAGACCACAATCTGTTACAGTGAGCAGAGACCGCACTCTGTTACAGTGTGCAGAGACCGTACTCTGTTACAGTGTGCAGAGACCGCACTCTGTTACAGTGAGCAGAGACCGCACTCTGTCACAGTGAGCAGAGTCCGCACACTGTTTCAGTGAGCAGGGACCTTACTCTGTTACAGTGAGCACAGACCGCACTCTGTTACAGTGAGCACGGACCTTACTCTGTTACAGTGAGCACAGACCGCACTCTGTTACAGTGAGCAGGGACCGCACTCTGTTGCAGAGAGCAGAGACCGCTCTCTGTTACAGTGAGCACAGACCGCACTCTGTTACAGTGAGCAGAGACCGCACTCTGTCACAGTGAGCAGAGACCGCACTCTGTCACAGTGAGCACAGACTGCACTCTGTTACAGTGAGCAGAGACCACACACTGTTACAGTGAGCAGAGACCGCACTCTGTTACAGTGAGCACAGACCGCACTCTGTTACAGTGAGCAGAGACCGCACTCTGTTACAGTGAGCAGAGACCGCACTCTGTTACAGTGAGCACAGACCGCACTCTGTTACAGTGAGCAGAGACCGCACTCTGTTACAGTGAGCAGAGACCGCACTCTGTTACAGTGAGCAGAGACCGCACTCTGTTACAGTGAGCACAGACCGCACTCTGTTACAGTGAGCAGAGACCGCACTCTGTTACAGTGAGCAGAGACCGCACTCTGTTCCAGTGAGCGGAGACCGGACTCTGTTACAGTGAGCAGAGACCGCACTCTGTTAAAGTGAACAGAGACCGCACTCTGTTACAGTGAGCAGGGACCGCATTCTGTTACAGTGAGCAGAGACTGCATTCTGTTACAGTGAGCAGAGACCGCATTCTGTTACAGTGAGCACAGGCCGCACTCTGTTACAGTGAGCACGGACCGCACTCTGTTACAGTGAGCAGAGACCGCACATTGTTACAGTGAGCAGAGAGAGCACTCTGTTACAGTGAGCAGAGACTGCACTCTGTTACAGTGAGCAGAGACCGCACTCTGTTACTGTGAGCAGAGACCGCACTCTGTGACAGTGAGCAGAGACCGCACTCAGTTACAGTGAGTACGGTCCGCACTCTGTTACAGTGAGTACGGACCGCACTCTGTTACAGTGAGCAGAGACCGCACACTGTTACCGTGAGCAGAGACCGCACTCTGCTACAGTGAACAGAGACCGCACACTGTTACCTTGAGCAGAGACCACACTCTGTTACAGTGCCAGAGACCGCACTCTGTTACAGTGAGCAGAGACCGCACTCTGTTACAGTGAGCAGAGAACGTAATCTGTTACAGTGAGCAGAGATCGCACTCTGTTACAGAGAGCAGAGACCGCACTCTGTTACAGTGAGCACGGACCGCACTCTGTTACAGTGAGCAGAGAACGCACTCTGTTACTGTGAGCAGAGACCGCACACTGTTACCGTGAGCAGAGACCACACTCTGTTACAGTGCCAGAGACCGCACTCTGTTACAGTGAGCAGAGACCGCACTCTGTTACAGTGAGCAGAGACCATAATCTGTTGCAGTGAGCAGAGAACGTAATCTGTTACAGTGAGCAGAGATCGCACTCTGTTACAGTGAGCAGAGACCGCACTCTGTTACAGTGAGCACGGACCGCACTCTGTTACAGTGAGCAGAGACCGCACTCTGTTACAGTGAGCAGAGACCGCACTCTGTTACAGTGAGCAGAGACCGCACTCTGTTACAGTGAGCAGAGACCGCACTCTGTTACAGTGTGCAGAGACCGCACTCTGTTACAGTGAGCAGAGTCCGCACACTGTTACAGTGAGCAGGGACTGCACTCTGTTACAGTGAGCAGAGACTGCACTCTGTTACAGTGAGCACGGACCTTACTCTGTTACAGTGAGCACAGACCGCACTCTGTTACAGTGAGCACAGACCACACTCTGTTGCAGTGAGCAGAGAACGCACTCTGTTACAGTGAGCAGAGACCGCAATCTGTTACAGTGAGCAGAGACCGCACTCTGTAACAGTGAGCAGAGACCGCACTCTGTCACAGTGAGCAGAGACTGCACTCTGTTACAGTGAGCAGAGACCGCACTCTGTAACAGTGAGCAGAGACCGCACACTGTTACAGTGAGCAGAGACCGCACTCTGTTACAGTGAGCACAGACCGCACTCTGTTACAGTGAGCAGACACCGCACTCTGTAACAGTGAGCAGAGACCGCACTCTGTCACAGTGAGCAGAGACTGCACTCTGTTACAGTGAGCAGAGACCGCACACTGTTACAGTGAGCAGAGACCGCACTCTGTTACAGTGAGCACAGACCGCACTCTGTTACAGTGAGCAGAGACCACACTCTGTTACAGTGAGCAGAGACCTCACTCTGTTACATTGAGCAGAGACCGCACTCTGTTACAGTGAGCAGAGACCGCACACTGTTACAGTGAGCAGAGACCGCACACTGTTACAGTGAGCAGAGACCGCACTCTGTTACAGTGAGCAGAGACCGCACTCTGTTACAGTGAGCAGGGACCGCACTCTGTTACAGTGAGCACAGACCGCACTCTGTTACAGTGAGCAGAGACCGCACTCTGTTACAGTGAGCACAGACCGCACTCTGTTACAGTGAGCACAGACCGCACTCTGTTACAGTGAGCAGAGACCGCACTCTGTTACAGTGAGCAGAGACCGCACTCTGTTACAGTGAGCAGAGACCGCACTCTGTTACAGTGAGCAGAGACCGCACTCTGTTACAGTGTGCAGAGACCGCACTCTGTTACAGTGAGCACAGAACGCACTCTGTTACAGTGAGCAGAGACCACACGCTGTTACAGTGAGCAGAGACCGCACTCTGTTACAGTGAGCAGAGACTGCAATCTCTTACAGTGAGCAGAGACCGCACTCTGTCACAGTGAGCAGAGTCCGCACTCTGTTACAGTGAGCAGGGACTGCACTCTGTTACAGTGAGCACAGACCGCACTCTGTTACAGTGAGCACAGACCACACTCTGTTACAGTGAGCAGAGAACGCACTCTGTTACAGTGAGCAGAGACCGCAATCTGTTACAGTGAGCAGAGAACGCTCTCTTTTACAGTGAGCACAGACCGCACTCTGTTACAGTGAGCAGAGACCGCACTCTGTTACAGTGAGCAGAGACCGCACTCTGTAACAGTGAGCAGAGACCGCACTCTGTCACAGTGAGCAGAGACCGCACTCTGTCACAGTGAGCAGAGACCGCACTCTGTAACAGTGAGCACAGACCGCACTCTGTTACAGTGAGCAGAGACCACACTCTGTCACAGGGAGCAGAGATCGCACTCTGTTACAGTGAGCACGGACCGCACTCTGTTACAGTGAGCAGAGACCGCACTCTGTTACTGTGAGCAGAGACCGCACACTGTTACCGTGAGCAGAGACCACACTCTGTTACAGTGCCAGAGACCGCACTCTGTTACAGTGAGCAGAGACCGCACTCTGTTACAGTGAGCAGAGACCGCACATTGTTACAGTGAGCAGAGACCGCACTCTGTTACAGTGAGCAAATACTGCACTCTGTTACAGTGAGCAAATACCGCACTCTGTTACAGTGAGCAGAGACCGCACTCTGCTACAGTGAGCAGAGACGGCACTCTGTTAAAGTGAGCAGAGACCACACTCTGTTACAGTGAGCAGAGACCGCACTCTCTTACAATGAGCAGAGACCGCACTCTGTTACTGTGAGCAGAGACCGCACTCTCTTACAGTGAGCAGAGATCGCACTCTGTTACAGTGAGCAGAGATCGCACTCTGTTACAGTGACCAGAGACAGCACTCTGTTACAGTGAGCACGGACCTCACTCTGTTAAAGTGAGCAGAGACCGCACTTTGTTACAGTGAGCACGGACCGCACTCTGTTACAGTGAGCACGGACCTCACTCTGTTAAAGTGAGCAGAGACCGCACTTTGTTACAGTGAGCACGGACCGCACTCTGTTACATTGAGCACAGACCGCACTCTGTTACAGTGAGCAGAGACCGCACTCTGTTACAGTGAGCAGAGACCGCACTCTGTTACTGTGAGCAGGGACCGCACTCTGTTACAGTGAGCAGAGACCGCACTCTGTTACAGTGAGCAGAGACCGCACTCTCTTACAGTGATCAGAGATCGCACTCTGTTACAGTGAGCAGAGACCGCACTCTGTTACAGTGAGCAGAGACCGCACTCTGTTACTGTGAGCAGACATCGCACTCTGTGACCCTGAGCAGAGACCGCACTCTGTTACAGTGAGCAGGGACCGCACTCTGTTACAGTGAGCAGAGACCGCACTCTGTTACAGTGAGCAGAGACTGCACTCTGTTACAGTGAGCAGAGACTGCACTCTGTTACAGTGAGCACAGACCGCACTCTGTTACAGTGAGCAGAGACTGCACTCTGTTACAGTGAGCACAGAAGCACTCTGTTACAGGGATCAGAGACCGCACTCTGTGACAGTGAGCAGAGACCGCACTCTGTTACAGTGAGTACGGTCTGCACTCTGTTACAGTGAGTACGGACCGCACTCTGTTACAGTGAGCAGAGACCGCACACTGTTACCGTGAGCAGAGACCGCACTCTGTTACAGTGAGCAGAGGCCGCAAACTGTTACCTTGAGCAGAGACCGCACTCTGTTACAGTGAGCAGAGACCGCACTCTGTTACAGTGAGCAGAGACTGCACTCTGTTACAGTGAGCAGAGACCACACACTGTTACAGTGAGCAGAGACCGCACTCTGTTACAGTGAGCACAGACCGCACTCTGTTACAGTGAGCAGAGACCGCACTCTGTTACAGTGAGCAGAGACCTCACTCTGTTACAGTGAGCAGAGACCGCACTCTGTTACAGTGAGCACAGACCGCACTCTGTTACAGTGAGCAGAGACCGCACTCTGTTACAGTGAGCAGAGACCGCACTCTGTTCCAGTGAGCAGAGACCGCACTCTGTTACAGTGAGCACAGACCGCACTCTGTTACAGTGAGCAGAGACCGCACTCTGTTACAGTGAGCAGAGACCGCACTCTGTTACAGTGAGCGGAGACCGCACTCTGTTACAGTGAGCGGAGACCGTACTCTGTTACAATGAACAGAGACCGCACTCTGTTACAGTGAGCAGAGACCGCACTCTGTTACAGAGGGCAGAGACCGCACTCTGTTAAAGTGAGCAGAGACCGCACTCTGTTACAGTGAGCAGAGACCGCATTCTGTTACAGTGAGCAGAGACTGCATTCTGTTACAGTGAGCAGAGACCGCAGTCTGTTACAGTGAACAGAGACCGCACTCTGTTACAGTGAGCAGAGTCCGCACTATGTTACAGTGAGCAGAGTCCGCACTCTGTTACAGTGAGCACGGACCGCACTCTGTTACGGTGAGCAGAGACCGCACATTGTTACAGTGAGCAGAGACAGCACTCTGTTACAGTGAGCAGAGACCGCACTCTGTTACAGTAAGCAGAGACCGCACTCTGTGACAGTGAGCAGAGACCGCACTCAGTTACAGTGAGTACGGTCTGTACTCTGTTACAGTGAGTATGGACCGCACTCTGTTACAGTGAGCAGAGACCGCACACTGTTACCATGAGCAGAGACCACACTCTGTTACAGTGCCAGAGACCGCACTCTGTTACAGTGAGCAGAGACCATAATCTGTTACAGTGAGCAGAGAACGTAATCTGTTACAGTGAGCAGAGATCGCACTCTGTTACAGTGAGCAGAGACCGCACTCTGTTACAGTGAGCACGGACCGCACTCTGTTAAAGTGAGCAGAGACCGCACTCTGTTACAGTGAGCAGAGACCGCACTCTGTTACAGTGAGCAGAGACCACACTCTGTTACAGTGAGCAGAGACCGCACTCTGTTACAGTGTGCAGAGACCGTACTCTGTTACAGTGTGCAGAGACCGCACTCTGTTACAGTGAGCAGAGACCGCACTCTGTCACAGTGAGCAGAGTCCGCACACTGTTTCAGTGAGCAGGGACCTTACTCTGTTACAGTGAGCACAGACCGCACTCTGTTACAGTGAGCACGGACCTTACTCTGTTACAGTGAGCACAGACCGCACTCTGTTACAGTGAGCAGGGACCGCACTCTGTTGCAGAGAGCAGAGACCGCTCTCTGTTACAGTGAGCACAGACCGCACTCTGTTACAGTGAGCAGAGACCGCACTCTGTCACAGTGAGCAGAGACCGCACTCTGTCACAGTGAGCACAGACTGCACTCTGTTACAGTGAGCAGAGACCACACACTGTTACAGTGAGCAGAGACCGCACTCTGTTACAGTGAGCACAGACCGCACTCTGTTACAGTGAGCAGAGACCGCACTCTGTTACAGTGAGCAGGGACCACACTCTGTTACAGTGAGCACAGACCGCACTCTGTTACAGTGAGCAGAGACCGCACTCTGTTACAGTGAGCAGAGACCGCACTCTGTTACAGTGAGCAGAGACCGCACTCTGTTACAGTGAGCACAGACCGCACTCTGTTACAGTGAGCAGAGACCGCACTCTGTTACAGTGAGCAGAGACCTCACTCTGTTACAGTGAGCAGAGACCGCACTCTGTTACAGTGAGCACAGACCGCACTCTGTTACAGTGAGCAGAGACCGCACTCTGTTACAGTGAGCAGAGACCGCACTCTGTTCCAGTGAGCAGAGACCGCACTCTGTTACAGTGAGCACAGACCGCACTCTGTTACAGTGAGCAGAGACCGCACTCTGTTACAGTGAGCAGAGACCGCACTCTGTTACAGTGAGCGGAGACCGCACTCTGTTACAGTGAGCGGAGACCGTACTCTGTTACAATGAACAGAGACCGCACTCTGTTACAGTGAGCAGAGACCGCACTCTGTTACAGAGGGCAGAGACCGCACTCTGTTAAAGTGAGCAGAGACCGCACTCTGTTACAGTGAGCAGAGACCGCATTCTGTTACAGTGAGCAGAGACTGCATTCTGTTACAGTGAGCAGAGACCGCAGTCTGTTACAGTGAACAGAGACCGCACTCTGTTACAGTGAGCAGAGTCCGCACTATGTTACAGTGAGCAGAGTCCGCACTCTGTTACAGTGAGCACGGACCGCACTCTGTTACGGTGAGCAGAGACCGCACATTGTTACAGTGAGCAGAGACAGCACTCTGTTACAGTGAGCAGAGACCGCACTCTGTTACAGTAAGCAGAGACCGCACTCTGTGACAGTGAGCAGAGACCGCACTCAGTTACAGTGAGTACGGTCTGTACTCTGTTACAGTGAGTATGGACCGCACTCTGTTACAGTGAGCAGAGACCGCACACTGTTACCATGAGCAGAGACCACACTCTGTTACAGTGCCAGAGACCGCACTCTGTTACAGTGAGCAGAGACCATAATCTGTTACAGTGAGCAGAGAACGTAATCTGTTACAGTGAGCAGAGATCGCACTCTGTTACAGTGAGCAGAGACCGCACTCTGTTACAGTGAGCACGGACCGCACTCTGTTAAAGTGAGCAGAGACCGCACTCTGTTACAGTGAGCAGAGACCGCACTCTGTTACAGTGAGCAGAGACCACACTCTGTTACAGTGAGCAGAGACCGCACTCTGTTACAGTGTGCAGAGACCGTACTCTGTTACAGTGTGCAGAGACCGCACTCTGTTACAGTGAGCAGAGACCGCACTCTGTCACAGTGAGCAGAGTCCGCACACTGTTTCAGTGAGCAGGGACCTTACTCTGTTACAGTGAGCACAGACCGCACTCTGTTACAGTGAGCACGGACCGCACTCTGTTACAGTGAGCAGGGACCGCACTCTGTTGCAGAGAGCAGAGACCGCTCTCTGTTACAGTGAGCACAGACCGCACTCTGTTACAGTGAGCAGAGACCGCACTCTGTCACAGTGAGCAGAGACCGCACTCTGTCACAGTGAGCACAGACTGCACTCTGTTACAGTGAGCAGAGACCACACACTGTTACAGTGAGCAGAGACCGCACTCTGTTACAGTGAGCACAGACCGCACTCTGTTACAGTGAGCAGAGACCGCACTCTGTTACAGTGAGCAGGGACCACACTCTGTTACAGTGAGCAGAGACCTCACTCTGTTACATTGAGCAGAGACCGCACTCTGTTACAGTGAGCAGAGACCGCACTCTGTTACAGTGAGCACAGACCGCACTCTGTTACAGTGAGCAGAGACCGCACTCTGTTACAGTGAGCACAGACCGCACTCTGTTACAGTGAGCAGAGACCGCACTCTGTTACAGTGAGCAGAGACCGCACTCTGTTACAGTGAGCAGAGACCGCACTCTGTTACAGTGAGCACAGACCGCACTCTGTTACAGTGAGCAGAGACCGCACTCTGTTACAGTGAGCAGAGACCGCACTCTGTTCCAGTGAGCGGAGACCGGACTCTGTTACAGTGAGCAGAGACCGCACTCTGTTAAAGTGAACAGAGACCGCACTCTGTTACAGTGAGCAGGGACCGCATTCTGTTACAGTGAGCAGAGACTGCATTCTGTTACAGTGAGCAGAGACCGCATTCTGTTACAGTGAGCACAGGCCGCACTCTGTTACAGTGAGCACGGACCGCACTCTGTTACAGTGAGCAGAGACCGCACATTGTTACAGTGAGCAGAGAGAGCACTCTGTTACAGTGAGCAGAGACTGCACTCTGTTACAGTGAGCAGAGACCGCACTCTGTTACTGTGAGCAGAGACCGCACTCTGTGACAGTGAGCAGAGACCGCACTCAGTTACAGTGAGTACGGTCCGCACTCTGTTACAGTGAGTACGGACCGCACTCTGTTACAGTGAGCAGAGACCGCACACTGTTACCGTGAGCAGAGACCATAATCTGTTACAGTGAGCAGAGAACGTAATCTGTTACAGTGAGCAGAGACCGCACTCTGTTGCAGTGAGCAGAGACCATAATCTGTTACAGTGAGCAGAGAACGTAATCTGTTACAGTGAGCAGAGATCGCACTCTGTTACAGAGAGCAGAGACCGCACTCTGTTACAGTGAGCACGGACCGCACTCTGTTACAGTGAGCAGAGAACGCACTCTGTTACTGTGAGCAGAGACCGCACACTGTTACCGTGAGCAGAGACCACACTCTGTTACAGTGCCAGAGACCGCACTCTGTTACAGTGAGCAGAGACCGCACTCTGTTACAGTGAGCAGAGACCATAATCTGTTGCAGTGAGCAGAGAACGTAATCTGTTACAGTGAGCAGAGATCGCACTCTGTTACAGTGAGCAGAGACCGCACTCTGTTACAGTGAGCACGGACCGCACTCTGTTACAGTGAGCAGAGACCGCACTCTGTTACAGTGAGCAGAGACCGCACTCTGTTACAGTGAGCAGAGACCGCACTCTGTTACAGTGAGCAGAGACCGCACTCTGTTACAGTGTGCAGAGACCGCACTCTGTTACAGTGAGCAGAGTCCGCACACTGTTACAGTGAGCAGGGACTGCACTCTGTTACAGTGAGCAGAGACTGCACTCTGTTACAGTGAGCACGGACCTTACTCTGTTACAGTGAGCACAGACCGCACTCTGTTACAGTGAGCACAGACCACACTCTGTTGCAGTGAGCAGAGAATGCACTCTGTTACAGTGAGCAGAGACCGCAATCTGTTACAGTGAGCAGAGACCGCTCTCTGTTACAGTGAGCACAGACTGCACTCTGTTACAGTGAGCAGAGACCGCACTCTGTAACAGTGAGCAGAGACCGCACTCTGTCACAGTGAGCAGAGACTGCACTCTGTTACAGTGAGCAGAGACCACACACTGTTACAGTGAGCAGAGACCGCACTCTGTTACAGTGAGCACAGACCGCACTCTGTTACAGTGAGCAGAGACCACACTCTGTTACAGTGAGCAGAGACCTCACTCTGTTACATTGAGCAGAGACCGCACTCTGTTACAGTGAGCACAGACCGCACTCTGTTACAGTGAGCACAGACCGCACTCTGTTACAGTGAGCAGAGACCGCACTCTGTTACAGTGAGCAGAGACCGCACTCTGTTACAGTGAGCAGAGACCGCACTCTGTTACAGTGAGCAGAGACCGCACTCTGTTACAGTGTGCAGAGACCGCACTCTGTTACAGTGAGCACAGAACGCACTCTGTTACAGTGAGCAGAGACCACACGCTGTTACAGTGAGCAGAGACCGCACTCTGTTACAGTGAGCAGAGACCGCAATCTCTTACAGTGAGCAGAGACCGCACTCTGTCACAGTGAGCAGAGTCCGCACTCTGTTACAGTGAGCAGGGACTGCACTCTGTTACAGTGAGCACAGACCGCACTCTGTTACAGTGAGCACAGACCACACTCTGTTACAGTGAGCAGAGAACGCACTCTGTTACAGTGAGCAGAGACCGCAATCTGTTACAGTGAGCAGAGAACGCTCTCTTTTACAGTGAGCACAGACCGCACTCTGTTACAGTGAGCAGAGACCGCACTCTGTTACAGTGAGCAGAGACCGCACTCTGTAACAGTGAGCAGAGACCGCACTCTGTCACAGTGAGCAGAGACCGCACTCTGTCACAGTGAGCAGAGACCGCACTCTGTAACAGTGAGCACAGACCGCACTCTGTTACAGTGAGCAGAGACCACACTCTGTCACAGGGAGCAGAGATCGCACTCTGTTACAGTGAGCACGGACCGCACTCTGTTACAGTGAGCAGAGACCGCACTCTGTTACTGTGAGCAGAGACCGCACACTGTTACCGTGAGCAGAGACCACACTCTGTTACAGTGCCAGAGACCGCACTCTGTTACAGTGAGCAGAGACCGCACTCTGTTACAGTGAGCAGAGACCATAATCTGTTGCAGTGAGCAGAGAACGTAATCTGTTACAGTGAGCAGAGATCGCACTCTGTTACAGTGAGCAGAGACCGCACTCTGTTACAGTGAGCACGGACCGCACTCTGTTACAGTGAGCAGAGACCGCACTCTGTTACAGTGAGCAGAGACCGCACTCTGTTACAGTGAGCAGAGACCGCACTCTGTTACAGTGAGCAGAGACCACACTCTGTTACAGTGTGCAGAGACCGCACTCTGTTACAGTGAGCAGAGTCCGCACACTGTTACAGTGAGCAGGGACTGCACTGTGTTACAGTGAGCAGAGACTGCACTCTGTTACAGTGAGCACGGACCTTACTCTGTTACAGTGAGCACAGACCGCACTCTGTTACAGTGAGCACAGACCACACTCTGTTGCAGTGAGCAGAGAACGCACTCTGTTACAGTGAGCAGAGACCGCAATCTGTTACAGTGAGCAGAGACCGCTCTCTGTTACAGTGAGCACAGACCGCACTCTGTTACAGTGAGCAGAGACCGCACTCTGTAACAGTGAGCAGAGACCGCACTCTGTCACAGTGAGCAGAGACTGCACTCTGTTACAGTGAGCAGAGACCACACACTGTTACAGTGAGCAGAGACCGCACTCTGTTACAGTGAGCACAGACCGCACTCTGTTACAGTGAGCAGAGACCACACTCTGTTACAGTGAGCAGAGACCTCACTCTGTTACAGTGAGCAGAGACCGCACTCTCTTACAGTGAGCACAGACCGCACTCTGTTACAGTGAGCAGAGACCGCACTCTGTTACAGTGAGCAGAGACCGCACTCTGTTACAGTGAGCAGAGACCGCACTCTGTTACAGTGAGCACAGACCGCACTCTGTTACAGTGAGCAGAGACCGCACTCTGTTACAGTGAGCAGAGACCGCACTCTGTTACAGTGAGCGGAGACCGGACTCTGTTACAGTGAGCGGAGACCGCACTCTGTTACAGTGAACAGAGACCGCACTCTGTTACAGTGAGCAGAGACAGCACTCTGTTACAGAGGGCAGAGACCGCACTCTGTTACAGTGAGCAGAGACCGCACTCTGTTACAGTGAGCAGGGACCGCATTCTGTTACAGTGAGCAGAGACTGCATTCTGTTACAGTGAGCAGAGACCGCACTCTGTTACAGTGAGCACAGGCCGCACTCTGTTACAGTGAGCAGAGTCCGCACTCTGTTACAGTGAGCACGGACCGCACTCTGTTACAGTGAGCAGAGACCGCACATTGTTACAGTGAGCAGAGAGAGCACTCTGTTACAGTGAGCAGAGACTGCACTCTGTTACAGTGAGCAGAGACCGCACTCTGTTACTGTGAGCAGAGACCGCACTCTGTGACAGTGAGCAGAGACCGCACTCAGTTACAGTGAGATCGGTCTGCACTCTGTTACAGTGAGTACGGACCGCACTCTGTTACAGTGAGCAGAGACCGCACACTGTTACCGTGAGCAGAGACCGCACTCTGCTACAGTGAACAGAGACCGCACACTGTTACCTTGAGCAGAGACCACACTCTGTTGCAGTGCCAGAGACCGCACTCTGTTACAGTGAGCAGAGACCGCACTCTGTTACAGTGAGCAGAGACCATAATCTGTTACAGTGAGCAGAGAACGTAATCTGTTACGGTGAGCAGAGATCGCACTCTGTTACAGTGAGCAGAGACCGCACTCTGTTACAGTGAGCACGGACCGCAGTCTGTTACAGTGAGCAGAGACCGCACTCTGTTACAGTGAGCAGAGACCGCACTCTGTTACAGTGAGCACAGACCGCAGTCTGTTACAGTGAGCACGGACCGCAGTCTGTTACAGTGAGCAGAGACCGCACTCTGTTACAGTGAGCACAGACCGCACTCTGTTACAGTGAGCAGAGACCGCACTCTGTTACAGTGAGCAGAGACCGCACTCTGTTACAGTGAGCAGAGACCGCACTCTGTTACAGTGAGCAGAGACCGCACTCTGTTACAGTGAGCACAGACCGCACTCTGTTACAGTGAGCAGAGACCGCACTCTGTTACAGTGAGCAGAGACCGCACTCTGTTACAGTGAGCACAGACCGCACTCTGTTACAGTGAGCAGAGACCGCACTCTGTTACAGTGAGCAGAGACCGCACTCTGTTACAGTGAGCAGAGACCGCACTCTGTTACAGTGAGCAGAGACCGCACTCTGTTACAGTGAGCAGAGACCGCACTCTGTTACAGTGTGCAGAGACCGCACTCTGTTACAGTGAGCACAGAACGCACTCTGTTACAGTGAGCAGAGACCACACGCTGTTACAGTGAGCAGAGACCGCACTCTGTTACAGTGAGCAGAGACCGCAATCTGTTGCAGTGAGCAGAGACCGCACTCTGTCACAGTGAGCAGAGTCCGCACTCTGTTACAGTGAGCAGGGACTGCACTCTGTTACAGTGAGCACAGACCGCACTCTGTTACAGTGAGCACAGACCACACTCTGTTACAGTGAGCAGAGAACGCACTCTGTTACAGTGAGCAGAGACCGCAATCTGTTACAGTGAGCAGAGAACGCTCTCTTTTACAGTGAGCACAGACCGCACTCTGTTACAGTGAGCAGAGACCGCACTCTGTTACAGTGAGCAGAGACCGCACTCTGTAACAGTGAGCAGAGACCGCACTCTGTCACAGTGAGCAGAGACCGCACTCTGTCACAGTGAGCAGAGACCGCACTCTGTAACAGTGAGCACAGACCGCACTCTGTTACAGTGAGCAGAGACCACACTCTGTCACAGGGAGCAGAGACCGCACTCTGTTACAGCGAGCAGAGACCACACTCTGTTAAAGTGAGCAGAGACCGCACTCTGTTACAGTGAGCAGAGACCGCACTCTGTTACAGTGAGCAGAGACCGCACTCTGTTACAGTGAGCACAGACCGCACTCTGTTACAGTGAGCAGAGACCGCACTCTGTTACAGTGAGCAGAGACCGCACTCTGTTACAGTGAGCACAGACCGCACTCTGTTACAGTGAGCACAGACCGCACTCTGTTACAGTGAGCAGAGACCGCACTCTGTTACAGTGAGCAGAGACCGCACTCTGTTACAGTGAGCAGAGACCGCACTCTGTTACAGTGAGCAGAGACCGCACTCTGTTACAGTGTGCAGAGACCGCACTCTGTTACAGTGAGCACAGAACGCACTCTGTTACAGTGAGCAGAGACCACACGCTGTTACAGTGAGCAGAGACCGCACTCTGTTACAGTGAGCAGAGACCGCAATCTGTTGCAGTGAGCAGAGACCGCACTCTGTCACAGTGAGCAGAGTCCGCACTCTGTTACAGTGAGCAGGGACTGCACTCTGTTACAGTGAGCACAGACCGCACTCTGTTACAGTGAGCACAGACCACACTCTGTTACAGTGAGCAGAGAACGCACTCTGTTACAGTGAGCAGAGACCGCAATCTGTTACAGTGAGCAGAGAACGCTCTCTTTTACAGTGAGCACAGACCGCACTCTGTTACAGTGAGCAGAGACCGCACTCTGTTACAGTGAGCAGAGACCGCACTCTGTAACAGTGAGCAGAGACCGCACTCTGTCACAGTGAGCAGAGACCGCACTCTGTCACAGTGAGCAGAGACCGCACTCTGTAACAGTGAGCACAGACCGCACTCTGTTACAGTGAGCAGAGACCACACTCTGTCACAGGGAGCAGAGACCGCACTCTGTTACAGCGAGCAGAGACCACACTCTGTTAAAGTGAGCAGAGACCGCACTCTATTACAGTGAGCAGAGACTGCACTCTGTTGCAGTGAGCAGAGACCGCTCTCTTTTACAGTGAGCAGAGACCGCACTCTGTTACTGTGAGCAGACATCGCACTCTGTGACCCTGAGCAGAGACCGCACTCTGTTACAGTGAGCAGAGACCGCACTCTGTTACAGTGAGCACAGACCGCACTCTGTTACATTGAGCAGAGACCGGATTCTGTTACAGTGAGCACAGAAGCACTCTGTTACAGTGAGCAGAGACCGCACTCTATGACAGTGAGCAGAGACCGCACTCTGTTACAGTGAGCACAGACCGCACTCTGTTACAGTGAGTACGGTCTGCATTCTCTTACAGTGAGCAGAGACCGCACTCTATGACAGTGAGCAGAGACCGCACTCTGTTACAGTGAGCACAGATCGCACTCTGTTACAGTGTGTATGGACCGCACTCTGTTACCGTGAGTACGGTCTGCATTCTGTTACAGTGAGCAGAGACCGCACACTGTTACCGTGAGCAGAGACTGCACTCTGTTACAGTGAGCATAGACCGCACTCTGTTACAGTGCCAGAGACAGCACTCTGTTACAGTGAGCAGAGACCGCACTCTGTTACAGTGAGCAGAGACCGTAATCTGTTACAGTGAGCAGAGAACGTAATCTGTTACAGTGAGCAGAGATCGCACTCTGTTACAGTGAGCAGAGACCGCACTCTGTTACAGTGAGCACGGACCGCACACTGTTACAGTGAGCAGAGACCGCACTCTGTTACAGTGAGCAGAGACCGCACTCTTTTACAGTGAGCAGAGACCGCACTCTGTTACAGTGAGCAGAGACCGAACTCTGTTACAGTGAGCACAGACCACACTCTGTTACAGTGAGCAGAGAACGCACTCTGTTACAGTGAGCAGAGACCGCAATCTGTTACAGTGAGCAGAGACCGCTCTCTGTTACAGTGAGCACAGACCGCACTCTGTTACAGTGAGCAGATTATGCACTCTGTCACAGTGAGCAGAGACCGCACTCTGTCACAGTGAGCAGAGACCGCACTCTGTAACAGTGAGCACAGACCGCACCCTGTTACAGTGAGCAGAGACCACACTCTGTCACAGGGAGCAGAGTCCGCACTCTGTTACAGCGAGCAGAGACCGCACTCTGTTACAGTGAGCAGAGACCGAACTCTGTTACAGTGTGCAGAGTCCGCACTCTGTTACAGTGAGCAGAGACCGCACTCTGTTACTGTGAGCAGAGACAGCACTCTGTTACAGTGAGCAGAGACCGCACACTGTTACAGTGAGCAGAGACAGCACTCTGTTACAGTGAGCAGAGACCGCACTCTGTTACAGTGAGCAGAGACAGCACTCTGTTACAGTGAGCAGAGACCGCACACTGTTACAGTGAGCAGAGACCGCACTCTGTTACAGTGAGCAGAGACCGCACTCTGTTACAGTGAGCAGAGACCGAACTCTGTTACAGTGTGCAGAGTCCGCACTCTGTTACAGTGAGCAGAGACCGCACTCTGTTACTGTGAGCAGAGACAGCACTCTGTTACAGTGAGCAGAGACCGCACTCTGTGACCCTGAGCAGAGACAGCACTCTGTTACAGTGAGCAGAGACCGCACTCTGTTACAGTGAGCAGAGACAGCACTCTGTTACAGTGAGCAGAGACCGCACACTGTTACAGTGAGCAGAGACCGCACTCTGTTACAGTGAGCAGAGACCGCACTCTGTGACAGTGAGCAGAGACCGCACTCTGTTACAGTGAGTACGGTCTGCACTCTGTTACAGTGAGTACGGACCGCATTCTGTTACAGTGAGCAGAGACCGCACACTGTTACCATGAGAAGAGACCGCACTCTGTTACAGTGAGCACAGACCGGACTCTGTAACAGTGAGTAGAGACCGTAATCTGTTACAGTGAGCAGAGACCGCACTCTGTTACAGTGAGCAGAGACCGCACTCTGTTACAGTGAGCAGAGACCGCACTCTGTTACAGTGAGCAGAGACTGCACTCTCTTCCAGTGAGCAGAGACCACACACTGTTACAGTGAGCAGAGACCGCACTCTGTTACAGTGAGCACAGACCGCACTCTGTTACAGTAAGCAGAGACCGCACTCTGTTACAGTGAGCAGAGACCGCACTCTGTTACAGTGAGCAGAGACTGCACTCTCTTCCAGTGAGCAGAGACCACACACTGTTACAGTGAGCAGAGAACGCTCTCTTTTACAGTGAGCACAGACCGCACTCTGTTACAGTGAGCAGAGACCGCACTTTGTTACAGTGAGCAGAGACCGCACTCTGTAACAGTGAGCAGAGACCGCACTCTGTCACAGTGAGCAGAGACCGCACTCTGTCACAGTGAGCAGAGACCGCACTCTGTAACAGTGAGCACAGACCACACTCTGTTAAAGTGAGCAGAGACCGCACTCTGTTACAGCGAGCAGAGACCACACTCTGTTAAAGTGAGCAGAGACCGCACTCTATTACAGTGAGCAGAGACCGCACTCTGTTGCAGTGAGCAGAGACCGCTCTCTTTTACAGTGAGCAGAGACCGCACTCTGTTACTGTGAGCAGACATCGCACTCTGTGACCCTGAGCAGAGACCGCACTCTGTTACAGTGAGCAGAGACCGCACTCTGTTACAGTGAGCACAGACCGCACTCTGTTACATTGAGCAGAGACCGGATTCTGTTACAGTGAGCAGAGACCGCACTCTGTTACAGTGAGCACAGAAGCACTCTGTTACAGTGAGCAGAGACCGCACTCTATGACAGTGAGCAGAGACCGCACTCTGTTACAGTGAGCACAGACCGCACTCTGTTACAGTGAGTACGGACCGCACTCTGTTACAGTGAGCAGAGACCGCACACTGTTACCGTGAGCAGAGACTGCACTCTGTTACAGTGAGCATAGACCGCACTCTGTTACAGTGCCAGAGACAGCACTCTGTTACAGTGAGCAGAGACCGCACTCTGTTACAGTGAGCAGAGACCGTAATCTGTTACAGTGAGCAGAGAACGTAATCTGTTACAGTGAGCAGAGATCGCACTCTGTTACAATGAGCAGAGACCGCACTCTGTTACAGTGAGCACGGACCGCACACTGTTACAGTGAGCAGAGACCGCACTCTGTTACAGTGAGCAGAGACCGCACTCTTTTACAGTGAGCAGAGACCGCACTCTGTTACAGTGAGCACAGACCACACTCTGTTACAGTGAGCAGAGAACGCACTCTGTTACAGTGAGCAGAGACCGCAATCTGTTACAGTGAGCAGAGACCGAACTCTGTTACAGTGAGCACAGACCACACTCTGTTACAGTGAGCAGAGAACGCACTCTGTTACAGTGAGCAGAGACCGCAATCTGTTACAGTGAGCAGAGACCGCTCTCTGTTACAGTGAGCACAGACCGCACTCTGTTACAGTGAGCAGATTACGCACTCTGTTACAGTGAGCAGAGACCGCACTCTGTAACAGTGAGCAGAGACCGCACTCTGTCACAGTGAGCAGAGACCTCACTCTGTCACAGTGAGCAGAGACCGCACTCTGTCACAGTGAGCAGAGACCGCACTCTGTAACAGTGAGCACAGACCGCACCCTGTTACAGTGAGCAGAGACCACACTCTGTCACAGGGAGCAGAGTCCGCACTCTGTTACAGCGAGCAGAGACCGCACTCTGTTACAGTGAGCAGAGACCGAACTCTGTTACAGTGTGCAGAGTCCGCACTCTGTTACAGTGAGCAGAGACCGCACTCTGTTACTGTGAGCAGACATCGCACTCTGTGACCCTGAGCAGAGACAGCACTCTGTTACAGTGAGCAGAGACCGCACTCTGTTACAGTGAGCAGAGACAGCACTCTGTTACAGTGAGCAGAGACCGCACACTGTTACAGTGAGCAGAGACCGCACTCTGTTACAGTGAGCAGAGACCGCACTCTGTTACAGTGAGCAGAGACCGCACTCTGTAACAGTGAGCACAGATCGCACTCTGTTACATTGAGCAGAGACCGGATTCTGTTACAGTGAGCAGAGACCGCACTCTGTTACAGTGAGCACAGAAGCACTCTGTTACAGTGAGCAGAAACCGCACTCTGTGACAGTGAGCAGAGACCGCACTCTGTTACAGTGAGAACGGTCTGCACTCTGTTACAGTGAGTACGGACCGCATTCTGTTCCAGTGAGCAGAGACCGCACACTGTTACCATGAGAAGAGACCGCACTCTGTTACAGTGCCAGAGACCGCACTCTGTTACAGTGAGTAGAGACCGTAATCTGTTACAGTGAGCAGAGACCGCACTCTGTTACAGTGAGCAGAGACCGCACTCTGTTACAGTGAGCAGAGACCGCACTCTGTTACTGTGAGCAGACATCGCACTCTGTGACCCTGAGCAGAGACAGCACTCTGTTACAGTGAGCAGAGACCGCACTCTGTTACAGTGAGCAGAGACAGCACTCTGTTCCAGTGAGCAGAGACCGCACTCTGTTACAGTGAGCAGAGACCGTAATCTGTTACAGTGAGCAGAGAACGTAATCTGTTACAGTGAGCAGAGATCGCACTCTGTTACAATGAGCAGAGACTGCACTCTGTTACAGTGAGCACGGACCGCACACTGTTACAGTGAGCAGAGACCGCACTCTGTTACAGTGAGCAGAGACCGCACTCTTTTACAGTGAGCAGAGACCGCACTCTGTTACAGTGAGCACAGACCACACTCTGTTACAGTGAGCAGAGAACGCACTCTGTTACAGTGAGCAGAGACCGCAATCTGTTACAGTGAGCAGAGACCGAACTCTGTTACAGTGAGCACAGACCACACTCTGTTACAGTGAGCAGAGAACGCACTCTGTTACAGTGAGCAGAGACCGCAATCTGTTACAGTGAGCAGAGACCGCTCTCTGTTACAGTGAGCACAGACCGCACTCTGTTACAGTGAGCAGATTACGCACTCTGTTACAGTGAGCAGAGACCGCACTCTGTAACAGTAAGCAGAGACCGCACTCTGTCACAGTGAGCAGAGACCTCACTCTGTCACAGTGAGCAGAGACCGCACTCTGTAACAGTGAGCACAGACCGCACCCTGTTACAGTGAGCAGAGACCACACTCTGTCACAGGGAGCAGAGTCTGCACTCTGTTACAGCGAGCAGAGACCGCACTCTGTTACAGTGAGCAGAGACCGAACTCTGTTACAGTGTGCAGAGTCCGCACTCTGTTACAGTGAGCAGAGACCGCACTCTGTTACTGTGAGCAGACATCGCACTCTGTGACCCTGAGCAGAGACAGCACTCTGTTACAGTGAGCAGAGACCGCACTCTGTTACAGTGAGCAGAGACAGCACTCTGTTACAGTGAGCAGAGACCGCACACTGTTACAGTGAGCAGAGACCGCCCTCTGTTACAGTGAGCAGAGACCGCACTCTGTTACAGTGAGCAGAGACCGCACTCTGTAACAGTGAGCACAGATCGCACTCTGTTACATTGAGCAGAGACCGGATTCTGTTACAGTGAGCAGAGACCGCACTCTGTTACAGTGAGCAGAGACCGCACACTGTTACAGTGAGCAGAGACCGCACTCTGTTACAGTGAGCAGAGACCGCACTCTGTTACAGTGAGCACAGAAGCACTCTGTTACAGTGAGCAGAAACCGCACTCTGTGACAGTGAGCAGAGACCGCACTCTGTTACAGTGAGAACGGTCTGCACTCTGTTACAGTGAGTACGGACCGCATTCTGTTCCAGTGAGCAGAGACCGCACACTGTTACCATGAGAAGAGACCGCACTCTGTTACAGTGCCAGAGACCGCACTCTGTTACAGTGAGCAGAGACCGTAATCTGTTCCAGTGAGCAGAGACCGCACTCTGTAACAGTGAGTAGAGACCGTAATCTGTTACAGTGAGCAGAGACCGCACTCTGTAACAGTGAGTAGAGACCGTAATCTGTTACAGTGAGCAGAGACCGCACTCTGTAACAGTGAGTAGAGACCGTAATCTGTTACAGTGAGCAGAGACCGCACTCTGTTACAGTGAGCAGAGACCGCACTCTGTTACAGTGAGCAGAGACCGCACTCTGTTACAGTGAGCAGAGACTGCACTCTCTTACAGTGAGCAGAGACCACACACTGTTACAGTGAGCAGAGACCGAACTCTGTTACAGTGAGCACAGACCGCACTCTGTTACAGTAAGCAGAGACCGCACTCTGTTACAGTGAGCAGAGGCCGTAATCTGTTACAGTGAGCAGAGAACGTAATCTGTTACAGTGAGCAGAGACCGCACTCTGTTACAGTGAGCACGGACCGCACTCTGTTAGAGTGAGCAGAGACCGCACTCTGTCACAGTGAGCACAGACCGCACTCTGTTACAGTGAGCTGAGACCACACTCTGTCACAGTGAGCACAGACCGCACTCTGTTACAGTGAGCAGAGACCGCAATCTGTTACAGTGAGCAGAGACCGCTCTCTGTTACAGTGAGCACAGACCGCACTCTGTTACAGTGAGCAGATTACGCACTCTGTTACGGTGAGCAGAGACCGCACTCTGTAACAGTGAGCAGAGACCGCACTCTGTCACAGTGAGCAGAGACCTCACTCTGTCACAGTGAGCAGAGACCGCACTCTGCCACAGTGAGCAGAGACCGCACTCTGTAACAGTGAGCACAGACCGCACCCTGTTACAGTGAGCAGAGACCAAACTCTGTCACAGGGAGCAGAGTCCGCACTCTGTTACAGCGAGCAGAGACCGCACTCTGTTTCAGTGAGCACAGACCGCACTCTGTTAAAGTGAGCAGAGACCGCACTCTATTACAGTGAGCAGAGACCGTAATCTGTTACAGTGAGCAGAGACCGCACTCTGTTAAAGTGAGCAGAGACCGCACTCTGTTACAGTGAGCAGAGACCGCACTCTGTTACAGTGAGCAGAGACCGCACTCTGTTACAGTGAGCAGAGACCGCACTCTGTTACAGTGAGCAGAGACTGCACTCTCTTACAGTGAGCAGAGACCACACACTGTTACAGTGAGCAGAGACCGCACTCTGTTACAGTGAGCACAGACCGCACTCTGTTACAGTGAGCAGAGACCGCACTCTGTTACAGTGAGCAGAGACCGCACTCTGTTACAGTGAGCAGAGACCGCACTCTGTTACAGTGAGCAGAGACCGCACTCTGTTACAGTGAGCAGAGACCGCACTCTGTTACAGTGAGCAGAGACCGCACTCTGTTACAGTGAGCAGAGACCGCACTCTGTTACAGTGAGCAGAGACCGCACTCTGTTACAGTGAGCACAGACCGCACTCTGTTACAGTGAGCAGAGACCGCACTCTGTTACAGTGAGCAGAGACCGCACTCTGTTACAGTGAGCAGAGACCGTAATCTGTTACAGTGAGCAGAGAACGTAATCTGTTACAGTGAGCCGAGATCGCACTCTGTTACAGTGAGCAGAGACCGCACTCTGTTACTGTGAGCACGGACCGCACTCTGTGACCCTGAGCAGAGACCGCACTCTGTTACAGTGAGCAGAGACCGCACTCTGTTACAGTGAGCAGAGACCGCACTCTGTTACAGTGAGCACAGACCGCACTCTGTTACAGTGAGCAGAGACCGCACTCTGTTACAGTGAGCAGAGACCGCACTCTGTTACAGTGAGCAGAGACCGTATTCTGTTACAGTGAGCAGAGACCGCTCACTGTTACCGTGAGCAGAGACCGCACTCTGTTACAGTGAGCAGAGACCGCACTCTTTTACAGTGAGCAGAGACCGCACTCTTTTACAGTGAGCAGAGACCGCACTCTGTTACAGTGGGCAGAGAACGTAATCAGTTACAGTGAGCAGAGATCGCACTCTGTTACAGTGAGCAGAGACCGCACTCTGTTACAGTGAGCACGGACCGCACTCTGTTACAGTGAGCAGAGACCGCACTCTGTTACAGTGAGCAGAGACAGCACTCTGTTACAGTGAGCAGAGACCGCACACTCTTATAGTGAGCAGAGACCGCACTCTGTAAGAGTGAGCAGAGACCGCACTCTGTTACAGTGAGCAGAGACCGCACTCTGTTACAGTGAGCAGAGACCGCACACTGTTACCTTGAGCAGAGACCACACTCTGTTACAGTGCCAGAGATCGCACTCTGTTACAGTGAGCAGAGACCGTAATCTGTTACAGTGAGCAGAGACCGCACTCTGTTGCAGTGAGCAGAGTCCGCACTCTGTTACAGTGAGCAGAGACCGCACTCTGTTACTGTGAACAGACATCGCACTCTGTGACCCTGAGCAGAGACCGCACTCTGTTACAGTGAGCAGAGACCGCACACTGTTACAGTGAGCAGGGACCGCACTCTGTTACAGTGAGCAGAGACCGCACTCTGTTACAGTGAGCAGAGACCGCACTCTGTTACAGTGAGCAGAGACTGCACTCTCTTACAGTGAGCAGAGACCACACACTGTTACAGTGAGCAGAGACCGCACTCTGTTACAGTGAGCACAGACCGCACTCTGTTACAGTGAGCAGAGACCGCACTCTGTTACAGTGAGCAGAGACCGTAATCTGTTACAGTGAGCAGAGAACGTAATCTGTTACAGTGAGCAGAGATCGCACTCTGTTACAGTGAGCAGAGACCGCACTCTGTTACAGTGAGCACGGACCGCACTCTGTGACCCTGAGCAGAGACCGCACTCTGTTGCAGTGAGCAGAGACCGCACTCTGTTACAGTGAGCAGAGATCGCACTCTGTTACAGTGAGCAGAGACCGCACTCTGTTACAGTGAGCACGGACCGCACTCTGTGACCCTGAGCAGAGACCGCACTCTGTTGCAGTGAGCAGAGACAGCACTCTTTTACAGTGAGCAGAGACCGCACTCTGTTACAGTGAGCAGAGACCGCACACTCTTACAGTGAGCAGAGACCGCACTCTGTAAGAGTGAGCAGAGACCGCACTATGTTACAGTGAGCAGAGACCGAACTCTGTTACAGTGAGCAGAGTCCGCACTCTGTTACAGTGAGCTGAGACCGCACTCTGTTACTGTGAGCAGACATCGCACTCTGTGATCCTGAGCAGAGACCGCACTCTGTTACAGTGAGCAGAGACCGCACACTGTTACAGTGAGCAGAGACCGCACTCTGTTACAGTGAGCACAGACCGCACTCTGTTACAGTGAGCAGAGACCGCACTCTGTTACAGTGAGCAGAGACCGTAATCTGTTACAGTGAGCAGAGACCGCACTCTGTTACAGTGAGCAGAGAACGTAATCTGTAACAGTGAGCAGAGACCGCACTCTGTTACAGTGAGCACGGACCGCACTCTGTGACCCTGAGCAGAGACCGCACTCTGTTACAGTGAGCACGGACCGCACTCTGTGACCCTGAGCAGAGACCGCACTCTGTTACAGTGAGCAGAGACCGCTCACTGTTACCGTGAGCAGAGACCGCACTCTGTTTCAGTGAGCAGAGACCGCACACTGTTGCCTTGAGCAGAGACCACACTCTGTTACAGTGCCAGAGACCGCACTCTTTTACAGTGAGCAGAGACCGCACTCTGTTACAGTGAGCAGAGACCGTAATCTGTTACAGTGAGCAGAGAACGTAATCAGTTACAGTGAGCAGAGACCGCACTCTGTTACAGTGAGCAGAGACCGCACTCTGTTACAGTGAGCAGAGAACGTAATCAGTTACAGTGAGCAGAGATCGCACTCTGTTACAGTGAGCAGAGACCGCACTCTGTTACAGTGAGCGCGGACCGCACTCTGTTACAGTGAGCAGAGACCGCACACTGTTACAGTGAGCAGAGACCGCACTCTGTTACAGTGAGCAGAGACCGCACACTCTTACAGTGAGCAGAGACCGCACTCTGTAAGAGTGAGCAGAGACCGCACTCTGTTACAGTGAGCAGAGACCGAACTCTGTTACAGTGAGCAGAGTCCGCATTCTGTTACAGTGAGCAGAGACCGCACTCTGTTACTGTGAGCAGACATCGCACTCTGTGACCCTGAGCAGAGACCGCACTCTGTTACAGTGAGCAGAGACCGTACACTGTTACAGTGAGCAGGGACCGCACTCTGTTACAGGGAGCAGAGGCCTCACTCTGTTACAGTGAGCAGAGACCGCACTCTGTTACAGTGAGCAGAGACCGGATTCTGTTACAGTGAGCAGACACCGCACTCTGTTACAGTGAGCAGAGACTGCTCTCTCTTACAGTGAGCAGAGACCACACACTGTTACAGTGAGCAGAGACCGCACTCTGTTACAGTGAGCACAGGCCTCACTCTGTTACAGTGAGCAGAGACCGCACTCTGTTACAGTGAGCAGAGACGGCACTCTGTTACAGTGAGCAGAGACCGCTCACTGTTACCGTGAGCAGAGACCGCACTCTGTTACAGTGAGCAGAGACCGCACACTGTTACCTTGAGCAGAGACCACACTCTGTTACAGTGCCAGAGACCGCACTCTTTTACAGTGAGCAGAGACCGCACTCTGTTACAGTGAGCAGAGACCGTAATCTGTTACAGTGAGCGGAGAACGTAATCAGTTACAGTGAGCAGAGATCGCACTCTGTTACAGTGAGCAGAGACCGCACTCTGTTACAGTGAGCGCGGACCGCACTCTGTTACAGTGAGCAGAGACCGCACTCTGTTACAGTGAGCAGAGACCGCACTCTGTTACAGTGAGCAGAGACCGCACACTCTTACAGTGAGCAGAGACCGCACTCTGTAAGAGTGAGCAGAGACCGCACTCTGTTGCAGTGAGCAGAGACCGAACTCTGTTACAGTGAGCAGAGTCCGCACTCTGTTACTGTGAGCAGTCATCGCACTCTGTGACCCTGAGCAGAGACCGCACTCTGTTACAGTGAGCAGAGACCGCACTCTGTTACTGTGAGCAGACATCGCACTCTGTGACCCTGAGCAGTGACCGCACTCTGTTACAGTGAGCAGAGACCGCACACTGTTACAGTGAGCAGGGACCGCACTCTGTTACAGGGAGCAGAGACCGCACACTGTTACCGTGAGCAGAGACCGCACTCTGTTACAGTGAGCAGAGACCGCACACTGTTACCTTGAGCAGAGACCACACTCTGTTACAGTGCCAGAGATCGCACTCTGTTACAGTGAGCAGAGTCTGCACTCTGTTACAGTGAGCAGAGACCGTAATCTGTTACAGTGAGCAGAGACCGCACTCTGTTGCAGTGAGCAGAGTCCGCACTCTGTTACAGTGAGCAGAGACCGCACTCTGTTACTGTGAACAGACATCGCACTCTGTGACCCTGAGCAGGGACCGCACTCTGTTACAGTGGGCAGAGACCGCACTCTGTTACAGTGAGCAGAGACCGGATTCTGTTACAGTGAGCAGAGACCGCACTCTGTTACAGTGAGCAGAGACTGCACTCTCTTACAGTGAGCAGAGACCACACACTGTTACAGTGAGCAGAGACCGCACTCTGTTACAGTGAGCACAGACCGCACCCTGTTACAGTGAGCAGAGACCGCACTCTGTTACAGTGAACAGAGGCCGCACACTGTTACAGTGAGCAGAGACCATAATCTGTTAAAGTGAGCAGAGAACGTAATCTGTTACAGTGCCAGAGACCGCACTCTGTTACAGTGAGCAGAGACCGCACTCTGTTACAGTGAGCAGAGACCATAATCTGTTAAAGTGAGCAGAGAACGTAATCTGTTACAGTGAGCAGAGATCGCACTCTGTTACAGTGAGCATAGACCGCACTCTGTTACAGTGAGCACGGACCGCACTCTGTTACAGTGAGCAGAGACCGCACTCTGTTACAGTGAGCAGAGACCGCACTCTGTTACAGTGAGCAGAGACCGCACTCTGTTACAGTGAGCAGAGACCGCACTCTGTTACAGTGAGCAGAGACCGCACTCTGTTACAGTGTGCAGAGACCGCACTCTGTTACAGTGAGCACAGACCGCACTCTGTTACAGTGAGCAGAGACCACACGCTGTTACAGTGAGCAGAGACCGCACTCTGTTACAGTGAGCAGAGACCGCAATCTGTTACAGTGAGCAGAGACCGCACTCTGTCACAGTGAGCAGAGTCCACACTCTGTTACAGTGAGCAGGGACTGCACTCTGTTACAGTGAGCACAGACCGCACTCTGTTACAGTGAGCACAGACCACACTCTGTTACAGTGAGCAGAGAATGCACTCTGTTACAGTGAGCAGAGACCGCAATCTGTTACAGTGAGCAGAGAACGCTCTCTGTTACAGTGAGCACAGACCGCACTCTGTTACAGTGAGCAGAGACCGCACTCTGTTACAGTGAGCAGAGACCGCACTCTGTAACAGTGAGCAGAGACCGCACTCTGTCACAGTGAGCAGAGACCGCACTCTGTAACAGTGAGCACAGACCGCACTCTGTTACAGTGAGCAGAGACCACACTCTGTCACAGGGAGCAGAGACCGCACTCTGTTACAGCGAGCAGAGACCACACTCTGTTAAAGTGAGCAGAGACCGCTCTCTTTTACAGTGAGCAGAGACCGCACTCTGTTACTGTGAGCAGACATCGCACTCCGTGACCCTGAGCAGAGACCGCACTCTGTTACAGTGAGCAGAGACCGCACTCTGTTGCAGTGAGCAGAGACCGCTCTCTTTTACAGTGAGCAGAGACCGCACTCTGTTACTGTGAGCAGACATCGCACTCCGTGACCCTGAGCAGAGACCGCACTCTGTTACAGTGAGCAGAGACCGCACTCTGTTACAGTGAGCACAGACCGCACTCTGTTACATTGAGCAGAGACCGGATTCTGTTACAGTGAGCAGAGACCGCACTCTGTTACAGTGAGCACAGAAGTACTCTGTTACAGTGAGCAGAGACTGCACTCTATGACAGTGAGCAGAGACCGCACTCTGTTACAGTGAGCACAGACCGCACTCTGTTACAGTGAGCAGAGACCGCACTCTGTTACAGTGAGCACAGACCGCACTCTGTTACAGTAAGCAGAGACCACACACTGTTACAGTGAGCAGAGACCGCACTCTGTTACAGTGAGCACAGACCGCACTCTGTTACAGTAAGCAGAGACCGCACTCTGTTACAGTGAGCAGAGGCCGTAATCTGTTACAGTGAGCAGAGACTGCACTCTGTTACAGTGAGCAGAGATCGCACTCTGTTACAGTGAGCAGAGACCGCACTCTGTTACAGTGAGCACGGACCGCACTCTGTTACAGTGAGCAGAGACCGCACTCTGTCACAGTGAGCACAGAAGTACTCTGTTACAGTGAGCAGAGACCGCACTCTATGACAGTGAGCAGAGACCGCACTCTGTTACAGTGAGCACAGACCGCACTCTGTTACAGTGAGTACGGTCTGCATTCTGTTACAGTGAGCAGAGACCGCACTCTATGACAGTGAGCAGAGACCGCACTCTGTTACAGTGAGCACAGACCGCACTCTGTTACAGTGAGTACGGACCGCACTCTGTTACAGTGCCAGAGACAGCACTCTGTTACAGTGAGCAGAGACCGCACTCTGTTACAGTGCCAGAGACAGCACTCTGTTACAGTGAGCAGAGACCGCACTCTGTTACAGTGAGCAGAGACCGTAATCTGTTACAGTGAGCAGAGAACGTAATCTGTTACAGTGAGCAGAGATCGCACTCTGTTACAATGAGCAGAGACCGCACTCTGTTACAGTGAGCACGGACCGCACACTGTTACAGTGAGCAGAGACCGCACTCTGTTACAGTGAGCAGAGACCGCACTCTTTTACAGTGAGCAGAGACCGCACTCTGTTAGAGTGAGCAGAGACCGCACTCTGTTACAGTGAGCAGAGACCGAACTCTGTTACAGTGTGCAGAGTCCGCACTCTGTTACAGTGAGCAGAGACAGCACTCTGTTACTGTGAGCAGACATCGCACTCTGTGACCCTGAGCAGAGACAGCACTCTGTTACAGTGAGCAGAGACCGCACACTGTTACAGTGAGCAGAGACCGCACTCTGTTACAGTGAGCAGAGACCGCACTCTGTTCCAGTGAGCAGAGACCGCACTCTGTAACAGTGAGCACAGATCGCACTCTGTTACATTGAGCAGAGACCGGATTCTGTTACAGTGAGCAGAGACCGCACTCTGTTACAGTGAGCACAGAAGCACTCTGTTACAGTGAGCAGAAACCGCACTCTGTGACAGTGAGCAGAGACCGCACTCTGTTACAGTGAGTACGGTCTGCACTCTGTTACAGTGAGCAGAGACCGTAATCTGTTACAGTGAGCAGAGACCGCACTCTGTTGCAGTGAGCAGAGTCCGCACTCTGTTACAGTGCCAGAGACAGCACTCTGTTACAGTGAGCAGAGACCGCACTCTGTTACAGTGAGCAGAGACCGTAATCTGTTACAGTGAGCAGAGAACGTAATCTGTTACAGTGAGCAGAGATCGCAATCTGTTACAATGAGCAGAGACCGCACTCTGTTACAGTGAGCACGGACCGCACACTGTTACAGTGAGCAGAGACCGCACTCTGTTACAGTGAGCAGAGACCGCACTCTTTTACAGTGAGCAGAGACCGCACTCTGTTAGAGTGAGCAGAGACCGCACTCTGTTACAGTGAGCAGAGACCGAACTCTGTTACAGTGTGCAGAGTCCGCACTCTGTTACAGTGAGCAGAGACAGCACTCTGTTACTGTGAGCAGATATCGCACTCTGTGACCCTGAGCAGAGACAGCACTCTGTTACAGTGAGCAGAGACCGCACACTGTTACAGTGAGCAGAGACCGCACTCTGTTACAGTGAGCAGAGACCGCACTCTGTTCCAGTGAGCAGAGACCGCACTCTGTAACAGTGAGCAGAGACCGCACTCTGTTACAGTGAGCAGAGACCGCAATCTGTTACAGTGAGCAGAGACCGGATTCTGTTACAGTGAGCAGAGACCGCACTCTGTTACAGTGAGCACAGAAGCACTCTGTTACAGTGAGCAGAAACCGCACTCTGTGACAGTGAGCAGAGACCGCACTCTGTTACAGTGAGTACGGTCTGCACTCTGTTACAGTGAGCAGAGACCGCACAGTGTTACCATGAGAAGAGACCGCACTCTGTTACAGTGAGCAGAGACCGCACTCTGTTACAGTGAGCAGAGACCGCACTCTGTTACAGTGAGCAGAGACCGCACTCTGTTACAGTGAGCAGAGACTGCACTCTCTTACAGTGAGCAGAGACCACACACTGTTACAGTGAGCAGAGACCGCACTCTGTTACAGTGAGCACAGACCGCACTCTGTTACAGTAAGCAGAGACCGCACTCTGTTACAGTGAGCAGAGGCCGTAATCTGTTACAGTGAGCAGAGACTGCACTCTGTTACAGTGAGCAGAGATCGCACTCTGTTACAGTGAGCAGAGACCGCACTCTGTTACAGTGAGCACGGACCGCACTCTGTTACAGTGAGCAGAGACCGCACTCTGTCACAGTGAGCAGAGACCGCACTCTGTTTCAGTGTGCAGAGACCGCACTCTGCTACAGTGAGCACAGACCGCACTCTGTTACAGTGAGCAGAGACCGCACTCTGTCACAGTGAGCAGAGTCCGCACTCTGTTACAGTGAGCAGGGACTGCACTCTGTTACAGTGAGCAGAGACTGCACTCTGTTACAGTGAGCACGGACCTCACTCTGTTACAGTGAGCAGATTACGCACTCTGTTACAGTGATCAGAGACCGCACTCTGTAACAGTGAGCAGAGACCGCACTCTGTCACAGTGAGCAGAGACCTCACTCTGTCACAGTGAGCAGAGACCGCACTCTGTCACAGTGAGCAGAGACCGCACTCTGTAACAGTGAGCACAGACCGCACCCTGTTACAGTGAGCAGAGACCACACTCTGTCACAGGGAGCAGAGTCCGCACTCTGTTACAGCGAGCAGAGACCGCACTCTGTTACAGTGAGCACAGACCGCACTCTGTTAAAGTGAGCAGAGACCGCACTCTATTACAGTGAGCAGAGACCGTAATCTGTTACAGTGAGCAGAGACCGCACTCTGTTAAAGTGAGCAGAGACCGCACTCTGTGACAGTGAGCAGAGACCGCACTCTGTTACAGTGAGCAGAGACCGCACTCTGTTACAGTGAGCAGAGACCGCACTCTGTTACAGTGAGCAGAGACTGCACTCTCTTACAGTGAGCAGAGACCACACACTGTTACAGTGAGCAGAGACCGCACTCTGTTACAGTGAGCACAGACCGCACTCTGTTACAGTGAGCAGAGACCGCACTCTGTTACAGTGAGCAGGGACCGCACTCTGTTACAGTGAGCAGAGACCGCACTCTGTTACAGTGAGCAGAGACCGCAATCTGTTACAGTGAGCAGAGACCGCACTCTGTTACAGTGAGCAGAGACCGCACTCTGTTACAGTGAGCACAGACCGCACTCTGTTACAGTGAGCAGAGACCGCACTCTGTTACAGTGAGCAGAGACCGTAATCTGTTACAGTAAGCAGAGAATGTAATCTGTTACAGTGAGCAGAGATCGCACTCTGTTACAGTGAGCAGAGACCGCACTCTGTTACAGTGAGCACGGACCGCACTCTGTGACCCTGAGCAGAGACCGCACTCTGTTACAGTGAGCAGAGACCGCACTCTGTTACAGTGAGCACAGACCGCACTCTGTTACATTGAGCAGAGATCGCACTCTGTTACAGTGAGCAGAGACCGCACTCTGTTACAGTGAGCACGGACCGCACTCTGTGACCCTGAGCAGAGACCGCACTCTGTTACAGTGAGCAGAGACCGCACACTGTTACAGTGAGCAGAGACCGCACACTGTTACCTTGAGCAGAGACCACACTCTGTGACAGTGAGCAGAGACCGCACTCTGTTACAGTGAGCAGAGACCGCACTCTGTTACAGTGAGCAGAGACCGTAATCTGTTACAGTAAGCAGAGAAAGTAATCAGTTACAGTGAGCAGAGATCGCACTCTGTTACAGTGAGCAGAGACCGCACTCTGTTACAGTGAGCAGAGACCGCACACTCTTACAGTGAGCAGAGACCGCACTCTGTAAGAGTGAGCAGAGACCGCACTCTGTTACAGTGAGCAGAGACCGAACTCTGTTGCAGTGAGCAGAGTCCGCACTCTGTTACTGTGAGCAGACATCGCACTCTGTGACCCTGAGCAGAGACCGCACTCTGTTACAGTGAGCAGAGACCGCACTCTGTTACTGTGAGCAGACATCGCACTCTGTGACCCTGAGCAGTGACCGCACTCTGTTACAGTGAGCAGAGACCGCACACTGTTACAGTGAGCAGGGACCGCACTCTGTTACAGGGAGCAGAGACCGCACACTGTTACCGTGAGCAGAGACCGCACTCTGTTACAGTGAGCAGAGACCGCACTCTGTTACAGTGAGCAGAGTCTGCACTCTGTTACAGTGAGCAGAGACCGCACTCTGTTACTGTGAACAGACATCGCACTCTGTGACCCTGAGCAGAGTCCGCACTCTGTTACAGTGAGCAGAGACCGCACTCTGTTACTGTGAACAGACATCGCACTCTGTGACCCTGAGCAGGGACCGCACTCTGTTACAGTGGGCAGAGACCGCACTCTGTTACAGTGAGCAGAGACCGCACTCTGTTACAGTGAGCAGAGACCGCACTCTGTTACAGTGAGCAGAGACTGCACTCTCTTACAGTGAGCAGAGACCACACACTGTTACAGTGAGCAGAGACCGCACTCTGTTACAGTGAACAGAGGCCGCACACTGTTACCTTGAGCAGAGACCACACTCTGTTACAGTGCCAGAGACCGCACTCTGTTACAGTGAGCAGAGACCATAATCTGTTACAGTGAGCAGAGAACGTAATCTGTTACAGTGAGCAGAGATCGCACTCTGTTACAGTGAGCAGAGACCGCACTCTGTTACAGTGAGCACGGACCGCACTCTGTTACAGTGAGCAGAGACCGCACTCTGTTACAGTGAGCAGAGATCGCACTCTGTTACAGTGAGGAAAGACCGCACTCTGTTACAGTGAGCAGAGACCGCACACTGTTACAGTGAGCAGGGACCACACTCTGTTACAGTGAGCAGAGACCGCACTCTGTTACAGTGAGCAGAGACCGCACTCTGTTACAGTGAGCACAGACCGCACTCTGTTACATTGAGCAGAGACCGGATTCTGTTACAGTGAGCAGAGAAGCTCTCTGTTACAGTGAGCACAGAAGCTCTCTGTTACAGTGAGCAGAAACCGCACTCTGTGACAGTGAGCAGAGACTGCACTCTGTTCCAATGACTGCGGTCTGCACTCTGTTACAGTGAGTACGGACCGCACTCCGTTACAGTGAGCAGAGACCGCACACTGTTACCTTGAGCAGAGACCACATTCTGTTACAGTGCCAGAGACCGCACTCTGTTACAGTGAGCACAGACCGCACTCTGTTACAGTGAGCAGAGTCCGCACTCTGTTACAGTGAGCACAGACTGCAACCTGTTACAGTGAGCAGAGACCGCACTCTGTTACAGTGAGCACAGACCGCACTGTGTTACAGTGAGCAGAGACCGTAATCTGTTACAGTGAGCAGAGACCGCACTCTGTTACAGTGAGCAGAGACCGCAGTCTGTTACAGTGAGCAGAGACCGCACTCTGTTACAGTGAGCAGAAACTGCACGCTGTTGCAGTGAGCAGAGACCACACTCTGTTACAGTTAGCAGAGACCACACTCTGTTACAGTTAGCAGAGACCGCACTCTGTTACACTGAGCACAGACCGCACTCTGTTACAGTGAGCAGAGACCGCACTCTGTTACCGTGAGCAGAGAGCTCACTCTGTTACACTGAGCAGAGACCACACTCTGTTACAGTTAGCAGAGACCACACTCTGTTACAGTGAGCAGAGACCGCACTCTGTTACAGTGAGCACAGACCGCACTCTGTTACAGTGAGCAGAGTCCGCAATCTGTTACCGTGAGCAGAGACCTCACTCTGTCACAGTGAGCAGAGACCGCACTCTTTTACAGTGAGCACCGTCCGCACTCTGTTACAGTGAGCAGAGACCACACTCTGTTACAGTGAGCAGAGAACGCACTCTGTTACAGTGAGCACAGACCGCACTCTGTTACAGTGAGCAGAGACCGCACTCTGTTACAGTCAGCACAGACCGCACTCTGCTACAGTGAGCAGAGACCGCACTCTGTTACAGTGAGCAGAGAAAGCACTCTGTTACAGTGAGCAGACACCGCACACTGTTACAGTGAGCAGGGACCGCACGCTGTTACAGTGAGCAGAGACCGCACTCTGTTACAGTGAGCAGAGACCGCACTCTGTTACAGTGAGCAGAGACCGCACTCTCTTAAAGTGAGCAGAGACCGCACTCTGTTACAGTGAGCAGAGACCGCACTCTGTTACAGTGAGCAGACACCGCACACTGTTACAGTGAGCAGAGACCGCACTCTGTTACAGTGAGCAGAGACCGCACTCTGTTACATTGCGCAGAGACCGGATTCTGTTCCAGTGAGCAGAGACCGCGCTCTGTTACAGTGAGCACAGACCGCACTCTGTTACAGTGAGTACGGACCGCACTCTGTGACAGTGAGCAGAGACCGCACACTGTTACAGTGAGTACGGTCTGCACTCTGTTACAATGAGCAGAGACCGCACTCTGTTACAATGAGCAGAGACCGTAATCTGTTACAGTGAGCAGAGACTGCACTCTGTTACAGTGAGCAGAGACCGCACTCTGTTACAGTGAGCAGAGACCGCACCCTGTTACAGTGAGCACAGACCGCACTCTGTTACAGTGAGCAGAGTCCGCACTCTGTTACAGTGAGCACAGACCGCACTCTGTTACAATGAGCAGAGACCGCACTCTGTTACAATGAGCAGAGACCGTAATCTGTTACAGTGAGCAGAGACTGCACTCTGTTACAGTGAGCAGAGACCGCACTCTGTTACAGTGAGCAGAGACCGCAGTCTGTTACAGTGAGCAGAGACCGCACTCTGTTACAGTGAGCAGAGACCGCAGTCTGTTACAGTGAGCAGAGACCGCACTCTGTTACAGTGAGCAGAAACTGCACGCTGTTACAGTGAGCAGAGACCACACTCTGTTACAGTGAGCAGAACCGCACTCTGTTACAGTGAGCAGAGACCGCTCTCTGTTACAGTGAGCAGAGACCACACTCTGTTACAGTTAGCAGAGACCACACTCTGTTACAGTTAGCAGAGACCGCACTCTGTTACTCTGAGCACAGACCGCACTCTGTTACAGTGAGCAGAGACCGCACTCTGTTACCGTGAGCAGAGACCTCACTCAGTTGCAGTGAGCAGAGACTGCACTCTGTTACAGTGAGCACAGACCGCACTCTGTTACAGTGAGCAGAGACCACACTCTGTTACAGTTAGCAGAGACCACACTCTGTTACAGTGAGCACAGACCGCACTCTGCTACAGTGAACAGAGACTGGATTCTGTAACAGTGAGCAGAGACCGCGCTCTGTTACAGTGAGCACAGACCGCACTCTGTTACAGTGAGTACGGTCTGCACTCTGTTACAGTGAGTACGGACCGCACTCTGTTACAGTGAGCAGAGACCGCACACTGTTACCATGAGCAGAGACCGCACCCTGTTACAGTGAGCAGAGACCGCACTCTGTTACAGTGAGCAGGGACCGCACGCTGTTACAGTGAGCAGAGACCGCACTCTGTTACAGTGAGCAGAGACCGCACAGTTACAGTGAGCAGAGACCGCACTCTGTTACAGTGAGCAGAGACCGCACTCTGTTACAGTGAGCAGAGACCGCACTCTCTTACAGTGAGCAGAGACCGCACTCTGTTACAGTGAGCCCAGACCGCACTCTGTTACATTGCGCAGAGACCGGATTCTGTTACAGTAAGCAGAGACCGCGCTCTGTTACAGTGAGCACAGACCACACTCTGTTACAGTGAGTACGGACTGCACTCTGTTACAGTGAGCAGAGACCGCACTCTGTTACTGTGAGCAGAAATCGCACTCTGTGACCCTGAGCAGAGACCGAACTCTGTTACAGTGAGCAGAGACCGCACTCTGTTACAGTGAGCTCAGACCGCACTCTGTTACATTGCGCAGAGACCGGATTCTGTTACAGTGAGCAGAGACCGCGCTCTGTTACAGTGAGCACAGACCGCACTCTGTTACAGTGAGTACGGACCGCACTCTGTTACAGTGAGCAGAGACCACACTCTGTTACAGTGAGTACGGTCTGCACTCTGTTACAGTGAGTACGGATCGCACTCTGTTACAGTGAGCAGAGTCCGCACTCTGTTACTGTGAGCAGACATCGCACTCTGTGACCCTGAGCAGAGACCGCACTCTGTTACAGTGAGCAGAGACCGCACTCTGTTACAGTGAGCACAGACCGCACTCTCTTACATTGAGCAGAGACCGGATTCTGTTACAGTGAGCAGAGACCGCACACTGTTACCGTGAGCAGAGACCGCACTCTGTGACAGTGAGCACAGTCCGCACTCTGTTACAGTGAGCAGAGACCACACTCTGTTACAGTGAGCAGAGACCGCACTCTGTTACAGTGAGCAGAGACCGCACTCTGTTACAGTGAGCAGAGACCACACTCTGTTACAGTGAGCAGAGACCGCACTCTGTTACAGTGAGCACAGACCGCACTCTGTTAAAGTGAGCAGAGACCGCACTCTGTTACAGTGAGCAGAGACCGCACACTGTTACAGTGAGCAGGGACCGCACGCTGTTACAGTGGGCAGAGACCGCATTCTGTTACAGTGAGCAGAGACCGCACTCTCTTACAGTGAGCAGAGACCGCACTCTGTTACAGTGAGCACAGACCGCACTCTGTTACATTGCGCAGAGACCGGATTCTGTTACAGTGAGCAGAGACCGCGCTCTGTTACAGTGAGCACAGACCACACTCTGTTACAGTGAGTACGGTCTGCACTCTGTTACAGTGATTACGGACCGCACTCTGTTACAGTGAGCACAGACCGCACTCTGTTACAGTGAGCAGAGACCGCACTCTGTTACAGTGAGCAGAGAACGCACTCTGTTACAGTGAGCAGAGACCGCACACTGTTACAGTGAGCAGGGACCGCACGCTGTTACAGTGAGCAGAGACCGCACTCTGTTACAGTGAGCAGAGACCGCACTCTCTTACAGTGAGCAGAGACCGCACTCTGTTACAGTGAGCAGAGACCACACTCTGTTACAGTGAGCAGAGAACGCACTCTGTTACAGTGAGCACAGACCGCACTCTGTTACAGTGAGCAGAGACCGCACTCTGTTACAGTCAGCACAGACCGCACTCTGCTACAGTGAGCAGAGACCGCACTCTGTTACAGTGAGCAGAGAACGCACTCTGTTACAGTGATCAGACACCGCACACTGTTACAGTGAGCAGGGACCGCACGCTGTTACAGTGAGCAGAGACCGCACTCTGTTACAGTGAGCAGAGACCGCACATTCTTAAAGTGAGCAGAGACCGCACTCTGTTACAGTGAGCACAGACCGCACTCTGTTACATTGCGCAGAGACCGGATTCTGTTCCAGTGAGCAGAGACCGCACTCTGTTACAGTGAGCACAGACCACACTCTGTTACAGTGAGTACGGACCGCACTCTGTGACAGTGAGCAGAGACCGCACACTGTTACAGTGAGTACGGTCTGCACTCTGTTACAGTGAGTACGGACCGCACTCTGTTACAGTGAGCAGAGACCGCACACTGTTACCGTGAGCAGAGACCGCACACTGTTACAGTGAGCAGAGACCGCACTCTGTTACAGTGAGCAGAGACCGCACACTGTTACCTTGAGCAGAGACCACATTCTGTGACAGTGCCAGAGACCGCACTCTGTTACAGTGAGCAGAGACCGCACCCTGTTACAGTGAGCACAGACCGCACTCTGTTACAGTGAGCAGAGTCCGCACTCTGTTACAGTGAGCAGAGACTGCACTCTGTTACAGTGAGCAGAGACCGCAGTCTGTTACAGTGAGCACAGACCGCACTCTGTTACAGTGAGCAGAGACCGTAATCTGTTACAGTGAGCACAGACCGCACTCTGTTACAGTGAGCAGAGACCGTAATCTGTTACAGTGAGCAGAGACTGCACTCTGTTACAGTGAGCAGAGACCGCAGTCTGTTACAGTGAGCAGAGACCGCACTCTGTTACAGTGAGCAGAGACCGGATTCTGTTACAGTGAGCAGAGACCGCACTCTGTTACAGTGAGCAGAAACTGCACGCTGTTACAGTGAGCAGAGACCACACTCTGTTACAGTGAGCAGAACCGCACTCTGTTACAGTGAGCAGAGACCGCTCTCTGTTACAGTGAGCAGAGACCACACTCTGTTACAGTTAGCAGAGACCACACTCTGTTACAGTTAGCAGAGACCGCACTCTGTTACTCTGAGCACAGACCGCACTCTGTTACAGTGAGCAGAAACCGCACTCTGTTACCGTGAGCAGAGACCTCACTCAGTTGCAGTGAGCAGAGACTGCACTCTGTTACAGTGAGCACAGACCGCACTCTGTTACAGTGAGCAGAGACCACACTCTGTTACAGTTAGCAGAGACCACACTCTGTTACAGTGAGCAGAGACCGCACTCTGTTACAGTGAGCACAGACCGCACTCTGCTACAGTGAACAGAGACTGGATTCTGTAACAGTGAGCAGAGACCGCGCTCTGTTACAGTGAGCACAGACCGCACTCTGTTACAGTGAGTACGGTCTGCACTCTGTTACAGTGAGTACGGACCGCACTCTGTTACAGTGAGCAGAGACCGCACACTGTTACCATGAGCAGAGACCGCACCCTGTTACAGTGAGCAGAGACCGCACTCTGTTACAGTGAGCAGGGACCGCACGCTGTTACAGTGAGCAGAGACCGCACTCTGTTACAGTGAGCAGAGACCGCACAGTTACAGTGAGCAGAGACCGCACTCTGTTACAGTGAGCAGAGACCGCACTCTGTTACAGTGAGCAGAGACCGCACTCTCTTACAGTGAGCAGAGACCGCACTCTGTTACAGTGAGCCCAGACCGCACTCTGTTACATTGCGCAGAGACCGGATTCTGTTACAGTAAGCAGAGACCGCGCTCTGTTACAGTGAGCACAGACCACACTCTGTTACAGTGAGTACGGACCGCACTCTGTTACAGTGAGCAGAGACCGCACTCTGTTACTGTGAGCAGAAATCGCACTCTGTGACCCTGAGCAGAGACCGAACTCTGTTACAGTGAGCAGAGACCGCACTCTGTTACAGTGAGCTCAGACCGCACTCTGTTACATTGCGCAGAGACCGGATTCTGTTACAGTGAGCAGAGACCGCGCTCTGTTACAGTGAGCACAGACCGCACTCTGTTACAGTGAGTACGGACCGCACTCTGTTACAGTGAGCAGAGTCCGCACTCTGTTACTGTGAGCAGACATCGCACTCTGTGACCCTGAGCAGAGACCGCACTCTGTTACAGTGAGCAGAGACCGCACTCTGTTACAGTGAGCACAGACCGCACTCTGTTACATTGAGCAGAGACCGGATTCTGTTACAGTGAGCAGAGACCGCACACTGTTACCGTGAGCAGAGACCGCACTCTGTGACAGTGAGCACAGTCCGCACTCTGTTACAGTGAGCAGAGACCACACTCTGTTACAGTGAGCAGAGACCGCACTCTGTTACAGTGAGCAGAGACCGCACTCTGTTACAGTGAGCAGAGACCACACTCTGTTACAGTGAGCAGAGACCGCACTCTGTTACAGTGAGCACAGACCGCACTCTGTTAAAGTGAGCAGAGACCGCACTCTGTTACAGTGAGCAGAGACCGCACACTGTTACAGTGAGCAGGGACCGCACGCTGTTACAGTGGGCAGAGACCGCATTCTGTTACAGTGAGCAGAGACCGCACTCTCTTACAGTGAGCAGAGACCGCACTCTGTTACAGTGAGCACAGACCGCACTCTGTTACATTGCGCAGAGACCGGATTCTGTTACAGTGAGCAGAGACCGCGCTCTGTTACAGTGAGCACAGACCGCACTCTGTTACAGTGAGTACGGTCTGCACTCTGTTACAGTGATTACGGACCGCACTCTGTTACAGTGAGCACAGACTGCACTCTGTTACAGTGAGCAGAGACCGCACTCTGTTACAGTGAGCCGAGAACGCACTCTGTTGCAGTGAGCAGAGACCGCACACTGTTACAGTGAGCAGGGACCGCACGCTGTTACAGTGAGCAGAGACCGCACTCTGTTACAGTGAGCAGAGACCGCACTCTCTTACAGTGAGCAGAGACCGCACTCTGTTACAGTGAGCACAGACCGCACTCTGTTACAGTGAGTACGGACCGCACTCTGTTACAGTGAGCAGAGACCGCACTCTTTTACAGTGAGTACGGTCTGCACTCTGTTACAGTGAGTACGGACCGCACTCTGTTACAGTGAGCAGAGACCACACACAGTTACCGTGAGCAGAGACCGCACTCTGTTACAGTGAGCAGAGACCACACACAGTTACCGTGAGCAGAGACCGCACTCTGTTACAGTGAGCAGAGACCACACTCTGTTACAGTGAGCAGAGACCGCACTCTGTTACAGTGAGCAGAGACCGCACTCTGTTACAGTGAGCAGAGACCGCACACTGTTACAGTGAGCAGGGACCGCACGCTGTTACAGTGAGCAGAGACCGCACTCTGTTACAGTGAGCAGAGACCGCACTCTCTTACAGTGAGCAGAGACCGCACTCTGTTACAGTGAGCACAGACCGCACTCTGTTACAGTGAGTACGGACCGCACTCTGTTACAGTGAGCAGAGACCGCACTCTTTTACAGTGAGTACGGTCTGCACTCTGTTACAGTGAGTACGGATCGCACTCTGTTACAGTGAGCAGAGTCCGCACTCTGTTACTGTGAGCAGACATCGCACTCTGTGACCCTGAGCAGAGACCGCACTCTGTTACAGTGAGCAGAGACCGCACTCTGTTACAGTGAGCACAGACCGCACTCTCTTACATTGAGCAGAGACCGGATTCTGTTACCGTGAGCAGAGACCGCACTCTGTGACAGTGAGCACAGTCCGCACTCTGTTACAGTGAGCAGAGACCACACTCTGTTACAGTGAGCAGAGACCGCACTCTGTTACAGTGAGCAGAGACCGCACTCTGTTACAGTGAGCAGAGACCACACTCTGTTACAGTGAGCAGAGACCGCACTCTGTTACAGTGAGCACAGACCGCACTCTGTTAAAGTGAGCAGAGACCGCACTCTGTTACAGTGAGCAGAGACCGCACACTGTTACAGTGAGCAGGGACCGCACGCTGTTACAGTGGGCAGAGACCGCATTCTGTTACAGTGAGCAGAGACCGCACTCTCTTACAGTGAGCAGAGACCGCACTCTGTTACAGTGAGCACAGACCGCACTCTGTTACATTGCGCAGAGACCGGATTCTGTTACAGTGAGCAGAGACCGCGCTCTGTTACAGTGAGCACAGACCACACTCTGTTACAGTGAGTACGGTCTGCACTCTGTTACAGTGATTACGGACCGCACTCTGTTACAGTGAGCACAGACCGCACTCTGTTACAGTGAGCAGAGACCGCACTCTGTTACAGTGAGCAGAGAACGCACTCTGTTACAGTGAGCAGAGACCGCACACTGTTACAGTGAGCAGGGACCGCACGCTGTTACAGTGAGCAGAGACCGCACTCTGTTACAGTGAGCAGAGACCGCACTCTCTTACAGTGAGCAGAGACCGCACTCTGTTACAGTGAGCAGAGACCACACTCTGTTACAGTGAGCAGAGAACGCACTCTGTTACAGTGAGCACAGACCGCACTCTGTTACAGTGAGCAGAGACCGCACTCTGTTACAGTCAGCACAGACCGCACTCTGCTACAGTGAGCAGAGACCGCACTCTGTTACAGTGAGCAGAGAACGCACTCTGTTACAGTGATCAGACACCGCACACTGTTACAGTGAGCAGGGACCGCACGCTGTTACAGTGAGCAGAGACCGCACTCTGTTACAGTGAGCAGAGACCGCACATTCTTAAAGTGAGCAGAGACCGCACTCTGTTACAGTGAGCACAGACCACACTCTGTTACATTGCGCAGAGACCGGATTCTGTTCCAGTGAGCAGAGACCGCGCTCTGTTACAGTGAGCACAGACCACACTCTGTTACAGTGAGTACGGACCGCACTCTGTGACAGTGAGCAGAGACCGCACACTGTTACAGTGAGTACGGTCTGCACTCTGTTACAGTGAGTACGGACCGCACTCTGTTACAGTGAGCAGAGACCGCACACTGTTACCGTGAGCAGAGACCGCACTCTGTTACAGTGAGCAGAGACCGCACACTGTTACCTTGAGCAGAGACCACATTCTGTGACAGTGCCAGAGACCGCACTCTGTTACAGTGAGCAGAGACCGCACCCTGTTGCAGTGAGCACAGACCGCACTCTGTTACAGTGAGCAGAGTCCGCACTCTGTTACAGTGAGCAGAGACTGCAACCTGTTACAGTGAGCAGAGACCGCACTCTGTTACAGTGAGCACAGACCGCACTCTGTTACAGTGAGCAGAGACCGTAATCTGTTACAGTGAGCAGAGGCTGCACTCTGTTACAGTGAGCAGAGACCGCAGTCTGTTACAGTGAGCAGAGACCGCACTCTGTTACAGTGAGCAGAGACCGGATTCTGTTACAGTGAGCAGAGACCGCACTCTGTTACAGTGAGCAGAAACTGCACGCTGTTACAGTGAGCAGAGACCACACTCTGTTACAGTGAGCAGAACCGCACTCTGTTACAGTGAGCAGAGACCGCTCTCTGTTACAGTGAGCAGAGACCACACTCTGTTACAGTTAGCAGAGACCACACTCTGTTACAGTTAGCAGAGACCGCACTCTGTTACTCTGAGCACAGACCGCACTCTGTTACAGTGAGCAGAGACCGCACTCTGTTACCGTGAGCAGAGACCTCACTCAGTTGCAGTGAGCAGAGACTGCACTCTGTTACAGTGAGCACAGACCGCACTCTGTTACAGTGAGCAGAGACCACACTCTGTTACAGTTAGCAGAGACCACACTCTGTTACAGTGAGCAGAGACCGCACTCTGTTACAGTGAGCACAGACCGCACTCTGCTACAGTGAACAGAGACTGGATTCTGTAACAGTGAGCAGAGACCGCGCTCTGTTACAGTGAGCACAGACCGCACTCTGTTACAGTGAGTACGGTCTGCACTCTGTTACAGTGAGTACGGACCGCACTCTGTTACAGTGAGCAGAGACCGCACACTGTTACCATGAGCAGAGACCGCACCCTGTTACAGTGAGCAGAGACCGCACTCTGTTACAGTGAGCAGGGACCGCACGCTGTTACAGTGAGCAGAGACCGCACTCTGTTACAGTGAGCAGAGACCGCACAGTTACAGTGAGCAGAGACCGCACTCTGTTACAGTGAGCAGAGACCGCACTCTGTTACAGTGAGCAGAGACCGCACTCTCTTACAGTGAGCAGAGACCGCACTCTGTTACAGTGAGCCCAGACCGCACTCTGTTACATTGCGCAGAGACCGGATTCTGTTACAGTAAGCAGAGACCGCGCTCTGTTACAGTGAGCACAGACCACACTCTGTTACAGTGAGTACGGACCGCACTCTGTTACAGTGAGCAGAGACCGCACTCTGTTACTGTGAGCAGAAATCGCACTCTGTGACCCTGAGCAGAGACCGAACTCTGTTACAGTGAGCAGAGACCGCACTCTGTTACAGTGAGCTCAGACCGCACTCTGTTACATTGCGCAGAGACCGGATTCTGTTACAGTGAGCAGAGACCGCGCTCTGTTACAGTGAGCACAGACCGCACTCTGTTACAGTGAGTACGGACCGCACTCTGTTACAGTGAGCAGAGTCCGCACTCTGTTACTGTGAGCAGACATCGCACTCTGTGACCCTGAGCAGAGACCGCACTCTGTTACAGTGAGCAGAGACCGCACTCTGTTACAGTGAGCAGAGACCGCACTCTGTTACAGTGAGCACAGACCGCACTCTGTTACATTGAGCAGAGACCGGATTCTGTTACAGTGAGCAGAGACCGCACACTGTTACCGTGAGCAGAGACCGCACTCTGTGACAGTGAGCACAGTCCGCACTCTGTTACAGTGAGCAGAGACCACACTCTGTTACAGTGAGCAGAGACCGCACTCTGTGACAGTGAGCACAGTCCGCACTCTGTTACAGTGAGCAGAGACCACACTCTGTTACAGTGAGCAGAGACCGCACTCTGTTACAGTGAGCAGAGACCGCACTCTGTTACAGTGAGCAGAGACCGCACTCTGTTACAGTGAGCAGAGACCACACTCTGTTACAGTGAGCAGAGACCGCACTCTGTTACAGTGAGCACAGACCGCACTCTGTTAAAGTGAGCAGAGACCGCACTCTGTTACAGTGAGCAGAGACCGCACACTGTTACAGTGAGCAGGGACCGCACGCTGTTACAGTGGGCAGAGACCGCATTCTGTTACAGTGAGCAGAGACCGCACTCTCTTACAGTGAGCAGAGACCGCACTCTGTTACAGTGAGCACAGACCGCACTCTGTTACATTGCGCAGAGACCGGATTCTGTTACAGTGAGCAGAGACCGCGCTCTGTTACAGTGAGCACAGACCGCACTCTGTTACAGTGAGTACGGTCTGCACTCTGTTACAGTGATTACGGACCGCACTCTGTTACAGTGAGCACAGACCGCACTCTGTTACAGTGAGTACGGACCGCACTCTGTTACAGTGAGCAGAGACCGCACTCTCTTACAGTGAGCAGAGACCGCACTCTGTTACAGTGAGCACAGACCGCACTCTGTTACAGTGAGTACGGACCGCACTCTGTTACAGTGAGCAGAGACCGCACTCTTTTACAGTGAGTACGGTCTGCACTCTGTTACAGTGAGTACGGACCGCACTCTGTTACAGTGAGCAGAGACCGCACACAGTTACCGTGAGCAGAGACCGCACTCTGTTACAGTGAGCAGAGACCGCACACTGTTACCTTGAGCAGAGACCACACTCTGTTACAGTGAGCAGAGACCGTAATCTGTTACAGTGAGCAGAGACCGCACACTGTTACCTTGAGCAGAGACCGCACTCTGTTACAGTGAGCAGAGACCGCTCTCTGTTACAGTGAGCACAGACCGCACTCTGTTACAGTGAGCAGAGACCGCACTCTGTTACAGTGAGCAGAGACCGCACTCTGTTACAGTGAGCACAAACCGCACTCTGTCACAGCGAGCACAGACCGCACTCTGTTACAGTGAGCAGAGACCACACTCTGTTACAGTTAGCAGAGACCGCACTCTGTTACTCTGAGCACAGACCGCACTCTGTTACAGTGAGCAGAGACCACACTCTGTTACAGTGAGCACAGACCGCACTCTGTTACAGTGAGCAGAGACCACACTCTGTTACAGTTAGCAGAGACCACACTCTGTGACAGTGAGCAGAGACCGCACTCTGTTACAGTGAGCACAGACCGCACTCTGCTACAGTGAACAGAGACTGGATTCTGTAACAGTGAGCAGAGACCGCGCTCTGTTACAGTGAGCACAGACCGCACTCTGTTACACTGAGTACGGTCTGCACTCTGTTACAGTGAGTACGGACCGCACTCTGTTACAGTGAGCAGAGACCGCACACTGTTACCATGAGCAGAGACCGCACCCTGTTACAGTGAGCAGAGACCGCACTCTGTTACAGTGAGCAGGGACCGCACGCTGTTACAGTGAGCAGAGACCGCACTCTGTTACAGTGAGCAGAGACCGCACAGTTACAGTGAGCAGAGACCGCACTCTGTTACAGTGAGCAGAGACCGCACTCTGTTACAGTGAGCAGAGACCGCACTCTCTTACAGTGAGCAGAGACCGCACTCTGTTACAGTGAGCCCAGACCGCACTCTGTTACATTGCGCAGAGACCGGATTCTGTTACAGTAAGCAGAGACCGCGCTCTGTTACAGTGAGCACAGACCACACTCTGTTACAGTGAGTACGGACCGCACTCTGTTACAGTGAGCAGAGACCGCACTCTGTTACTGTGAGCAGAAATCGCACTCTGTGACCCTGAGCAGAGACCGAACTCTGTTACAGTGAGCAGAGACCGCACTCTGTTACAGTGAGCTCAGACCGCACTCTGTTACATTGCGCAGAGACCGGATTCTGTTACAGTGAGCAGAGACCGCGCTCTGTTACAGTGAGCACAGACCGCACTCTGTTACAGTGAGTACGGACCGCACTCTGTTACAGTGAGCAGAGTCCGCACTCTGTTACTGTGAGCAGACATCGCACTCTGTGACCCTGAGCAGAGACCGCACTCTGTTACAGTGAGCAGAGACCGCACTCTGTTACAGTGAGCACAGACCGCACTCTGTTACATTGAGCAGAGACCGGATTCTGTTACAGTGAGCAGAGACCGCACACTGTTACCGTGAGCAGAGACCGCACTCTGTGACAGTGAGCACAGTCCGCACTCTGTTACAGTGAGCAGAGACCACACTCTGTTACAGTGAGCAGAGACCGCACTCTGTTACAGTGAGCAGAGACCGCACTCTGTTACAGTGAGCAGAGACCACACTCTGTTACAGTGAGCAGAGACCGCACTCTGTTACAGTGAGCACAGACCGCACTCTGTTAAAGTGAGCAGAGACCGCACTCTGTTACAGTGAGCAGAGACCGCACACTGTTACAGTGAGCAGGGACCGCACGCTGTTACAGTGGGCAGAGACCGCATTCTGTTACAGTGAGCAGAGACCGCACTCTCTTACAGTGAGCAGAGACCGCACTCTGTTACAGTGAGCACAGACCGCACTCTGTTACATTGCGCAGAGACCGGATTCTGTTACAGTGAGCAGAGACCGCGCTCTGTTACAGTGAGCACAGACCGCACTCTGTTACAGTGAGTACGGTCTGCACTCTGTTACAGTGATTACGGACCGCACTCTGTTACAGTGAGCACAGACCGCACTCTGTTACAGTGAGCAGAGACCGCACTCTGTTACAGTGAGCAGAGAACGCACTCTGTTGCAGTGAGCAGAGACCGCACACTGTTACAGTGAGCAGGAACCGCACGCTGTTACAGTGAGCAGAGACCGCACTCTGTTACAGTGAGCAGAGACCGCACTCTCTTACAGTGAGCAGAGACCGCACTCTGTTACAGTGAGCACAGACCGCACTCTGTTACAGTGAGTACGGTCTGCACTCTGTTACAGTGAGTACGGACCGCACTCTGTTACAGTGAGCAGAGACCGCACACTGTTACCATGAGCAGAGACCGCACCCTGTTACAGTGAGCAGAGACCGCACTCTGTTACAGTGAGCAGAGACCGCACTCTCTTACAGTGAGCAGAGACCGCACTCTGTTACAGTGAGCACAGACCGCACTCTGCTACAGTGAACAGAGACTGGATTCTGTAACAGTGAGCAGAGACCGCGCTCTGTTACAGTGAGCACAGACCGCACTCTGTTACAGTGAGTACGGTCTGCACTCTGTTACAGTGAGTACGGACCGCACTCTGTTACAGTGAGCAGAGACCGCACACTGTTACCATGAGCAGAGACCGCACCCTGTTACAGTGAGCAGAGACCGCACTCTGTTACAGTGAGCAGGGACCGCACGCTGTTACAGTGAGCAGAGACCGCACTCTGTTACAGTGAGCAGAGACCGCACAGTTACAGTGAGCAGAGACCGCACTCTGTTACAGTGAGCAGAGACCGCACTCTGTTACAGTGAGCAGAGACCGCACTCTCTTACAGTGAGCAGAGACCGCACTCTGTTACAGTGAGCCCAGACCGCACTCTGTTACATTGCGCAGAGACCGGATTCTGTTACAGTAAGCAGAGACCGCGCTCTGTTACAGTGAGCACAGACCACACTCTGTTACAGTGAGTACGGACCGCACTCTGTTACAGTGAGCAGAGACCGCACTCTGTTACTGTGAGCAGAAATCGCACTCTGTGACCCTGAGCAGAGACCGAACTCTGTTACAGTGAGCAGAGACCGCACTCTGTTACAGTGAGCTCAGACCGCACTCTGTTACATTGCGCAGAGACCGGATTCTGTTACAGTGAGCAGAGACCGCGCTCTGTTACAGTGAGCACAGACCGCACTCTGTTACAGTGAGTACGGACCGCACTCTGTTACAGTGAGCAGAGTCCGCACTCTGTTACTGTGAGCAGACATCGCACTCTGTGACCCTGAGCAGAGACCGCACTCTGTTACAGTGAGCAGAGACCGCACTCTGTTACAGTGAGCAGAGACCGCACTCTGTTACAGTGAGCACAGACCGCACTCTGTTACATTGAGCAGAGACCGGATTCTGTTACAGTGAGCAGAGACCGCACACTGTTACCGTGAGCAGAGACCGCACTCTGTGACAGTGAGCACAGTCCGCACTCTGTTACAGTGAGCAGAGACCACACTCTGTTACAGTGAGCAGAGACCGCACTCTGTGACAGTGAGCACAGTCCGCACTCTGTTACAGTGAGCAGAGACCACACTCTGTTACAGTGAGCAGAGACCGCACTCTGTTACAGTGAGCAGAGACCGCACTCTGTTACAGTGAGCAGAGACCGCACTCTGTTACAGTGAGCAGAGACCACACTCTGTTACAGTGAGCAGAGACCGCACTCTGTTACAGTGAGCACAGACCGCACTCTGTTAAAGTGAGCAGAGACCGCACTCTGTTACAGTGAGCAGAGACCGCACACTGTTACAGTGAGCAGGGACCGCACGCTGTTACAGTGGGCAGAGACCGCATTCTGTTACAGTGAGCAGAGACCGCACTCTCTTACAGTGAGCAGAGACCGCACTCTGTTACAGTGAGCACAGACCGCACTCTGTTACATTGCGCAGAGACCGGATTCTGTTACAGTGAGCAGAGACCGCGCTCTGTTACAGTGAGCACAGACCGCACTCTGTTACAGTGAGTACGGTCTGCACTCTGTTACAGTGATTACGGACCGCACTCTGTTACAGTGAGCACAGACCGCACTCTGTTACAGTGAGTACGGACCGCACTCTGTTACAGTGAGCAGAGACCGCACTCTCTTACAGTGAGCAGAGACCGCACTCTGTTACAGTGAGCACAGACCGCACTCTGTTACAGTGAGTACGGACCGCACTCTGTTACAGTGAGCAGAGACCGCACTCTTTTACAGTGAGTACGGTCTGCACTCTGTTACAGTGAGTACGGACCGCACTCTGTTACAGTGAGCAGAGACCGCACACAGTTACCGTGAGCAGAGACCGCACTCTGTTACAGTGAGCAGAGACCGCACACTGTTACCTTGAGCAGAGACCACACTCTGTTACAGTGAGCAGAGACCGTAATCTGTTACAGTGAGCAGAGACCGCACACTGTTACCTTGAGCAGAGACCGCACTCTGTTACAGTGAGCAGAGACCGCACTCTGTTACAGTGAGCAGAGACCGCTCTCTGTTACAGTGAGCACAGACCGCACTCTGTTACAGTGAGCAGAGACCGCACTCTGTTACAGTGAGCAGAGACCGCACTCTGTTACAGTGAGCACAAACCGCACTCTGTCACAGCGAGCACAGACCGCACTCTGTTACAGTGAGCAGAGACCACACTCTGTTACAGTTAGCAGAGACCGCACTCTGTTACTCTGAGCACAGACCGCACTCTGTTACAGTGAGCAGAGACCACACTCTGTTACAGTGAGCACAGACCGCACTCTGTTACAGTGAGCAGAGACCACACTCTGTTACAGTTAGCAGAGACCACACTCTGTGACAGTGAGCAGAGACCGCACTCTGTTACAGTGAGCACAGACCGCACTCTGCTACAGTGAACAGAGACTGGATTCTGTAACAGTGAGCAGAGACCGCGCTCTGTTACAGTGAGCACAGACCGCACTCTGTTACACTGAGTACGGTCTGCACTCTGTTACAGTGAGTACGGACCGCACTCTGTTACAGTGAGCAGAGACCGCACACTGTTACCATGAGCAGAGACCGCACCCTGTTACAGTGAGCAGAGACCGCACTCTGTTACAGTGAGCAGGGACCGCACGCTGTTACAGTGAGCAGAGACCGCACTCTGTTACAGTGAGCAGAGACCGCACAGTTACAGTGAGCAGAGACCGCACTCTGTTACAGTGAGCAGAGACCGCACTCTGTTACAGTGAGCAGAGACCGCACTCTCTTACAGTGAGCAGAGACCGCACTCTGTTACAGTGAGCCCAGACCGCACTCTGTTACATTGCGCAGAGACCGGATTCTGTTACAGTAAGCAGAGACCGCGCTCTGTTACAGTGAGCACAGACCACACTCTGTTACAGTGAGTACGGACCGCACTCTGTTACAGTGAGCAGAGACCGCACTCTGTTACTGTGAGCAGAAATCGCACTCTGTGACCCTGAGCAGAGACCGAACTCTGTTACAGTGAGCAGAGACCGCACTCTGTTACAGTGAGCTCAGACCGCACTCTGTTACATTGCGCAGAGACCGGATTCTGTTACAGTGAGCAGAGACCGCGCTCTGTTACAGTGAGCACAGACCGCACTCTGTTACAGTGAGTACGGACCGCACTCTGTTACAGTGAGCAGAGTCCGCACTCTGTTACTGTGAGCAGACATCGCACTCTGTGACCCTGAGCAGAGACCGCACTCTGTTACAGTGAGCAGAGACCGCACTCTGTTACAGTGAGCACAGACCGCACTCTGTTACATTGAGCAGAGACCGGATTCTGTTACAGTGAGCAGAGACCGCACACTGTTACCGTGAGCAGAGACCGCACTCTGTGACAGTGAGCACAGTCCGCACTCTGTTACAGTGAGCAGAGACCACACTCTGTTACAGTGAGCAGAGACCGCACTCTGTTACAGTGAGCAGAGACCGCACTCTGTTACAGTGAGCAGAGACCACACTCTGTTACAGTGAGCAGAGACCGCACTCTGTTACAGTGAGCACAGACCGCACTCTGTTAAAGTGAGCAGAGACCGCACTCTGTTACAGTGAGCAGAGACCGCACACTGTTACAGTGAGCAGGGACCGCACGCTGTTACAGTGGGCAGAGACCGCATTCTGTTACAGTGAGCAGAGACCGCACTCTCTTACAGTGAGCAGAGACCGCACTCTGTTACAGTGAGCACAGACCGCACTCTGTTACATTGCGCAGAGACCGGATTCTGTTACAGTGAGCAGAGACCGCGCTCTGTTACAGTGAGCACAGACCGCACTCTGTTACAGTGAGTACGGTCTGCACTCTGTTACAGTGATTACGGACCGCACTCTGTTACAGTGAGCACAGACCGCACTCTGTTACAGTGAGCAGAGACCGCACTCTGTTACAGTGAGCAGAGAACGCACTCTGTTGCAGTGAGCAGAGACCGCACACTGTTACAGTGAGCAGGAACCGCACGCTGTTACAGTGAGCAGAGACCGCACTCTGTTACAGTGAGCAGAGACCGCACTCTCTTACAGTGAGCAGAGACCGCACTCTGTTACAGTGAGCACAGACCGCACTCTGTTACAGTGAGTACGGACCGCACTCTGTTACAGTGAGCAGAGACCGCACACAGTTACCGTGAGCAGAGACCACACTCTGTTACAGTGTGCACAGACCGCACTCTGTTACAGTGAGCAGAGACCGTAATCTGTTACAGTGAGCAGAGACCGCACACTGTTACCTTGAGCAGAGACCGCACTCTGTTACAGTGAGCAGAGACCGCACTCTGTTACAGTGAGCAGAGACCGCTCTCTGTTACAGTGAGCACAGACCGCACTCTGTTACAGTGAGCAGAGACCGCAATCTGTTACAGTGAGCAGAGACCGCACTCTGTTACAGTGAGCACAAACCGCACTCTGTTACAGTGAGCAGAGACCGCACTCTGTTACTCTGAGCACAGACCGCACTCTGTTACAGTGAGCAGAGACCACACTCTGTTACAGTTAGCAGAGACCGCACTCTGTTACCGTGAGCACAGACCGCACTCAGTTGCAGTGAGCAGAGACTGCACTCTGTTACAGTGAGCACAGACCGCACTCTGTTACAGTGAGCACAGACCGCACTCTGTTACAGTGAGCAGAGACCACACTCTGTTACAGTTAGCAGAGACCACA